>NC_086445.1:1032915677-1033268177 GCF_028390025.1 Pseudophryne corroboree
GCAAACGCGCTGAAACTTTACAGAGTAGATTAAGGAGATTACTCCGCAGTTTTAAAGATATCTTTGGAAGCAACTCTGAATAGGTCTGAAAAAGTGACTGCAATTTGCAATTCTGTTTGTTTGCAGCCCCGAATAGGACCCACAATGTTGATTTGTACCATTAATATTTAATATTATTGACATATGCATTTTGGAATATTACAAAATAACTTTTCATACCAGATCAAGTTTCAGTGTTGTAACAACCCAACGTAATTCTACCTTCAGTGTTTGTTCCCCCGCTCAGTAATGTAGAACACAGAAATTTGCAACCTTGGGCAATCCAGCTGTTGTTGCATCCCCGCCTTTGGCTAGCTGAGCATCATGGGAGTTGTAGTTTAGGAACAGCTGGAGCGCCAACTGGCTGACTGAGTACTATAGGGGTGTATATAGTCCAGCAGCAGGCGATAGCCTAAAGTTTCCCAGTTCTGCCATCAGAGAACTAATGTGTATAAGTCTGCACTGGGGAACTAACAAGAAACGCCATTAAAGCGGTTTTGGCGCCATTATACGACTTTCTCTTCATTAATACGTGTTACCGTCGGCTTCTTTGAAGACAGGATGGATTTGCAGTCATCTTTGTGTATTAATTATTGATAAATGAAGCACTGAGATGGGGTGATGAAATTGGATGTGATTAAATTCAGGCAGGCTCTAATTTTGTGTCCCTCACCGTAGCAGGAAAAGCTTCCAGTATAATAAGAACACTTCTTCATAGGAGATTAAATTGGGAGCCAGAGAAGAGAATTAGCGCTGCACTCGCCGTGTGCTGGAATGGCGAGGGCTGTTGATTGGACGGGAGCCGGAACGATAGATTACAGATTGCATGAAATGTGCTTAAACATTTTTACTGTTAATCGTTGGATGGAAAATTGGTTGTTTATCGTGCCATTAGTTAATTTATTTTTAATGCATTGGCTTTACAAAGCTATGCGGATGGATCAGTCATTACGGAAAAGATGAGATTTTACTGAGGACAAAACTGAATGTGTTACAGTCATATATATCCAGCGTAGACTTACCTTCCCCACATCACAGCACGCTGCTGCCTTAAAGGGGACTTTCAGGAGAAATTCTCTGAAAAGTGTTGGAAATGAGGGGTAAATTTACTAAGGTGGGAGTTTTTTGTAGACCTGGTGATGTTGCTCATAGCAACCAATCAGATTCTACTTAGTGATGAGCGAGGTTCGGTTTTACTCGGTTCTCAAAACGGCATCTTATTGGCTATCCAAAACACGTGACATCCGTGAGCCAATAAGATGCCGTTTTGAGAACCGAGTAAAACCGAGTAAAACCGACTACTTAACATTTATCTAGCTGCTTCTAGGAGATAATAGATAGAATGTGATTGGTTGCTATGGCAACATCACCAGTTCTAAAAAAACCTCCCACCTTAGTAAATTTACCCTGATGTGTGTGCAGGTGATGATATTGCAGAGTTATACACTGTAGGCGTACAGCGGCAGATGACTTACACTATGGGGGTAATTCAGACCTGATCGAAGATGTGCTAAATTTAGCACATCTACGATCACTTTCACAGACATGCGGGGAGACGCCCAGCACGGGGTTAGTCCACCCCGCATGTCTGGCTCCGCCCCTCCCCGCACAGGTACAAAAGCATCGCACAGCGGCGATTCTTTTGTACCTGATCATTAGCTCCCTACCGGCGCAGCTCCTGCACGCTGGCAGGGAGCTTCTTGTCGCTCTCTGGGTCACAGCGGCTGCGTGTGATGTCACGCAGCCACCGCGGCCTGCCCCCTGCACGGTCCAGGCACGCCTGTGTTGCCCGGACCGCGCCCCAAAAATAGCTGCCAAACGCCAGGCAGAGGTAATCGCTGGGCTGAAATGCCGATAGCATCTCAGGCATGCACATGCGCACTGCGGCACTGCGCAGTTCAGACCTGATCGCCCGCTGTGTGAAAACGCACAGCACCGTATCATATCATATCCCGGCAGATGGGATGCCGGCAGTCATATGACCGACACCGGCAACCCGATGCATAGAATCCTGACAGGGGTCAGGTATATATGTCTAGCGGCCCCCCTTCCACCTCTAACCGATCCAGTCCCACAGAGAGCCGGGAAGGCCACGCCCAGCACAGCTTCCGGCTCTCTGACTTGTCTGCCCGCCCACCAGAACTGTGAGTTTCCATAGAAACGGGGGCGTGCCGCGAGTCCACGCACCCTGACTCGCGGCACACTCCCGTGTACCGCATTGCACGCCCCCGCCCGACTGAGCATTTCCATGGAAATGGGGGCGTGCCTCAAAACCACCTCCCTTACTCGCCGAAGGCCCCTGTGACATGCGTGCTCTCCTTCACATTTGTCAGGGCCGAGTAGTATCCCCAGTCCATCCCTGCTGCAGCCTAATCCTAACACCACCCACAGCCTCACCCTAACTCTCCCAGGGGGTTCCTAACCCTAACCCCCCCTCCCACAGCCTATCCCTAGCCCTCACTTCCCCTCAGCCTAACCCTAACCTCACTCCCCTGGTGGCTAAAATGTTGGAGACCCCACAATACTTACATTTGGGATGCCGGTTGTCAGGATTCTGGCGTAGGTATTCCAGTTGATGTCAGAGTTCCGGCGCTGGGATTTTTCCATGTGCTGTGATTCCGGCGCCGATTTTTCGAGCACCGGCACCCTGACAGCAAGCATCCTGACCACATCCCCCAAGAACAGCCCAGTTACAGTACTTAACCAGTGGTGTTGGTTTATTGATAGATAGCAGGCACAGTAGTACTCACTGTTACATGTACACAGCTGTACTCACTGTTGCATGTACACTGGCAATGGAATGGAACTTGAGCGGAGTGAGGTTTCATACAGCTCACTAGCTGGTATTCTGCAAACAGGTAGCGGTGCAGGGATGCTGGAACAGTTGTGGATTGCAGCTAATCGTAGGTCTCTCTGGAGCTTAAGTGGAAGACCTATGTCTTCCACTGTGATGTTCTAACCCAGTAAAGAACGAGATGGCCCCTGCACGTGCTCAGTAGTGATCTCTTTGGCTATTAGACCCTTGCTATCCTGTATGTACCTTATTGCAATGATTCATCGCTGACCAATACCACTGCGGGATCTGAACCTCTGGACACCTGTGTATGCTGGTGGTGGGCATTAAAAAGCTGCGGTATGGCAAATGTAACTGAATGTCCGGAGACCGCCTGCAGTGCCAAGCCTCAGAAGCTTCAGGGATTTTGACTGGGGTTTAAATTAGTTGAGCCGTAATGTGAGTTGCTTTCTTAATACTATATGATGCAAACAAATACAAAATAAGAGCACTTAAGCCATACTTACCTACATTTGAAAACTCTTCTCTCGGAGAAGCCTGGAGAGGTGACGCGGATTACACTGCGGGGGGGGGGGGTTCAGGGCAGGCTGCACATCACTAGGAGTGACGCAAAATCACATAATATAGACCCTGCTAATTCATTTGATATACTGTGTTGACACTTGCATATCTGTGTGCGACTGAGTCTGTATATGAAGTACAAAGGAACTTGATATAGAAATTAGCTGCAGCCGCTACATTGTAGCACTTCGTATGCAGATGCAGAGACTCAGTCACACACAGATATATCAGTGTTGCATATCAAATGAAGAGGCACCGTCTTCTGGTCGCGTCGAAGAAGTATTTTCAGCACAAAGACACCCGACGCTGGCAGAGTATTACGGGACCTGGCGTGCTAAGAGGGGGTGTTTGGCGCAACTGCAGCCAAGATGTGTGAGGACACATCTGTACGTAAAGTTACTGGCTTCATCTGGCAGAGCAGTCCTTATCCGTACCGCATACACTCCCACAGGTTGTTGCTAAACTACAGACACAACTTTTCATGCACTTTTGTGATACACTTACTGCTTATACAAATCACATTTATAAATACATTTGGTATGATAAATATTTTTTAGCACCAGCAAATTTATCACCACTCCGGTGGAATCAGACAGCATTAATCCTCGGCTTGAGCCTCATATTTAATTCATGGCATAAAGATGCATAGTTACTTATTCACCCTGGCTGTATATACTATTATATTACACTGTTCCCGCCACTCCAGGGAGCCATCTGCAAAAAGACAACTCTAGTAATTTTTATGGCCTATCAGAGAATGCTTCAGAGTCTTCTCCGCTCTCCGTAGACGTCACCAGTCCCTCAAAGCTAGAGATGAGCGCCTGAAATTTTTCGGGTTTTGTGTTTTGGTTTTGGGTTCGGTTCCGCGGCCGTGTTTTGGGTTCGAACGCGTTTTGGCAAAACCTCACCGAATTATTTTTGTCGGATTCGGGTGTGTTTTGGATTCGGGTGTTTTTTTCAAAAAACCCTAAAAAACAGCTTAAATCATAGAATTTGGGGGTAATTTTGATCCCAAAGTATTATTAACCTCAAAAAACATAATTTACACTCATTTTCAGCCTATTCTGAACACATCACACCTCACAATATTATTTTTAGTCCTAAAATTTGCACCGAGGTCGCTGTGTGAGTAAGATAAGCGACCCTAGTGGCCGACACAAACACCGGGCCCATCTAGGAGTGGCACTGCAGTGTCACGCAGGATGTCCCTTCCAAAAAACCCTCCCCAAACAGCACATGACGCAAAGAAAAAAAGAGGCGCAATGAGGTAGCTGTGTGAGTAAGATTAGCGACCCTAGTGGCCGACACAAACACCGGGCCCATCTAGGAGTGGCACTGCAGTGTCACGCAGGATGGCCCTTCCAAAAAACCCTCCCCAAACAGCACATGACGCAAAGAAAAAAAGAGGCGCAATGAGGTAGCTGTGTGAGTAAGATTAGCGACCCTAGTGGCCGACACAAACACCGGGCCCATCTAGGAGTGGCACTGCAGTGTCACGCAGGATGGCCCTTCCAAAAAACCCTCCCCAAACAGCACATGACGCAAAGAAAAAAAGAGGCGCAATGAGGTAGCTGACTGTGTGAGTAAGATTAGCGACCCTAGTGGCCGACACAAACACCGGGCACATCTAGGAGTGGCACTGCAGTGTCACGCAGGATGTCCCTTCCAAAAAACCCTCCCCAAACAGCACATGACGCAAAGAAAAAAAGAGGCGCAATGAGGTAGCTGTGTGAGTAAGATTAGCGACCCTAGTGGCCGACACAAACACCGGGCCCATCTAGGAGTGGCACTGCAGTGTCACGCAGGATGTCCCTTCCAAAAAACCCTCCCCAATCAGCACATGATGCAAAGAAAAAGAAAAGAAAAAAGAGGTGCAAGATGGAATTATCCTTGGGCCCTCCCACCCACCCTTATGTTGTATAAACAAAACAGGACATGCACACTTTAACCAACCCATCATTTCAGTGACAGGGTCTGCCACACGACTGTGACTGATATGACGGGTTGGTTTGGACCCCCCCCCAAAAAAGAAGCAATTAATCTCTCCTTGCACAAACTGGCTCTACAGAGGCAAGATGTCCACCTCATCTTCACCCTCCGATATATCACCGTGTACATCCCCCTCCTCACAGATTATCAATTCGTCCCCACTGGAATCCACCATCTCAGCTCCCTGTGTACTTTGTGGAGGCAATTGCTGCTGGTCAATGTCTCCGCGGAGGAATTGATTATAATTCATTTTAATGAACATCATCTTCTCCACATTTTCTGGATGTAACCTCGTACGCCGATTGCTGACAAGGTGAGCGGCGGCACTAAACACTCTTTCGGAGTACACACTTGTGGGAGGGCAACTTAGGTAGAATAAAGCCAGTTTGTGCAAGGGCCTCCAAATTGCCTCTTTTTCCTGCCAGTATAAGTACGGACTGTGTGACGTGCCTACTTGGATGCGGTCACTCATATAATCCTCCACCATTCTATCAATGTTGAGAGAATCATATGCAGTGACAGTAGACGACATGTCCGTAATCGTTGTCAGGTCCTTCAGTCCGGACCAGATGTCAGCATCAGCAGTCGCTCCAGACTGCCCTGCATCACCGCCAGCGGGTGGGCTCGGAATTCTGAGCCTTTTCCTCGCACCCCCAGTTGCGGGAGAATGTGAAGGAGGAGATGTTGACAGGTCGCGTTCCGCTTGACTTGACAATTTTGTCACCAGCAGGTCTTTCAACCCCAGCAGACCTGTGTCTGCCGGAAAGAGAGATCCAAGGTAGGCTTTAAATCTAGGATCGAGCACGGTGGCCAAAATGTAGTGCTCTGATTTCAACAGATTGACCACCCGTGAATCCTTGTTAAGCGAATTAAGGGCTGCATCCACAAGTCCCACATGCCTAGCGGAATCGCTCCGTGTTAGCTCCTTCTTCAATGCCTCCAGCTTCTTCTGCAAAAGTCTGATGAGGGGAATGACCTGACTCAGGCTGGCAGTGTCTGAACTGACTTCACGTGTGGCAAGTTCAAAGGGCATCAGAACCTTGCACAACGTTGAAATCATTCTCCACTGCACTTGAGACAGGTGCATTCCATCTCCTATATCGTGCTCAATTGTATAGGCTTGAATGGCCTTTTGCTGCTCCTCCAACCTCTGAAGCATATAGAGGGTTGAATTCCACCTCGTTACCACTTCTTGCTTCAGATGATGGCAGGGCAGGTTCAGTAGTTTTTGGTGGTGCTCCAGTCTTCTGTACGTGGTGCCTGTACGCCGAAAGTGTCCCGCAATTTTTCTGGCCACCGACAGCATCTCTTGCACGCCCCTGTCGTTTTTTAAAAAATTCTGCACCACCAAATTCAAGGTATGTGCAAAACATGGGACGTGCTGGAATTTGCCCATATTTAATGCACACACAATATTGCTGGCGTTGTCCGATGCCACAAATCCACAGGAGAGTCCAATTGGGGTAAGCCATTCCGCGATGATCTTCCTCAGTTGCCGTAAGAGGTTTTCAGCTGTGTGCGTATTCTGGAAAGCGGTGATACAAAGCGTAGCCTGCCTAGGAAAGAGTTGGCGTTTGCGAGATGCTGCTACTGGTGCCGCCGCTGCTGTTCTTGCGGCGGGAGTCCATACATCTACCCAGTGGGCTGTCACAGTCATATAGTCCTGACCCTGCCCTGCTCCACTTGTCCACATGTCCGTGGTTAAGTGGACATTGGGTACAACTGCATTTTTTAGGACACTGGTGAGTCTTTTTCTGACGTCCGTGTACATTCTCGGTATCGCCTGCCTAGAGAAGTGGAACCTAGATGGTATTTGGTAACGGGGGCACACTGCCTCAATAAATTGTCTAGTTCCCTGTGAACTAACGGCGGATACCGGACGCACGTCTAACACCAACATAGTTGTCAAGGACTCAGTTATCCGCTTTGCAGTAGGATGACTGCTGTGATATTTCATCTTCCTCGCAAAGGACTGTTGAACAGTCAATTGCTTACTGGAAGTAGTACAAGTGGGCTTACGACTTCCCCTCTGGGATGACCATCGACTCCCAGCGGCAACAACAGCAGCGCCAGCAGCAGTAGGCGTTACACGCAAGGATGCATCGGAGGAATCCCAGGCAGGAAAGGACTCGTCAGACTTGCCAGTGACATGGCCTGCAGGACTATTGGCATTCCTGGGGAAGGAGGAAATTGACACTGAGGGAGTTGGTGGGGTGGTTTGCGTGAGCTTGGTTACAAGAGGAAGGGATTTACTGGTCAGTGGACTGCTTCCGCTGTCACCCAAAGTTTTTGAACTTGTCACTGACTTATTATGAATGCGCTGCAGGTGACGTATAAGGGAGGATGTTCCGAGGTGGTTAACGTCCTTACCCCTACTTATTACAGCTTGACAAAGGGAACACACGGCTTGACACCTGTTGTCCGCATTTCTGGTGAAATACCTCCACACCGAAGAGCTGATTTTTTTGGTATTTTCACCTGGCATGTCAACGGCCATATTCCTCCCACGGACAACAGGTGTCTCCCCGGGTGCCTGACTTAAACAAACCACCTCACCATCAGAATCCTCCTGGTCAATTTCCTCCCCAGCGCCAGCAACACCCATATCCTCCTCATCCTGGTGTACTTCAACACTGACATCTTCAATCTGACTATCAGGAACTGGACTGCGGGTGCTCCTTCCAGCACTTGCAGGGGGCATGCAAATAGTGGAAGGCGCATGCTCTTCACGTCCAGTGTTGGGAAGGTCAGGCATCGCAAACGACACAATTGGACTCTCCTTGTGGATTTGGGATTTCAAAGAACGCACAGTTCTTTGCGGTGCTTTTGCCAGCTTGAGTCTTTTCAGTTTTCTAGCGAGAGGCTGAGTGCTTCCATCCTCATGTGAAGCTGAACCACTAGCCATGAACATAGGCCAGGGCCTCAGCCGTTCCTTGCCACTCCGTGTGGTAAATGGCATATTGGCAAGTTTACGCTTCTCCTCCGACAATTTTATTTTAGGTTTTGGAGTCCTTTTTTTTCTGATATTTGGTGTTTTGGATTTGACATGCTCTGTACTATGACATTGGGCATCGGCCTTGGCAGACGACGTTGCTGGCATTTCATCGTCTCGGCCATGACTAGTGGCAGCAGCTTCAGCACGAGGTGGAAGTGGATCTTGATCTTTCCCTAATTTTGGAACCTCAACTTTTTTGTTCTCCATATTTTATAGGCAGAACTAAAAGGCACCTCAGGTAAACAATGGAGATGGATGGATTGGATAGTTTACTAGTATACAATTATGGACGGACTGCCACGGTTAGGTGGTATAAAAAAACCACGGTTAGGTGGTATATATTATAATAATAATACAATTATGGATGGACGGACTGCCTGCCGACTGCCGACACAGAGGTAGCCACAGCCGTGAACTACCGCACTGTACACTGGTTGATAAAGAGATAGTAGTATACTCGTAACAACTAGTATGACACTATGACGACGGTATAAAGAATGGAAAAAAAACCACGGTTAGGTGGTATATATTATAATAATAATACAATTATGGATGGACGGACTGCCTGCCGACTGCCGACACAGAGGTAGCCACAGCCGTGAACTACCGCACTGTACACTGGTTGATAAAGAGATAGTAGTATACTCGTAACAACTAGTATGACACTATGACGACGGTATAAAGAATGGAAAAAAAAACCACGGTTAGGTGGTATATATTATAATAATAATACAATTATGGATGGACGGACTGCCTGCCGACTGCCGACACAGAGGTAGCCACAGCCGTGAACTACCGCACTGTACACTGGTTGATAAAGAGATAGTAGTATACTCGTAACAACTAGTATGACACTATGACGACGGTATAAAGAATGGAAAAAAAACCACGGTTAGGTGGTATATATTATAATAATAATACAATTATGGATGGACGGACTGCCTGCCGACTGCCGACACAGAGGTAGCCACAGCCGTGAACTACCGCACTGTACACTGGTTGATAAAGAGATAGTAGTATACTCGTAACAACTAGTATGACACTATGACGACGGTATAAAGAATGGGAAAAAAACCACGGTTAGGTGGTATATATTATAATAATAATACAATTATGGATGGACGGACTGCCTGCCGACTGCCGACACAGAGGTAGCCACAGCCGTGAACTACCGCACTGTACACTGGTTGATAAAGAGATAGTAGTATACTCGTAACAACTAGTATGACACTATGACGACGGTATAAAGAATGGAAAAAAAACCACGGTTAGGTGGTATATATTATAATAATAATACAATTATGGATGGACGGACTGCCTGCCGACTGCCGACACAGAGGTAGCCACAGCCGTGAACTACCGCACTGTACACTGGTTGATAAAGAGATAGTAGTATACTCGTAACAACTAGTATGACACTATGACGACGGTATAAAGAATGGAAAAAAAACCACGGTTAGGTGGTATATATTATAATAATAATACAATTATGGATGGACGGACTGCCTGCCGACTGCCGACACAGAGGTAGCCACAGCCGTGAACTACCGCACTGTACACTGGTTGATAAAGAGATAGTAGTATACTCGTAACAACTAGTATGACACTATGACGACGGTATAAAGAATGGAAAAAAAACCACGGTTAGGTGGTATATATTATAATAATAATACAATTATGGATGGACGGACTGCCTGCCGACTGCCGACACAGAGGTAGCCACAGCCGTGAACTACCGCACTGTACACTGGTTGATAAAGAGATAGTAGTATACTCGTAACAACTAGTATGACACTATGACGACGGTATAAAGAATGGAAAAAAAACCACGGTTAGGTGGTATATATTATAATAATAATACAATTATGGATGGACGGACTGCCTGCCGACTGCCGACACAGAGGTAGCCACAGCCGTGAACTACCGCACTGTACACTGGTTGATAAAGAGATAGTAGTATACTCGTAACAACTAGTATGACACTATGACGACGGTATAAAGAATGGAAAAAAAACCACGGTTAGGTGGTATATATTATAATAATAATACAATTATGGATGGACGGACTGCCTGCCGACTGCCGACACAGAGGTAGCCACAGCCGTGAACTACCGCACTGTACACTGGTTGATAAAGAGATAGTAGTATACTCGTAACAACTAGTATGACACTATGACGACGGTATAAAGAATGGAAAAAAAACCACGGTTAGGTGGTATATATTATAATAATAATACAATTATGGATGGACGGACTGCCTGCCGACTGCCGACACAGAGGTAGCCACAGCCGTGAACTACCGCACTGTACACTGGTTGATAAAGAGATAGTAGTATACTCGTAACAACTAGTATGACACTATGACGGTATAAAGAAAGAAAAAAAAATACCACGGTTAGGTGGTATATATTGTAATACAATTATGGATGGACGGACTGCCTGCCGAGTTCCGACTGCCGACACAGAGGTAGCCACAGCCGTGAACTACCGCACTGTACTGTGTCTGCTGCTAATATAGACTGGTTGATAAAGAGATAGTATACAATACATACAACAATGAATATACTACTATACTGGTGGTCAGGCACTGGTCACCACTAGTCACACTGGCAGTGGCACTCCTGCAGCAAAAGTGTGCACTGTTTAATTTTAAATTAATATAATATTATGTACTCCTGGGGGCTCCTGCTATAACAACCTGCAGTGCTCCCCAGTCTCCCCCACAATTATTATAAGCTTTGCCTTTTATACATTGATGTGCAGCACACTGGGCTGAGCTGAGTGCACACAGACTGAGTCACACTGTGTGACTGGCTGCTGCTGTGTATCGTTTTTTTTCAGGCAGAGAACGGATATAGCAGAGAACGGATATATATTAAAATAAATAAAAGTTAACTAACAACAACTGCACTGGTCACTGTGGTAAACTCTGTCTGACTCTGCACAATCTCTCTCTCTCTTCTAATCTAATTTCTAATGGAGAGGACGCCAGCCACGTCCTCTCCCTATCAATCTCAATGCACGTGTGAAAATGGCGGCGACGCGCGGCTCCTTATATAGAATCCGAGTCTCGCGAGAATCCGACAGCGTCATGATGACGTTCGGGCGCGCTCGGGTTAACCGAGCAAGGCGGGAGGATCCGAGTCTGCTCGGACCCGTGAAAAAAACATGAAGTTCGTGCGGGTTCGGTTTCAGAGAAACCGAACCCGCTCATCTCTACTCAAAGCCTGATTTATTAACAGAATGAAGGAAAAACAGACTGATTTGCAGCATTTCATTCTTCCCATTTAGTCTGCCATAGGTTCTAAAACGTGAGCTAAATCCTGAAACATGAGATAAGCCCTTTATTTACTTATTATAACGGTTATTTATATAGCGCTCACAGATTCCGCAGCTCAGTACAGAGAGAACATTTCTGCCATACGCATCAGTCCCTGCTCCAGTGGAGCTTATATTCTGTGGGGGTTATTCAGGGTTGTTACCAAACCAAAAAAGTTAGCAAGTGGGCAAAACCATGTGCAGCGCAGGTGGGGCATATGTAACATGTGCAGAGAGAGGTAGATTTGGGTGGGTTATATTGTTTCTGTGCAGAGTAAATACTGGCTGCTTTATTTTTACACTGCAATTTAGATTTCGGTTTGAACACACCCCACCCAAATCTAACTCTCTCTGCACATGTTACATCTGCCCCACCTGCACTGCAGCATGGTTTTACCCAATTGCTAACTTTTTTGGTTTGCTAACAACTCTGATAAACACAGTACTATACTGTCTTCCTGGCCTGTAGCTAGAGTCCTGCATATGGGGAAGGAAAACTTGTTGCAAAGAGATATAAAAAAACAGTGGACAGGGCGGCTTTCCACTTACAGCCACATGGATATTCTCATTAGCCCTACGGAAAATCACCTTAGCATAAGGTGCTGTAGTAAATCTGGTTGTCGTGGCATCACGCAAATGTAGCCACTTTGCGTCCGACACGGAATTTTGTCTCCTCCAACAATCGCTCGCCAAGGGATTCTCAGTATTGTTATTGAAATAACAAATTGCGTGTCATTTTGACCCTCTAAACACTCAGGAGTTCCTGGCTATCTAAACCAGCGTCCCAAACGCAGGGCTGGATTACTTAAAGTCTGAAAACGTGAATGCACATTTTATGTTATTGTCTAATTTGCTTTAAGTGCTATTTTTAATGTCAACCTCCGATGCAGTTAATTTCAGACGAAGTCATTTTTTATTGTACAGTATATACCTCTAGGCATACGCTGGCTGTGCCGCCGTCGTCTGAAGGGGACCTTGTACACATTGACCTTCCATTGTGTCTCTCCTCTGCCTGGCTGCGTGCTGAATCATGTTGCGAACATAATTGTCTTTCACTGAATTAAAGGAACAACAGCAGTTAGCACAGCTCCTAGATGTCAGCCGCAGCAGAGAGCTGATTTCCACTTGCTTCCCAAAGTGCCGTTTGACTCCTAATGAAAGAGGATTAAAGAAAAAATGGCGTAATTGAGGTTGAACAATATCTGTTGAAATGAATGAAGAAACGTGTGTTTAATGGCCATCTGTGTGTGCGCCCGCTCAGTCACAGTAAAAAGTAAATGGAGTCTAAGGATTCGGGGAACGAAGCTTTAGTAGACAATGGGAAAGTCAATTTTCTTCCCTTGTGCTGTAATTAACCTCTCTCGTAATCTCCATTCCGAGGTCGCACGAAGGCTGGCGTGCCAGTCATTGTTCCGCAGACCCTTAAAACCGAATCGTACACGGCTAGGGATGGGCGATGCTATCAATGGTTGATGGTCTCCTTTGTGCGGTTATCTAGACGGTTTCCTAATTTAGTGACTCTGATAGGGCCATCTCCGAATGCAGAACAATGCAAATCTGGGCCTACCAACCCTCCGGTGACGTCTGGTGGACACTCTTGCAGCGCTGCTCTTGTTTTATGTGCCTAAGTAGTGAGCATGGCAAATTAGGGATGGACATCGATGGTCAGAGGTCAACGTTTTCCTGTCATCTAGGTTTTCTACTGATGTTTTTGAATTTTTTCTTAAAGCGGTGCCAAAAAAAATTAAAAAAATTTAGGGAACATTTTATACACCTGATAACACAGCTGACGCTTCTGTCCAGTGTTGGACTAGGACATGAAGGGCCCACCGGGGAGATGCAGCAGTAGGAGCCCATGTTTAGGGGTGTGGCCACTCTCCAGAGGGGGTGTGGTCAGCTGCCACAGAAGCTTGTTTAACCATTAGAGAGTGCATGGTCTGGGCCTCTTGATATATCTAGTACTTGTGTACTTTACGGACTCATTTACTTATTATATAGAAATTTCGGTAGCCAAAAACTGGAAATATATTCTAAAATCACTTTGCAAGGATCACAGTTATTTAGGCTAGTCCTCCACATACATTTTTTGGGTGTCGTTTTCTTCGTAAAGTGACCGGGAACCCCAATTAGTGCACCGTGTACCCTCACATGGCTTGCTGCGCTTGGCACAGGTTACTATTCCCAATCGTAGTCCATGTGGATCGGAAAGTATGAAAAAGTTAAAAAAATGAAAGAAATTTGAAAAACTTATGTTTCTGCAATGAGTTCGTAAAGTACAGAAGTACCATATATTTATATAGTAAATACTGTTAGTTCATGCATGATAATGTACCAGATTAATAACAGATTAATAACAGCAATGCAGTGTAGACAATACACCATAGTCCAGTATAAGGTAACCTATGTATAATGTATAATTCAAGTGCACAGTCTAGAACCTGATCCGTAAATGAGGAGGAGAGCCCGCAGACACTAGGGCCCACCAGGGGGTTCCCCAGTCTGACACTGCTTCCGTCCAAAAACTATCGATATTTAGTGAACAGTGCAGCAGATTCAGAGGTGGGCGTTAATTTTAACGCAACTGTTGATTTTGATCTGTGCATGCGCCGGAGCCGCAGGGTCCTGCAACATCGGAAGCAGTGCGGCTATGATTATATGTCGATGGTAACATCAATACTAAGCTAGGGGTGTCCTATCACTATGGCAAGAGAGCACTGACTGTGATGGGAGCAAATTAAAATTTTAGGGGGTGCCCGAAAACCTTTTTTTAGTTCTGCAAAATGTCTAGATTTTTCCTCCATGTTTTGGGTGGAGATAATGACATCTTTGCCGGGTTTGTCAGCGTTGTACCATCAAACAGGACATTTCCCATGTATAGTGGAGAAATAGGTGTATTTGCACATTTCATGAAATATCATTTTTACTGGCATGTGAACAGGGCCGGACTGGGCAGGTGGGCACATGCTATGAGGGCCGATGAACAGGTGGGCCGATCCGCTCCCTCAGAGAGCCGGGAAGGCTGCGCGCAGCGCAGCCTCAGGCTCTCTGCTTCAGCCACCCCCGTACTCTCCATGGAAATGGGGGCATGCCGCGAGTTAAAGCCCCCGGACTTGCGGCGTGCCCCTGCCCCCAGTAAGCATCACCATGGTAACGGGGGCGTGCCACGAGTCCATGACCCTATGACTCGCGGCACGCCCCGTACATCATGGCGGCGCACCCCCGTGATGTGCACGCGCTCCTCCCGTGACAAGCGCGCACTCGTTTTTTTTGCAGTGCTGCCATCAGGTAGTCGCCGCCTACAGTGGGAGGGGGTAATCGCTGTGCAGGGGTGCGATCGCATAAGCAGTTTCTGCACAGCTCAGGACTTACTCTACCGGTGCAATGATCCGGCCCGGAGCTGACGTCAGGAACCCTCCCTTAAAATGGCTGGGCACGCCTACGTTTCTTCGGACACTCCTTAAAAACGGTCAGTTGCCACCCACAAACGGCCTCTTCCTGTCAATCTTCTTGCGATCACCGGTGCGATCGCTTTCTTCGTAAAATCCGTCGCTGTCCGGCGATCCCCGTCGCCGGCGGCCGAGGCGCCTGCGCATTGCGGTGAATACGCATGCGCAGTTCTGACCCTAACGCACCGCTGTAAAAAAGCTAGCGTGCGATCGGGTCTGAATGACCCCCAATACCAATCCACGTGGAGTTAAGCTAATGTTTGGTTACTGCTCATCTGCAAAAATCCCTAGGAACTACTACATTGGCTGCGCTACGCAGTGCGCACAAAGGTGCTGCAGGGATTAAGACGCACAGTATAAGAAATTTCTCGCATATGTGCTGAGCATTTGTCGGCAGTGATTGGTCGGTGGCTAAACAGACGCACAGAGATGGTCCAGCTTGCTGGTGTAGATCTTCCGCATCAGCGTTCCAGAAAATGGGCGCTACACTGCCCTCAGTTGCGTGAAAACACCGGCCGCCTTGAGTAACCCGAGGGTTCCTCAGATGACCCGTGATCCGACGCGGCATTTTCGGACACAGCAGACGATCACAGAAGCCGGCAGGAAGCGTCTCACGGATATTAACAAAATCAAACTCACAATTTCAATATATTTTGACTTTGAATAACTGACACAAGCAAAATACGGGTGTGGATCATTAGATCGACAGTGTCTAGGTCGACAATGTTTAGGTCGACAGGGTTGGAGTGTCGACAGGGTTTCTAGGTCGACAGGTCAAAAGGTCGACATGAAGTTTTTCTTTTTTTTTGTGTCGTTTTCTTCGTAAAGTGACCGGGAATCCCAATTAGTGCACCGTGTCCCCTCACATAGCTTGCGAGCTTCGGGCAAGGTGCCTCGCTCCGCTACCGCTGCGCTGGGCACAGATTACCATTCCAATCGTAGTACACGTGGATCGTTAAGTATGAAAAAGTTCAAAAAAAGAATAAAAATGTGTAACACTCGTGTCAACCTTTTGACCTGTCGACCTAGCACATGTCGACCTATAAACCCTGTCGACCTACCAACCCTGTTGACCTAGTGACTGTCGACCTATATTGGTCGACCTAAACATTGTCGACCTAGACAGTGTCGATCTTCAGACCGGATCCCGCAAAATACAGCTGTATGAGAGGCCCTCACTGTATAACCGCTTCCAGTCGGCCTGTGGCATGTGGGGGGATTCTATGTCGTCGTACGCTATAAAAATAAATAGCTCTTTACAGAAGAACAGCTGAGCTGCAGTGGAAATTAATGGTGATTCCAGGGTCTCCAGTAATCACTTGGGGTCACTTAAGACTCGATAACAGAGTGAGGATGTCACGCAGAGTCACTAGATTGCTCACAAGCTGAAACGGATGTTAAGATGATGTATACCAGCGTAGGAAGTGTTCTCTGGTTTGGAAGTTGTCAGACAGCTGCTTCATTGCTCTACAGAAAAGAAAAACGTCTTAACAAAATGCTGAAGATGGCTTTATCCAGTGCTTTCACCTTTGTACACTGTACAGTACATGCTTCAGTCTGCAGTAACACGCTTGCATATACAGTACTGTAAGTATTCACAGCCTTTGCTATGAAGCTCAAAATTGAGCTCAGGTGCATCTTGTTTCCACTGATCATCCTTGAGATGTTCCTACAGCATAATTGGAGTCCACCTGTGGTAAATTCAGTCGATTGGATATGATTTGGAAAGTCACACACCTGTCTATATAAGGTCCCACACTTGACAGTGCATGTCTGAGCACAAATCAAGCATGAAGTCAAAGGAATTGTCTGTAGACCTCCGAGACAGGATTGCCTCGAGGCACAAATCTGGGGAAGGGTACAGAAATATTTCTGCTGCTTTGAAGGTCCCAATGAGCACAGTGGCCTCCATCATCCGTAAATGGAAGAAGTTTTGAACCATCAGGACTTTTCCTAGAGCTGGCCGTCCGTCTAAACTGAGCGATTGGTGGAGATAGGCCCTAGTTAGGAAGGTGACCAAGAACCTGATGGTCACTCTGTCAGAGCTACAGCATTCCTCTGTGGAGAGCAGGGAACCTTCCAGAAGGAAAACCATCTCAGCAGCAATCCACCAATCAGGCCTGTATGGTAGGGTGGCCAGATGGAAGCCACACCATAATAAAAAGCACATGGCAGCCTGCCTAGAGTTTGCCAAAATGCACCTGGAGGACTCTCAGACCATGAGAAACAAAATTCTCTGGTCTGATGAGACAAAGATTGAATTCTTTGGCATGAATGCCAGGCGTCGTGTTTGGATGAAACCAGGCACCGCTCACCACCAGGCCAAATACCATCCCTACAGTGAAGCACGGTGGTATCAGCATCATGCTGTGGGGATATTTATCAGAGGCAGAAACTGGGCGACAAGTCAGGAGAGAGGCAAAGATGAATGCAATGTGTAGAGCAGGGGCGCTTTAAGAGGGGAGGAGGCCCGGGTGCAGCCTCCTCCGTTCCGGCCCCCTCCTCTCTGCCGGCAGTGCTGAGAGTCTGAGCACTAGAGCGCTCAGACTCTCCTGCGCATGTGCTGATCTCCGGGAAAATGGAGCGGTGGCCATTTTTCCTGAGATTTTTCTACTGCGCATGCGCAGAACTCCATGAAAATGCCCGCTGGGCCATTTTCACAGAGTTTTAATACCGCTGTGGACGTCGCCGCGGGACTCCGGAGGGGTGAGTATTTAGAAAATGGGTGCAGTGTGTGCGGAGGGGGGCCCCCTCTGGACTCAGGGGGACGTGTGCACCACACACACTGCTTCCATTATAGAAAGTAACGCCAGTGGTACAGAGACATCCTGGATGAAAACCTGCTCCAGAGCGCTCTTGACCTCAGACTGGGGCAACGCTTCATCTTTCAGCAGCACAACGACCCTAAGCACACAGCCAAGATATCAAAGGAGTGGTTTCAGGACAACTCTGTGAATGTCCTTGAGTGGCCCAGCCAGAGCCCAGACTTGAATCCGATTGAACATCTCTGGAGAGATCTGAAAATGGCTGTGCACCGACACTTCCCATCCAACCTGATGGAGCTTGAGAGGTGCTGCAAAGAGGAATGGGCAAAACTGCCCAAAGATAGGTGTGCCAAGCTTGTGGCATCATATTCAAAAAGACTTGAGGCTGTAATTGCTGCCAAAGGTGCATCAACAAAGTATTGAGCAAAGGTTGTGAATACTTATGTACATGTGATTTCTTAGTTTTTTTATTTTTAATGAATTTGCAAAAATCACAAAAAAAAAAACCTTTTTCACGTCATTTTATTGTGTGTATAATTTTGAGTGAAACAATTAATTTATTCCAGTTTTGAATAAGGCTGTAAAATAACAAAATGTGGAAAAAGTGAAGGGTTGTGAATACTTTCCGGATGCACGAGCCAATCAGCTCCAATATGTAAATTGACAGGAGATCATTGGCTTTATCACCTTTCACTTGTCACTGCTTTATCATTTCTCCAGGCTTAATACATCTGCCCCTATGTGACCACATTCTTATTATACTCAGACTTCCTTTGTGTGCACTTTGCTTCCCTCACCCCCATCTCTCCGAACAAGGGGTGCGGGACGAGTGCCAAAACTGCATACTGACACTTTTTTTGTACTGTAGGCTTGTATTTCGGACATTCACCATGCACCGTAAGTGTGCATATACATCTCAGCCTGGGTCCCTCTGGAACTAGGGGCCAGTAGGTTGGACAGAAGGCCAACTTAGTGCAAAAAGCAGTGTATGTTTTTATCTAATTCTCTTTGTGCACCACTAATACGATATTCTCTTTCTGTTCTGCAGGTAAGCCATATTGCAATTCGCTGTGTGATAATTTGGGTATAGCTCTGTGGTAAGTAATGATTATTTACCATCTTTGGGTTTGGTGAAATACAAAGCTGCAACTAGACTGTACTGACCTGTGACACTTTCCCCGCATCTGTGTCTCTGTGGGTGTAACCGGAAGCTTCATGCACAGTTCGTTCCTTATAGACAAAAGGTTGTGTAGATGTTTTATGTTTATTATACATCTTTACATTTCATTTATGCCGTTCCATATTTTCTGTCTGAAGACTGACTGAAGTAACATAGGAAATGGGGAATTAAATAACTTGTATTTCAAAAAATGTGGGCACAGTAATGGGGATCTACATGGTGATCTGAAATGCCATTCTGAGTGCTGTTCTATTGGTTACTAGAGTGTAGAACATAATGGACTTTTTTTGTGGTGTTGTTAGCCTATTATTATCTATAAGTTAGACACACACACACATACAAACAGGAATGTAGTTAAGTTACTGACGGTTAACATGCCGACTAACAGGGACTATTCCCACTCGTGGGTATCCACGACACCCATAGAGTGGGAATAGAGCCTGTGGCAAGCGTAGCAGGCCACCAAGCCCGATACGTGGCGAGCGCAGCAAGCCCACATGGGGCTTCGTTGCGCTCGCCTTCCCCGCCATCAAACTGGATGCTGACCGCCGGGATCCCGACTGTCGGTAACGCAACCCCAACCCACAAATACACACATATATGTTGTATATATATTGATATATTATAAGTACAGTACTCATAGTCTAGAACAAAATACTCGTAACAGCAAAGCCAGTTACCAACGTTTCAGGTTTACAACTGTCTTCAGGATCCTGACCCCGAAGACACTTGGAAAATGGAAACGTCGATTACAGGCTTTAAATAAGTAAAATAATAGTTCCCACCGTCCTATTGTTGTTGATTTGTTATTGGTGTCCTATCTCTTGCCTCACCCTGTACAATTGTTACTTTATGTTTGTTTGTGCTTCTTATGTTACATAATACTGTTTTCTTGCTTACCTTTAACATGTAAAGTCAAATGTGCGTCTGAAATGAAATAAATTGTGACAGTAATAAGTGCCAATCGATAAAAATGGTACTCGTGTAATATCAGCAGCCTCGCTAATACTGTATAATCATACGCGCAAGTCACTGTCCACAATCAGTCATGTCCTGAAATACTGAGTGCTGCTGTGGGCATTCTGATGACATGTTTGGCTTTAGGATGGTTTGCTCCTCCAACTTTAAAACCAAGGACTCTTGGACATGCAGAAAATGACAAACAAAGGGTGTTCTGGCCTCAATCACACACTCCTTAGATGGATAAATGATATACGCACAGTAGGTGTGGAGTCAGTAACATGTATTGTCATGGTATGATGCTGCGCAAACTGCGATTTTCTTACCATTTTAACTGTTGTATATTAGCACCAAGATTTAGAACAATTAACATTAGTTATTGCCTCAGTGGAGCTTACAATCTAATTTCTGCATCACAGGCACACAAACGCACACATTGATGCTGGTAGGTTAATTGGCTTCTAATTAGGGCCGGTTTATTATTAGGGACAATTCACTTAAAAGTCAATTAACCTTCCAGTATATTTATAGGAAAGGGGCTTTTTTAACGAGGTGAGAATATACTCCATTTGGATAGCAACCGAATATACCAAGGTGTGCCAATGTTGGTCACTTGCTGCTGCAGTTATTCTCTGTACATGTCCTGTCATCCTACAGTATTGCTATATACTGTGTATATATGTGTGTGTGTGTGTGTGTGTGTGTGTGTGTGTGTGTGTGTGTGTGTGTGTGTGTGTGTGTGTGGTGTATTAGGCAAAAAAAAAAGTTAAGGATAAGAATATATATACTGTTTGTAAGTTATTAAATGAAAGTTGAGGAAAGGAAGCGTTCTAGTTTCCATGGAGATGAGCACCTTGATCGCTAGTTAGGCCCCTTGTCCTGCTCCCGTTAATGGACTGTCATTTAGCCTTAGTACAGTAGTGTGGTGATTGCAGAACTCCCGGCATCTCCTGCTGATTTTACCACTTTTTTAACAACTGCAGAAGTGAGAAAATATAGAAAAAGTCCGGCAGGTGTAGCTGGGAGTCGCTGATTAAAATGATCTACTGTACGCGCTGGAAGAGGAAATCGTTTACTTCTGTCTTCTTCTGCGGAACAGTTTTATCGGGAATGCATTAGATACTGTAGTTCTGGGCGCAGGAAGGTCATTTACATATTTGGAAAGGTAATTTATTAATGCGCCTTTATGCAGAGTAAAATACACAGATCCTCCGCGTTATGTCTGATTTGCAAGCCCCAAAGTCTCCATTAGAGGAGCAGGTTTCTCCATCAGGTCTGAATAGTGGAATTGCAGCAGAATAATGAATTTGCAGATGAGCGGGGTTAGATATTGCGCTATGCTCTATATCAGAGGTTCCCAAACTCAGTCCTCAAGGAGAACTAACGGACTAGGTTTTAGGGGTATCCATGCTTGGCCATAGGTGACTTAATTAGTACCTCAGTCAATGTGATTTAACCATTTGTGCTGAGCCATGGACACAGAACCAGATTTAGACCTCATGGGGCCCAGGCAAGATATTGGATTTAGGTCCCTGCTCCTTCAATCCATAGAACTAGAGACTGCTCTCACAGCTAAACACTGCTCCAAAGCCTGCCCCCATTGCCTCACTCACTCACTCACTCACTCACTCACTCACTCACTCACTCACTCACACACTGCCCCACAGCCTCACACGCTGCCCCATAGCCTGCCCTCATAGCCACACACACTACCCCATGGCCTGCCACATAGCCTCACACACTGCCCCATAGCCTGCCCCCATAGCATTACACACTGCCCCATAGCATCACACACTGCCCCAAAGCCTGCCCCATAACCTCACACACTACCCCATAGCCTGCCCTCACAGCCTCAGACACTGCCCCATAGCCTCACACACTGCGCCATAGCCTGCCTCTATTGCCTCACACACTGGCCCATAGCCTCACACACTGTGCCATAGCTTGCCCTCATAGCCTCACACACTGGCCCATATCCTGCCCCCATAGCCTCACACACTGCCCCATAGCCTGCCTCAATAGCCTCACACACTGCCCCATAGCCTGCCCCCATAGCCTCACACATTGCCCCATAGCCTCAAACACTGCGCCATAGCCTGCCCTCATAGCCTCACACACTGCCCCATAGCCTGCCACCTTAGCCTCACACACTGCCTCATAGCCTGCCCCCAGAGCCTCACACACTTCCCTTAGCCTCAAACACTGCACCATAGCCTGCCCTCATAGCCTCACACACTGCCCTATTGCCTGCCCTCATAGCCCCACACACTGCCCCATAGCCTGCCCCCATAGCCTCACACACTGTCCCATAGCCTGCCCCCATAGCCTCACACACTGCCACATAGCCTCAAACACTGTACCATAGCCTGCCCTCATAGCCTCACACACTGCCCCATTGCCTGCCCTCATAGCCTCACACACTGCCCCATAGCCTGCCCTCATAGCCTCACACACTGTCCCATAGCCTGCCCCCATATCCTCACACACTTCCCCATAGCCTCAAACACTGTGCCATAGCCTGCCCTCATAGCCTCACACACTGCCCCATAGCCTGCCCTCATAGCCTCACACAGTGCACCATAGCCTGCCCCCATAGCCTCACACACTGCCCCATAGCCTGCCCCCTAGCCTCACACACTACCCCATTGCCTCGAACACTGCGGCATAGCCTGCCCTCATAGCCTCACACACTGCCACATAGCCTCACACACTGCCCTATAGCCTCATACACTGCACCATAGCCTGCCCTCATAGCCTCACACACTGCCCCATAGCCTGTCCCCACAGCCTCACAAACTTCCACATAGCCTGCCCATAGCCTCACACACTGCCCCATAGCCTCACACACTGCCCCATAGCCTCACACACTGCTCATAGCCTCACACACTGCCCCATAGCCTCACACACTGTCCATAGCCTCAAACACTGTGCCATAGCCTGCCCTCATAGCCTCACACACTGCCCCATAGCCTGCCCTCATAGCCTCACACACTGCCCCATAGCCTGCCCTCATAGCCTCACACACTTCCCCATAGCCTGCCCTCATAGCCTCACACACTGCCCTCATAGCCTCACACACTGCCCCATAGCCTGCCCTCTGTCCTCACACACTGCTCCATAGCTTGCCCCCATAGTCACACACTGCCCCATAGCCTGCCCCCATAGTCACACACTGTCCCATAGCCTGCTCCCATATCCTCACACACTACCCCATAGCCTCAAACACTGTGCCATAGCCTGCCCTCATAGCCTCACACACTGCCCTATAGCCTCACACACTGTCCCATAGCCTGCCCCCATATCCTCACACACTGCCCCATAGCCTCAAACACTGTGCCATAGCCTGCCCTCATAGCCTCACACACTGCCCCATAGCCTGCCCTCATAGCCTCAGACACTGCACCATAGCCTGCCCCCATAGCCTCACACACTGCCCATAGCCTCACACACTGCCCCATAGCCTCACACACTGCCCATAGCCTCAAACACTGTGTCATAGCCTGCCCTCATAGCCTCACACACTGCCCCATAGCCTGCCCTCATAGCCTCACACACTGCCCCATAGCCTGCCCTCATAGCCTCACACACTTCCCCATAACCTGCCCTTATAGCCTCACACACAGCCCTCATAGCCTCACACACTGCCCCATAGCCTGCCCTCTGTCCTCACACACTGCTCCATAGCTTGCCCCCATAGTCACACACTGCCCCATAGCCTGCCCCCATAGTCACACACACTGTCCCATAGCCTGCCCCCATATCCTCACACACTGCCCCATAGCCTCAAACACTGTGCCATAGCCTGCCCTCATAGCCTCACACACTGCCCCATAGCCTCACACACTGTCCCATAGCCTGCCCCCATATCCTCACACACTGCCCCATAGCCTCAAACACTGTGCCATAGCCTGCCTTCATAGCCTCACACACTGCCCCATAGCCTGCCCTCATAGCCTCACACACTGCACCATAGCCTGCCCCCATAGCCTCACACACTGCCCCGTAGCCTGCCCCCTAGCCTCACACACTACCCCATTGCCTCAAACACTGCGGCATAGCCTGCCCTCATAGCCTTACACACTGCCCCATAGCCTGCCCCCATAGCCTCACACACTGCCACATAGCCTCAAACACTGTGCCATAGCCTGCCCTCATAGCCTCACACACTGCCCCATAGCCTCACACATTGCCCCATTGCCTGCCCTCATAGCCTCACACACTGCCCCGTAGCCTGCCCTCATAGCCTCACACACTGCCCCATTGCCTGCCCTCATAGCCTCACACACTGCCCCATAGCCTGCCCTCATAGCCTCACACACTGTCCCATAGCCTGCCCCCATATCCTCACACACTGCCCCATAGCCTCAAACACTGTGCCATAGCCTGCCCTCATAGCCTCACACACTGCCCCATAGCCTGCCCTCATAGCCTCACACACTGAACCATAGCCTGCCCCCATAGCCTCACACACTGCCCCGTAGCCTGCCCCCTAGCCTCACACACTACCCCATTGCCTCAAACACTGCGGCATAGCCTGCCCTCATAGCCTCACACACTGCCACATAGCCTCAAACACTGTGCCATAGCCTGCCCTCATAGCCTGCCCTCATAGCCTCACACACTGCCCCATTGCCTGCCCTCATAGCCTCACACACTGCCCCATAGCCTGCCCTCATAGCCTCACACACTGTCCCATAGCCTGCCCCCATATCCTCACACACTGCCCCATAGCCTCAAACACTGTGCCATAGCCTGCCCTCATAGCCTCACACACTGCCCCACAGCCTGCCCTCATAGCCTCACACAGTGCACCATAGCCTGCCCCCATAGCCTCACACACTGCCCCATAGCCTGCCCCCTAGCCTCACACACTACCCCATTGCCTCGAACACTGCGGCATAGCCTGCCCTCATAGCCTCACACACTGCCACATAGCCTGCCCTCATAGCCTCACACACTGCCCTATAGCCTCATACACTGCACCATAGCCTGCCCTCATAGCCTCACACACTGCCCCATAGCCTGTCCCCACAGCCTCACAAACTTCCACATAGCCTGCCCATAGCCTCACACACTGCCCCATAGCCTCACACACTGCCCCATAGCCTCACACACTGTGCCATAGCCTGCCCTCATAGCCTCACACACTGCCCCATAGCCTGCCGTCATAGCCTCACACACTGCCCCATAGCCTGTCCTCATAGCCTCACACACTTCCCCATAGCCTGCCCTCATAGCCTCACACACTGCCCTCATAGCCTCACACACTGCCCCATAGCCTGCCCTCTGTCCTCACACACTGCTCCATAGCTTGCCCCCATAGTCACACACTGCCCCATAGCCTGCCCCCATAGTCACACACACTGTCCCATAGCCTGCCCCCATATCCTCACACACTGCCCCATAGCCTCAAACACTGTGCCATAGCCAGCCCTCATAGCCTCACACACTGCCCCATAGCCTCACACACTGTCCCATAGCGTGCCCCCATATCCTCACACACTGCCCCATAGCCTGCCCTCATAGCCTCACACACTGCACCATAGCCTGCCCCCATAGCCTCACACACTGCCCCGTAGCCTGCCCCCTAGCCTCACACACTACCCCATTGCCTCAAACACTGCGGCATAGCCTGCCCTCATAGCCTCACACACTGCCCCATAGCCTGCCCTCATAGCCTCACACACTGCCCCATAGCCTCATACACTGCACCATAGCCTGCCCTCATAGCCTCACACACTGCCCCATAGCCTGTCCCCACAGCCTCACAAACTTCCACATAGCCTGCCCCCATAGCCTCACACACTGCCCCATAGCCTCACACACTGCCCCATAGCCTGCCCCATAGCCTCACACACTGCCCATAGCCTCAAACACTGTGCCATAGCCTGCCCTCATAGTCTCACACACTGCCCCATAGCCTGCCCTCATAGCCTCACACACTGCTCCATAGCCTGCCCTCATAGCCTCACACACTTCCCCATAGCCTGCCCTCATAGCCTCACACACTGCCCCATAGCCTCACACACTGCCCCACAGCCTGCCCTCTGTCCTCACACACTGCTCCATAGCTTGCCCCCATAGTCACACACTGCCCCATAGCCTGCCCCCATAGTCACACACTGCCCCATAGCCTGCCCCCATAGTCACACACTGCTCCATAGCCTGCCCCATAGTCACACACTGCTCCATAGCCTGCCCCCACAGTCACACACTGCTCCATAGCCTGCCCCTATAGTCACACACTGCTCCACAGCCTGCCCCTATAGTCACACACTGCTCCACAGCCTGCCTCTATAGTCACACACTGCTCTACAGCCTGACCCCATAGTCACACACTGCTTCACAGCCTGCCCCTATAGTCACACACTGCTCCACAGCCTGCCCCTATAGTCACACACTGCTCTACAGCCTGCCCCCATAGTCACACACTGCTCCATAGCCTGCTCCTATAGTCACACACTGCTCCATAGCCTGCCCTTATAGTCACACACTGCTCCATAGCCTGCCCCCATTGTCACACACTGCTCCATAGCCTGTCTCCATAGTCACACACTGCTCCAAAGCTTGCCCCTATAGTCACACACTGCTCCACAGCCTGCCCCTATAGTCACACACTGCTCCACAGTCTGACCCTATAGTCACACACTGCTCTACAGCCTGCCCCCATAGTCACACACACTGTAAAAGTCTAAGGGGGACATGTAATAAGTAGTGATAAAAATGGAGAAGCGAGCCAGTGGAGAAGTTGCCCATGACAACTAATCAGCATTGATGTAACATTTATAATTTGCATACTGTAAAATCATACAGAGCAGCTGATTGGTTGTCATGGGCAACTTCTCCACTGGCTCACTTCTCCACTTTTATCACTGCTTAGTACATGTCCCCCATAGTCACAATGCCCCCAGACCATACACACACTTACACATTGCCCCCATGGACCTGCACTTATGTACCCCCTCCTTCTGCTGCTCCAGTGTCCAGGCCAGCTCCTTGTCCACTCCTCATGCTCTTCTTCTATGTGGTGAGCCTGCCCGCCCCCAGGGCCGTCTTAACAGCAGTGTAGGCCCCTGGGCACAGCAATGCACTGGGCCCCCTACCCATCCTCCAGTGGTACGGGTGGGGGTGCTATCAGCGCAGCTTAGATGTCCCGCAGGCAGTAGGGGGTGTTCTGTCTTCCGCTCAGCATGTTGGACCTGGAACAGTAATTTCTGCTAATTACTCCTTTACTGCACAGATGGGGCTAAACTGTAGAATGGGGCAATGGGCTGAATGAAGAAGCCCTGATACATGACTTCCAGGGTGGAAGGGTTTTTTTAATATGTAGTTGAGGGGTGGATAGTGGAGTGGGCTTAATATTTATCATTTTCCAGTGTGGGGGCAGCTTGCTTGATTGCAGATATCTCAAGTTTCTGAAAATATATTTCTTAACTTTGAATGGAATAAAAAACTAGAGAGTCTCACCTTTCAGAATGTTCTGGGGACTTGGGGATCAGAGTTCAGGGGCCAAAACAATTCACCAATGAAAATATAAAACTGCATACCAGGCGTGCGGAGCTGGAGCAGGGACCATCTGCTGGAAGGCTGATATCTCTGGTTCTGGGCATAGTAGAGACAAGCTGCCAGTGTCCACTAAAAGGGGAGATTTGCAGCTTTTGACTTATACCCTCAGAAATACTCTAAGTCAGACAAAACCCGAGATATCAGGCTGGGAAGAGCAATTAACAGGCTTGGTTGGGGACCACTGCTTTCAAGTCAGATATCTCCGATTCCAAAGGGCCGATTTTCAAAAATCTGGTACCCATGAAAAGAGGGGACCCTCAGCTATCAGCCTAGGGCCCTTATACTCCTGGGGCCCTTGGGCAAGAGCACATTGAGCCCATACTAAAAGACAGCCCTGCCCGCCCCGCAGCAAACAACAATGAAAGCAGGAGGAGCCGAAACGGGTCATGCTAGGAGTGTCAGAGAGGGCGGACGATTACTCACTAACAGTGACATCACCAGCACACCAGGCTCAGCCGCGGCCCAGGCAGACAGGTTTCAGCACTTCAGCTACAGTAGAAGGAGCAGGGCTGTGACCTTAAAGGATACAGCACTTCGGGCAACGGCCTGACTAGACCATGCCTTGAACCACCACCGCTGGGCCCTAGGTGAACACCTAGGTTGCCTAGCGATAAATTCGGCCCTGCATGGCTATACCTAAAACCTAGGCTATAAGTGCTCCTTGAGAACTGAGTTTAGGAACCACTGGTCTATGCCAGGTCACAACTGGAAATCAGATACAATTCTAAAGAAGTGTTCTGGGAAAGGTATGACTCGGGCCGAAATGGAATAGGGCCCTATTTGCTGGACCTGTTGCAGCTAGATTTATAGGGGCAATGTGTTTTTAGGCTACACCGAGTTGTATCTGGCTTAAAACGACAGTAATTACTACTTTACATCTAGTGGCTATATCATTGTATAGTCCGTATTCCGGTACAGACTGGTACAGACTGTCTCCTGTTTCCTGGCTGGGCTTTCCCAGTCCAGCCACATAACGCAGCAGAATGACGGAGCTCTGTTCCTAGGTTATTGCACTTCTGCCAAATTGCCAAACCAGCGCCAGATTCTAATGAAGAGAAATTTTGCAGTGATTGTGTCTCGTCTCTGTTACCCGGGAGAGATCACAGGGAGTTACGCTTCTGTCAGCCTCTGATTCGTTGTCTATGTCTCAATTCAGCTGTATCGGATGCCGCACCGCAGGGATACAATGTTGTCAGGAGTAAGAGGAAGGTGTTGTGTGTATTACTTATTCCTAAGAGACATCAGGCAGACACAGAGGTGTTTTTAATAAGATATTGAGCTGATGAAGCAATGTGGCATGTGGCCATTGATGGATTCCAGTCTGTATCAGTAAAAGGTTTACAGTTCCAGATATCTCATCTGTGCATTGAGAGATGGACATCTGAATAGTTACACACTGCTTACGTGTAATGAGGGTCAGAATACCACTTGCTTTCCCCCCGCTCGTCCCCTCCCTTACTTACTAAAACACACTTCTCCTTATATGGTCATTCAAAAACTTTAATATTTATTGGTCATTGTAAAAGGGACAAAAGCAAAGTTTATAAAAAAATAAATGAAGGTTTTGTTTATTTTTCGATACAGAGAATTAGGAAATAGTAATTAAAATTAAGATTAAAAAAAAAAGAGTTGACCGGTGTAATTATAGCCCTGAGTGGAAGATGATGTTTGCGCTGAGCGTAATAGGTAACCAACAAACGACAACAGATAACTCAGCGTCATGTATATAGAGCTAGTTCTGTAAATCTTTGGCTTGCTACATTACTGTGTCTATACAGGTCGTTCCTCTACACCAAATTCCGCTGTCTACTGTACATCAGACACAATTGTAGCCACAGAGCAGCTCCGATTAATATCCAAGGGAAAATGTTTTGTATCCAAGAAACTAAATGACTCTGCTTGTCAGATATAAAGGCTTTGGAACGAAATAAAGAAAGTGAGATAAACAATGAATTTACTGTAAGTAAAGTTGCGGAAGGGTGTGGAAAAAAAACCTGATGGTTAAAGTTATGTGAAGGTGACAATCTCTTCAGCTGTAATTATCTTTGTATCTCAAAAAAATCCCAAAAATAGCACTTTTTAATGATTTTGTATGCACACTCAGAAAACTCTAACAATACACACAGACACACACGCAACAATAACACACAAACACATAATATACACACAAACACAAAACAATAACACACTGACAAAATAGTAACACACAACAGTGACAAATAATGAAGCAAAGGTTGATAAAACTGTAATACTTACGGAATGAGCTTGGTGTTGTTCCCAAATCATTGGGGTAAATTTACTAATGTTGGAGTTTTTTATAACTGGTGACGTTGCCCCTACCAACCAATCAGATTCTATTATCTTCTAGCAGCAGTTAGATAAATGTTAAGTAGAATATAATTAGTTGCTAGGGGTGACATCACCAGTTCTACAAAAAATTCCCACCTTAGTAAATTTATCCAATTGTTGTGTCTTGGTTTTGCAAAACCACCTCAAGTGTTTTGGTATAGTTGTGGATCTGGGTTTCTTCAAAAATCAATAATAATTGAAAAACAACAACCTAAAAACAGCTAATATCACGTAACTTGGACCTGTTTTTGTTCCTCTAGTATTATTAACATCAATAACATTCATTTCCAGTCATTTTCAGTAGAGATGAGCGGGTTCGGTTTCTCTGAATCCGAACCCGCCAGAACTTCATGTTTTTTTTCACGGGTCCGAGCGACTCGGATCTTCCCGCCTTGCTCGGTTAACCCGAGCGCGCCCGAACGTCATCATGACGCTGTCGGATTCTCGCGAGGCTCGGATTCTATCGCGAGACTCGGATTCTATATAAGGAGCCGCGCGTCGCCGCCATTTTCACACGTGCATTGAGATTGATAGGGAGAGGATGTGGCTGGCGTCCTCTCCGTTTAGAATAGATTAGAGAGACACTTGATTTACTAATTTTGGGGAGCATTAGGAGTACTCAGTACAGTGCAGAGTTTTGCTGATAGTGACCAGTGACCACCAGTTTTATTTATAATCCGTTCTCTGCCTGAAAAAAGCGATACACAGCACACAGTGACTCAGTCACATACCATATCTGTGTGCACTGCTCAGGCTCAGGCCAGTGTGCTGCATCATCTATTATCTATATATAATATTATATATATCTGTCTGACTGCTCAGCTCACACAGCTTATAATTGTGGGGGAGACTGGGGAGCACTACTGCAGTGCCAGTTATAGGTTATAGCAGGAGCCAGGAGTACATAATATATTATATAGTGAGTGACCACCAGACACACAGTGCAGTTTATTTAATATATCCGTTCTCTGCCTGAAAAAAGCGATACACACAGTGACTCAGTCAGTCACATACCATATCTGTGTGCACTGCTCAGGCTCAGGCCAGTGTGCTGCATCATCTATATATATTATATATCTGTCTGACTGCTCAGCTCACACAGCTTATAATTGTGGGGGAGACTGGGGAGCACTACTGCAGTGCCAGTTATAGGTTATAGCAGGAGCCAGGAGTACATAATATTATATTAAAATTAAACAGTGCACACTTTTGCTGCAGGAGTGCCACTGCCAGTGTGACTAGTGACCAGTGACCTGACCACCAGTATATATAATATTAGTAGTATACTATCTCTTTATCAACCAGTCTATATATTAGCAGCAGACACAGTACAGTGCGGTAGTTCACGGCTGTGGCTACCTCTGTGTCGGCACTCGGCAGCCCGTCCATAATTGTATATACCACCTAACCGTGGTTTTTTTTTCTTTCTTTATACATACATACTAGTTACGAGTATACTATCTCTTTATCAACCAGTCTATATTAGCAGCAGACACAGTACAGTGCGGTAGTTCACGGCTGTGGCTACCTCTGTGTCGGCACTCGGCAGCCCGTCCATAATTGTATATACCACCTAACCGTGTTTTTTTTTTCTTTCTTTATACATACATACTAGTTACGAGTATACTATCTCTTTATCAACCAGTCTATATTAGCAGCAGACACAGTACAGTGCGGTAGTTCACGGCTGTGGCTACCTCTGTGTCGGCACTCGGCAGCCCGTCCATAATTGTATATACCACCTAACCGTGGTTTTTTTTTCTTTCTTTATACATACATACTAGTTACGAGTATACTATCTCTTTATCAACCAGTCTATATATTAGCAGCAGACACAGTACAGTGCGGTAGTTCACGGCTGTGGCTACCTCTGTGTCGGCACTCGGCAGCCCGTCCATAATTGTATATACCACCTAACCGTGGTTTTTTTTTCTTTCTTTATACATACATACTAGTTACGAGTATACTATCTCTTTATCAACCAGTCTATATTAGCAGCAGACACAGTACAGTGCGGTAGTTCACGGCTGTGGCTACCTCTGTGTCGGCACTCGGCAGCCCGTCCATAATTGTATATACCACCTAACCGTGTTTTTTTTTTCTTTCTTTATACATACATACTAGTTACGAGTATACTATCTCTTTATCAACCAGTCTATATTAGCAGCAGACACAGTACAGTGCGGTAGTTCACGGCTGTGGCTACCTCTGTGTCGGCACTCGGCAGCCCGTCCATAATTGTATATACCACCTAACCGTGGTTTTTTTTTCTTTCTTTATACATACATACTAGTTACGAGTATACTATCTCTTTATCAACCAGTCTATATTAGCAGCAGACACAGTACAGTGCGGTAGTTCACGGCTGTGGCTACCTCTGTGTCGGCACTCGGCAGCCCGTCCATAATTGTATATACCACCTAACCGTGGTTTTTTTTTCTTTCTTTATACATACATACTAGTTACGAGTATACTATCTCTTTATCAACCAGTCTATATATTAGCAGCAGACACAGTACAGTGCGGTAGTTCATGGCTGTGGCTACCTCTGTGTCGGCAGCCCGTCCATAATTGTATATACCACCTAACCGTGGTTTTTTTTTCTTTCTTTATACATACATACTAGTTACGAGTATACTATCTCTTTATCAACCAGTCTATATTAGCAGCAGACACAGTACAGTGCGGTAGTTCACGGCTGTGGCTACCTCTGTGTCGGCACTCGGCAGCCCGTCCATAATTGTATATACCACCTAACCGTGGTTTTTTTTTCTTTCTTTATACATACATACTAGTTACGAGTATACTATCTCTTTATCAACCAGTCTATATATTAGCAGCAGACACAGTACAGTGCGGTAGTTCACGGCTGTGGCTACCTCTGTGTCGGCACTCGGCAGCCCGTCCATAATTGTATATACCACCTAACCGTGGTTTTTTTTTCTTTCTTTATACATACATACTAGTTACGAGTATACTATCTCTTTATCAACCAGTCTATATATTAGCAGCAGACACAGTACAGTGCGGTAGTTCACGGCTGTGGCTACCTCTGTGTCGGCACTCGGCAGCCCGTCCATAATTGTATACTAGTATCCAATCCATCCATCTCCATTGTTTACCTGAGGTGCCTTTTAGTTGTGCCTATTAAAATATGGAGAACAAAAATGTTGAGGTTCCAAAATTAGGGAAAGATCAAGATCCACTTCCACCTCGTGCTGAAGCTGCTGCCACTAGTCATGGCCGAGACGATGAAATGCCAGCAACGTCGTCTGCCAAGGCCGATGCCCAATGTCATAGTACAGAGCATGTCAAATCCAAAACACCAAATATCAGTAAAAAAAGGACTCCAAAACCTAAAATAAAATTGTCGGAGGAGAAGCGTAAACTTGCCAATATGCCATTTACCACACGGAGTGGCAAGGAACGGCTGAGGCCCTGGCCTATGTTCATGGCTAGTGGTTCAGGTTTTTTGGAAGGGACATCCTGCGTGACACTGCAGTGCCACTCCTAGATGGGCCCGGTGTTTGTGTCGGCCACTAGGGTCGCTAATCTTACTCACACAGCTACCTCATTGCGCCTCTTTTTTTCTTTGCGTCATGTGCTGTTTGGGGAGGGTTTTTTGGAAGGGACATCCTGCGTGACACTGCAGTGCCACTCCTAGATGGGCCCGGTGTTTGTGTCGGCCACTAGGGTCGCTTATCTTACTCACACAGCGACCTCGGTGCAAATTTTAGGACTAAAAATAATATTGTGAGGTGTGAGGTATTCAGAATAGACTGAAAATGAGTGTAAATTATGGTTTTTGAGGTTAATAATACTTTGGGATCAAAATGACCCCCAAATTCTATGATTTAAGCTGTTTTTTAGTGTTTTTTGAAAAAAACACCCGAATCCAAAACACACCCGAATCCGACAAAAAAAATTCGGTGAGGTTTTGCCAAAACGCGTTCGAACCCAAAACACGGCCGCGGAACCGAACCCAAAACCAAAACACAAAACCCGAAAAATTTCAGGCGCTCATCTCTAATTTTCAGTCATTTTTGCCTACGTCACCATGCACTCTCCTTAGTGAAGTGACACCTGAAATTACGAGGGAGGGACTTACGTGCAATCCAAAACATGAGATTCGGTTTTTAAATCCAAGTTCTGCTCTCGAGGGAAGTCCCGACTTGTTCCACTCAGATTCCCAAAATTGATCTGGCCGGGACACGGTTCTCATTGGATGCCCAAAGTTCGGGTGTGTTCTTTTTTCAACAAAACTGAAGTGCACATTTCTGGTTCCAGGACAATGCTTGTACCAATGCATAGTATGATAGCATGGGTTGGGTGTGAAAAACCGGCTATCAGGATGGCGATGGTCACATGACTGACCGCGGCATCCCAACAATGAGGATCCCGACACTGGACAGGTGTAAGTATTTTACCCCTCTCCTGCCCCCATATTTGAACCCTAACTCTTGGGGGTTGGCAGCTAGGGCTAATCCATGGGGGGTGACTAACCCTCAGGGGGTGGCGGCTAGGACTAACCTTCAGGGGGTGGCGGCTACGGCTAACTTAGTACCTAACCCTAATCCTCCTCCCCCTCGCCCCTAACCATAACCCCGATACTCACCTTCGGCATTCCGGTGGTCGGTGACCCAGCACCGGTGTCCCAAGTGGTGTCAGGATTCCGTCGTCGGTCACATGACCACTGGTATACAGACCACCGTGATGCCGAATGGATCCTGATAGAATGAGATGTTGATGCATCTTGGCCAGTATAGTAATCAACACATTACATAGATTCATGCAAGTTAATTAAACACTAATGCTGTTAATTTTCATCAAGTAGCACAAATATATTTCCACGCTACTCCGCTCATCTGACATTGGCAAGATGGCGCATTATATAGGGTGGACTACAGACTCACTTCATCCAGGGGTACTGCATACAAAGACAAGGTTGCAGGTGAACAATTCAAACTTCATCTAAAACTTCACTTCAGCCAGGGCCCTGAAGACGGCCGGAGTTTCCGGACCAGTAAGGACTAAACGCACTCTACAAGACAGCTTATATTGAAAGCGCAGATAAGAAAGGAGTTATATTTGCAAAGTAAACCCTTGGGGTCCATTTTCCACATTTAACCAGTAATAGAAAAAAAAAACTCAGCAAATGTGGAGTTAGCTTTAAAATGTATAAAAGTAATAATGCATTATCTTCTTTGTGCAGGTTCTTAAGCCTACTCATCTGGCTGTATATAGTGATTTATTCACAGAAATCATTTTACTTGTTTTCTCCTGAGAACTATTGTAGATGATGATATTCTGCGGCGTTCTCTCATCTCCGTTTCTCGCTAGCGCGTCTGCTCTAACCACCAATAATAACAAAATAAAAGTAATTTCCAAAGCGTATCACATTATTTATATTTATAAACCCCGTAAATCATATTTAATTTTATTATCATAATTAACGGCATGTAAAAATTAGAAATGTTTAATTTGCCAGATGCTTTCTAGATCTGCAGCAAATCACACAAATAGGGAAACTCATTGTGTACGTTGTACGAAAGAGGAAAATGTGATGAGGCAAAGCGTTACGCTGTATGCAACCGAGAGTAAGCGTAGAAAACGTGTGCAGAGGTATCAGTCCAGAGGCACTGGTGCTATTAATCACATCTGTTAGAGGCACGGCTGCTGTTTGTCCTATCCACAGTCGTGATGCCGACTTCTGGGAACCTGACCACATCCAGATAGAGGCGGTTTATTTTATCTGTAAGAGGCACTGGTGCTGTTTATCTTATCTGTAAGAGGCACTGGTGCTGTTTATCTTATCTGTAAGAGGCAGTGGTGCTGTTTATCTTATCTGTAAGAGGCAGTGGTGCTTTGGAAGTGGTGCTGTTTATCTTATCTGTAAGAGGCACTGGTGCTGTTTATCTTATCTGTAAGAGGCACTGGTGCTGTTTATCTTATCTGTAAGAGGCACTGGTGCTGCGTATCTTGTCTGTAATAGGCACTGGTGCTGTTTATCTTATTTGTAAGAGGCACTGGTGCTGTTTATCTTATCTGTAAGAGGCAGTGGTGCTTTTTATCTTATCTGTAAGAGGCAGTGGTGCTGTTTATCTTATCTGTAAGAGGCACTGATGCTGTTTATCTTATCTGTAAGAGGAAGTGGTGCTGTTTATCTTATCTGTAAGAGGCACTGGTGCTGTTTATCTTATCTGTAAGAGGCACTGGTGCTGTTTATCTTATCTGTAAGAGTCAGTGGTGCTATTTATCCTATCTGTAAGAGGCGCTGGTTCTGTTTATCTTATCTGTAAGAGGCAGTGGTGCTGTTTATCCTATCTGTAAGAGGAAGTGGTGCTGTTTATCTTATCTGTAAGAGGCACTGATGCTGTTTATCTTATCTGTAAGAGGCACTGATGCTGTTTATCTTATCTGTAAGAGGCACTGGTCCTGTTTATCTTATCTGTAAGAGGCACTGGTGCTGTTTATCCTATCTGTAAGAGGCAGTGGTGCTGTTTATCTTATCTGTAAGAGGCACTGGTGCTGTTTATCTTATCTGTAAGAGGCAGTGGTGCTGTTTATCTTATATGTAAGAGGCAGTGGCACTGTTTATCCTATCTCTAAGAGGCAGTGGTGCTGTTTATCTTATCTGTAAGAGGCGCTGGTGCTGTTTATCTTATCTGTAAGAGGCACTGGTGCTGTTTATCTTATCTGTAAGAGGCAGTGGTGCTGTTTATCTTATCTGTAAGAGGCACTGGTGCTGTTTATCTGATCTGTAAGAGGCACTGGTGATGTTTATCTTATCTGTAAGAGGCACTGGTGCTGTTTATCTTATATGTAAGAGGCACTGGTGCTGTTTATCTTATCTGTAAGAGGCACTGGTGCTGTTTATCTTATCTGTAAGAGGCAGTGGTGCTGTTTATCTTATCTGTAAGAGGCAGTGGTGCTGTTTATCTAATCTGTAAGAGGCGCTGGTGCTGTTTATCTTATCTGTAAGAGGCACTGGTGCTGTTTATCTTATATGTAAGAGGCACTGGTGCTGTTTATCTTATCTGTAAGAGGCACTGGTGCTGTTTATCTTATCTGTAAGAGGCAGTGGTGCTGTTTATCTTATCTGTGAGAGGCAGTGGTGCTGTTTATCTTATCTGTAAGAGGCACTGGTGCTGCTTATCCTATCTGTAAGAGGCAGTGGTGCTGTTTATCTTATCTGTAAGAGGCACTGGTGCTGTTTATCTGATCTGTAAGAGGCAGTGGTGCTGTTTATCTTATCTGTAAGAGGTGCTGGTGCTGTTTATCTTATCTGTAAGAGGCACTGGTGCTGCTTATCTTATCTGTAAGAGGCACTGGGGCTGTTTATCTTATCTGTAAGAGGCAGTGGCGCTGTTTATCCTATCTGTAAGAGGCACTGGTGCTGTTTATCTTATCTGTAAGAGGCACTGGTGCTGTTTATCTTATCTGTAAGAGGCACTGGTGCTGTTATCTTATCTCTAAGAGGCACTGGTGCTGTTTATCTTATCTGTAAGAGGCACTGGTGCTGTTTATCTTATCTGTAAGAGGCACTGGTGCTGTTTATCTTATCTGTAAGAGGCACTGGTGCTGTTTATCTTATCTGTAAGAGGCAGTGGTGCTGTTTATCTTATCTGTAAGAGGCAGTGGTGCTGTTTATCTTATCTGTAAGAGGCGCTGGTGCTGTTTATCTTATCTGTAAGAGGCGCTGGTGCTGTTTATCTTATCTGTAAGAGGCACTGGTGCTGTTTATCTTATCTGTAAGAGGCACTGGTGCAGTTTATCTTATCTGTAAGAGGCACTGGTGCTGTTTATCTTATCTGTAAGAGGCACTGGTGCTGTTTATCTTATCTGTAAGAGGCACTGGTGCTGTTTATCTTATCTGTAAGAGGCAGTGGTGCTGTTTATCTAATCTGTAAGAGGCGCTGGTGCTGTTTATCTTATCTGTAAGAGGCACTGGTGCTGTTTATCTTATATGTAAGAGGCACTGGTGCTGTTTATCTTATCTGTAAGAGGCACTGGTGCTGTTTATCTTATCTGTAAGAGGCAGTGGTGCTGTTTATCTTATCTGTAAGAGGCAGTGGTGCTGTTTATCTTATCTGTAAGAGGTGCTGGTGCTGTTTATCTTATCTGTAAGAGGCACTGGTGCTGCTTATCTTATCTGTAAGAGGCACTGGGGCTGTTTATCTTATCTGTAAGAGGCAGTGGCGCTGTTTATCCTATCTGTAAGAGGCACTGGTGCTGTTTATCTTATCTGTAAGAGGCAGTGGTGCTGTTTATCTTATCTGTAAGAGGCAGTGGTGCTGTTTATCTTATCTGTAAGAGGCGCTGGTGCTGTTTATCTTATCTGTAAGAGGCGCTGGTGCTGTTTATCTTATCTGTAAGAGGCACTGGTGCTGTTTATCTTATCTGTAAGAGGCACTGGTGCAGTTTATCTTATCTGTAAGAGGCACTGGTGCTGTTTATCTTATCTGTAAGAGGCACTGGTGCTGTTTATCTTATCTGTAAGAGGCACTGGTGCTGTTTATCTTATCTGTAAGAGGCAGTGGTGCTGTTTATCTAATCTGTAAGAGGCGCTGGTGCTGTTTATCTTATCTGTAAGAGGCACTGGTGCTGTTTATCTTATATGTAAGAGGCACTGGTGCTGTTTATCTTATCTGTAAGAGGCACTGGTGCTGTTTATCTTATCTGTAAGAGGCAGTGGTGCTGTTTATCTTATCTGTAAGAGGCAGTGGTGCTGTTTATCTTATCTGTAAGAGGCACTGGTGCTGCTTATCCTATCTGTAAGAGGCAGTGGTGCTGTTTATCTTATCTGTAAGAGGCACTGGTGCTGTTTATCTGATCTGTAAGAGGCAGTGGTGCTGTTTATCTTATCTGTAAGAGGCACTGGTGCTGTTTATCTTATATGTAAGAGGCAGTGGTGCTGTTTATCTTATCTGTAAGAGGCACTGGTGCTGTTTATCTGACCTGTAAGAGGCAGTGGTGCTGTTTATCTTCTCTGTAAGAGGCACTGGTGCTGTTTATTTTATCTGTAAGAGGCAGTTGTGCTGTTTATCTTATCTGTAAGAGGCACTGGTGCTGTTTATCTTATCTGTAAGAGGCACTGGTGCTGTTTATCTTATCTGTAAGAGGCACTGGTGCTGTTTATCTTATCTGTAAGAGGCAGTGGTGCTGTTTATCTTATCTGTAAGAGGCACTGGTGCTGCTTATCCTATCTGTAAGAGGCAGTGGTGCTGTTTATCTTATCTGTAAGAGGCACTGGTGCTGTTTATCTGACCTGTAAGAGGCAGTGGTGCTGTTTATCTTCTCTGTAAGAGGCACTGGTGCTGTTTATCTTATCTGTAAGAGGCAGTGGTGCTGTTTATCTTATCTGTAAGAGGCACTGGTGCTGTTTATCCTAACTGTAAGAGGCAGTGACGCTGTTTATCTTATCTGTAAGAGGCACTGGTTCTGTTTATCTTATCTGTAAGAGGCACTGGTTCTGTTTATCTTATCTGTAAGAGGCACTGGTGCTGTTTATCCTATCTGTAAGAGGCAGTGACGCTGTTTATCTTATCTGTAAGAGGCACTGGTGCTGTTTATCTTATCTGTAAGAGGCACTGGTTCTGTTTATTTTATCTGTAAGAGGCAATGGTGCTGTTTATCCTATCTGTAAGAGGCACTGGTGCTGTTTATCTTATCTGTAAGAGGCAGTGGTGCTGTTTATCTTATCTGTAAGAGGTACTGGTGCTGTTTATCTTATCTGTAAGAGCCAGTGGTGCTGTTTATCTTATCTGTAAGAGGCACTGGTGCTGTTTATCTTATCTGTAAGAGGCACTGGTGCTGTTTATCTTATCTGTAAGAGGCACTGGTGCTGTTTATCTTATCTGTAAGAGGCACTGGTGCTGCGTATCTTATCTGTAATAGGCACTGGTGCTGTTTATCTTATCTGTAAGAGGTAGTGGTGCTGTTTATCTGATCTGTAAGAGGAAGTGGTGCTGTTTATCTTATCTGTAAGAGGCAGTGGTGCTGTTTATCTTATCTCTAAGAGGCACTGGTGCTGTTTATCTTATCTGTAAGAGGCACTGGTGCTGTTTATCTTATCTGTAAGAGGCACTGGTGCTGTTTATCTTATCTGTAAGAGGCACTGGTGCTGTTTATCTTATCTGTAAGAGGCAGTGGTGCTGTTTATCTTCTCTCTAAGAGGCACTGGTGCTGTTTATCTTATCTGTAAGAGGCAGTGGTGCTGTTTATCTGATCTGAAGAGGCAGTGGTGCTGTTTATCTTATATGTAGGAGGCAGTGGTGCTGTTTATCCTAACTGTAAGAGGCAGTGGTGCTGTTTATTTTATCTCTAAGAGGAATTGGTGCTGTTTATCTTATCTGTAAGAGGCACTGGTGCTGTTTATCTTATCTGTAAGAGGCACTGGTGCTGTTTATCTTATCTGTAAGAGGCAGTGGTGCTGTTTATCTTATCTGTAAGAGGCACTGGTGCTGTTTATCTTATCTGTAAGAGGAAGTGGTGCTGTTTATCTTATCTGTAAGAGGCAGTGGTGCTGTTTATCCTAACTGTAAGAGGCAGTGGTGCTGTTTATTTTATCTGTAAGAGGCACTGGTGCTGTTTATCTTATCTGTTAGAGGCAGTGGTTCTGTTTATCTTCTCTGTAAGAGGCACTGGTGCTGTTTATCTTATCTGTTAGAGGCACTGGTGCTGTTTATCTTCTCTCTAAGAGGCAATGGTGCTGTTTATCTGATCTGAAGAGGCAGTGGTGCTGTTTATCTTATCTGTTAGAGGCAGTGGTGCTGTTTATCTTATCTGTTAGAGGCAATGGTGCTGTTTAAAATATAAGAGGCCGTGGTGCTGTTTATCTTATCTGTAGGAGGCGGTGGTGCTTTTTATCTTATCTTTTAGAGGCAGTGGTGCTGTTTATCTGATCTGAAGAGGCAGTGGTGCTGTTTATCTTATCTGTAAGAGGCAGTGGTGCTGTTAATGCACTGTTACTTTATAGGGCACAATATTATAATGTAAAAAAAATGATATCACAGCACGTGTTACATGCCTGCTTCAAGCCCCTTATTAAGACTCGTACAATCAGACGTGCAGGAACGAGCCCCCGTAACACCATTGATTAGCAATAACATTTAAATGAGCTGAAAGGCAGATGGGAATGGGTTATTGCAGGATGAGAGAGTGTTATGAGCGGAGAGAAGTAATTATTGACCTTGCTAACGGGTCCGCACTCACTTTCTGCTTCCGAATAATATAGCCTGGAATGATCTTCAAGCACTAAAATCCGTCAAATTGCTTTCATTCGCTGATAACGCAAATGGAACCTAAATTGTAGAGACATAACCAAGAAGGATCAACTTTAATATAGTGCAGGATGTATTAGGGCTCATTAGCCGATGTGAATGCTGACGTTCTTAGTGGGGAATTCAATTTATTCATTACTACTAAGAAAAGCCAAATGTAAACCAGCGGGAACTGCGCGCAGATAAAAGCAGTGGTACCGCGTGATTATACGTGCGCCTACCGGATGCGGGCATGTAAGTGATACGGTGTTCACAGAGCACGTGGGGGCCGGACCACTACAATAACCATCTGCTTTCTAATGGCTTGTGATAGCGTTCTATTATACATGGTGGCACAGTGGTTAGTAACTGATTAAATATTCTGTGTAGCATGGTGTATTATGTGAGTGTTGTATAAATGACAGTTGATGATGACAATAATAATAATAATAATAATAATAATAATAATATTATATCAGCCCAACAGTCAACAAAAGGGGCACAGGTCGTCCTTTGTGTTTAGAGGAATGGCGTGTCACCGGCAGATGATGTATGTCAGATACGTGAGATGAGTATACATACACGGATGAGACATAATACATACTGTACTAATAGAGAAGCACCGTATTACGCTCTAACACATCTTCAGCATTTGGACAGCGCAATACGCATGCTGCCCCAACAGTATACACATCAGTGATTTCTATTGGACGGTTTATTGTGGAAAGAAACCCACCATTATACTCGGAGAGCTGGTGAGATTGAGGTGGGTACACCTGTGTGTATGTACTCAGAATGCCCTTCACGTCACTTCACGCTCAATATTAGGACACGTGATTGAAGGTCACCCATCAATTAGTCTTATTACTGCTCTGGAACATTTCTCAGGAACAGGCGACTGAAGTGGGACCGTGTGGCTATATGGTTTAATGGAGGAACGTGTTCCCACCTCTTCTGCATCCGAGTGTATTACCGCAGTAACCAGGAATACATACAGGAAAATACAGTGTGTCTTACATTTCTCAGCTACTCTTCAACATCAGGATTTCAGGTAAAGGAAATATAGAGCGGTGTGGATCATTAGACCGACACTGTCTAGGTCGGCAATGTTTAGGTCGACCACGATAGGTCGACAGGGTTGGAAAGTCGACAGGGTTTCTAGTTCAACAGGTCAAAAGGTCGACATGAGGTTTTTTGGGGGGTTTTGGTGTCGTTTTCTCCGTACAGTGACCGGGAACCCCAATTAGTGCACCGTGTCCCCTCTCATGGCTCGCTTAATCGTAGTCCACGTGGCTCGTTAACTATGAAAAAGTTCAAAACAAGAAAAAAAATTGAAAAACTCATGTCGACCTTTTGAACTGTCGACCTAGCACATGTCGACGTCCAAACCTGTCGACCTAGTGACTGTCAACCTATAGTGGTCGACCTAAACATTGTCGACCTAGACAGTGTCGATCTTCAGACCGGATCCCCTACCAGCATACACTGTAGCGCTTTACAATTTGGGATAAACACAGTAACAGTACAATGGTGGGTACTGACAGACAGGGGGGTCTATTACAGAATCAGTGATCTCTGTCTTTATTATCAGACATCCCCTTGTGATGTCTCACAGTTCCCTGCTCAAATCTGGTCCCCCTGCCAAAGTTCTATCTACAGTTGCCCTCATAGGCAGGTGGGGCAGATGTAACATGTGCAGTGAGATAATAAATTTGGGTGGTGTGCGTCCAAACTGAAATCTAAAATTACAGTGTAACAATAAAGCCGTCTAACATGTGTGGGCAGCATGCAAAACCAGACAGTATTTACCATGCACAGAAATAATATAAATGTATTTTCTCCCCTTGCATTGCAACGCACTTTGGCCCTCATTCCGAGTTGATCGCTCGCAAGGCGAATTTAGCAGAGTTGCTCACGCTAAGCCTACGCCTACTGGGAGTGTATCTTAGCTTCTTAAAATTGCGACCGATGTATTCGCAATATTGCGATTACAAACTACTTAGCAGTTTCAGAGTAGCTTCAGACTTACTCGGCATCTGCGTTCAGTTCAGTGCTTGTCGTTCCTGGTTTGACGTCATAAACACACCCAGCGTTCGCCCAGACACTCCCCCGTTTCTCCGGCCACTCCTGCGTTTTTTCCGGAAACGGTAGCGTTTTTATCCACACGCCCCGAAAACGCTGTGTTTCCGCCCAGTAACACCCATTTCCTGTCAATCACACTACGTTCGCCAGAGCGAAGAAAAAGCCGTGAGTAAAAATACTATCTTCATTGTAAAATTACTTGGCGCAGTCGCAGTGCGAATATTGCGCATGCGTACTAAGCGGAATTTCACTGCGATGCGAAGAAAATTACCGAGCGATCAACTCGGAATGAGGGCCTTTGTTCCAGATAAACAGTTACTGACTTTTTCTGCTTTACTTCCAAATCAGATAAAAGCCCAGTGTGTACTATGCCCTCTGTATGGGCCACTGCATTCCAAATTACTTGTATGAGCTGTACCCTCAAAATCCCACTTACCTGATATGTTTTGGGCTCTGACTTGACTAGGTCAATGGGATCCCATTTGACCTAATTGGTGGTGGGAGTGTGGTCGGGTGAGGGGGGGGGGGGGGGGGGGGGGGTTTGAGGCGGACATATTGGTTAACTTCAAGTTCTAAACCTTTACACTCTTTCTCTGCCAAAATGTGCCCGGGTTATTGAGACTTTCCCGATGATGGAGAGGAAAGAAGGATGGGTGGGGTAACCAACTATGGAGTCTATTTACTAACTAAGCCTTGGATGGAGATAAAGTCGCTGGAGATAAAGGGGTACATTTACTAAGCAGTGATAAGAGCGGAGAAGTGAGCCAGTGGAGAAGTTGCCCATGGCAACCAATCAGCATTAACGTCTCCTGCGCTGGGACATAAACCTAGAATCATGGTCATAGACCTGGAAGTGCTCTGCTCGCTAGGGAACGCTCCTATAGGAAGATCTATCCCTTGCACAATTAGTCATACATACATCGTTAATAAACACTGATGTGCATGTGATACGGGGTGTTATGTATCGCATTGTGATCAGTAGCGGCTCTTGCCATGGGCAAGCAGGCTTTTTGTTCGGGGCGCCGCTACCCTGAGAGCCGCTACTATTATCCTCCCTCCCCGCTCCCGGCTCCCGGTTGCAGCGAGCGCCGTGTGCGCCCGCTGCAGCCGACGTCGCTGACTCTGGCTAGAGGTCAATATTGACCTCTAGTGTCAGTGCGGCGCTGCTATGGGAGAGACGTCATGATGTCTCTCACATAGAGAGGAGCCGGCGCCCGGAGACAGCAGAAGCAGCAGAAGCATCGGTCCGGAAGCAGGAGCGAGGCTGGTAAGTATTGTGATTTTTCTTTTAGGTTTCAAAGCGGGGGCACATCTACAGGGGGCACATACTGGGGGCACATACTGGGGGCACTGTTACGAGGGGCAAATCAACTGGGGGCACAGCTACTGGGGGCACTACTACAGGGGCACTGCTACAAGGGGCACAGCTACAGGGGGCACAACTACTAGGGGAACAACTACAGGGGCACTGCTACAGGGGAAACAGCTACTGGGGGCACAACTACTGGTGGCAAATCTACAGGGGGGCACAGCTACTCTCGACCCTCCCCTATGAAGCCACGCCTCTGTTTTGCGGTGGGGCGCCAGTGGAAACTGGGCGCCGCAAGGTGTAGAACCGGCCCTGATTGTGATACATGATACATCCTGCCCTGACACACCTAAAGTCCCGGCTTTCTTCATTGTGTAAAAGGAAAAGTAACAATGGGGGTAATTCAGAGTTGATCGCAGCAGCAAATTTGTTAGCAGTTGGTCAAAACCGTGTGCAGTGCAGGAACCATGTGCACTGCAGGGGAGGGGGGGGGGGGGGGGGACAGATGTAACATGTGCAGAGAGAGTTAGATTTGGGTGGGGTGTGTTCAAACTGAAATCTAAATTGCAGCGTAAAAATAAAGCAGCCAGTATTTACCCTGCACAGAAACAAAATAACCCACCCAAATCTAACCCTCTCTGCACATGTTATATCTGCCCCACCTGCACTGCACATGGGGGGTCATTCTGAGTTGATCGCTCGCTAGCTATTTTTTGCAGTGCTGCGATCAGATAGTCACCGCCTATAGGGGAGTGTATTTTCACTTTGCAAGTGTGCGATCGCATGTGCAGCCCTGCTCTGCAAAATCATTTTGTGCAGTTTCTGAGTAGGTCAGAACTTACTCAGCCGCTGCGATCACTTCAGCCTGTCTGGTCCCGGAAATTGACGTCACATACCCGCCCTGCAAACGCTTGGACACGCCTACGTTTTCCCAAACACTCCCAAAAAACGGTCAGTTCCCACCCACAAACGCCTTCTTCCTGTCAATCTTCTTGCGATCGGCTGTGCGAATGGATTCTTCGGTAAATCCATCACCCAGCAACGATCCGCTTTGTACCCGTACGACGTGCCTGCACATTGCGGTGTATGTATACGCATGCGCAGTAGTGACCTGATCGCTGCGCTGCGAAAAAATGGCAGCGTGCGAACAGGTCGGAATGATCCACATGGTTTTGCCCAACTGCTAACAAATTTGCTGCTGCGATCAATTCTGAATTACCCCCATTGGTGGCTTTAAAAATAAAATAACAAAGCCTGAAAGCAACGCATTGTTTGATGTCAAATGGTTACACCATAAAAGTGCCACAAAATGGGATAAATCCCACAGTCTGACAACACCATTTGCAGCATCGATTAATTCAAAATTGAATAGATCGTTCCTTGTTGCATCGTTTTCTCCTTTGAAATGGAGTTTTGTTATCATGGGCCGGGGAACGCGATCAGCAGCCTTTGGGTTCTATTCATCATTCATTAATAGACACAGAAATCTTACTTTCTACATTCTAATTCATTGTCTAGGTGACGCAGACTTCCCGGATACCTCCTGCTGACCTGGCAGCACCGGAGCAGAGCGCAGTCCCCATACACTAGCATACACTTGCAGTCCAATTGCACAAACACCTCCGCAGCGACAGTCAAACGATCTATCCTATCATCCTTGTAGTGTGCAGTTACCGCCATCATAACTTTCCAAATATCAACTTTGCTTTTATTGTGTATATAATACAGATAATCACGGGTCACGTAATCCCAATTTAGCAGCACAATTATCCTAACCGACTGCTTGCCGCCAGGTCCTTAACTCATCTGCATTCTGTTGGCGTTTTTGATCCGTGATGTTGTTGAAGGGAAAGCGCCGTTATTTTTCCCACCACACAAATGTGTTTTGATTTGAGTGATCTAAAGGTTTCTGCTTTTTGTTAGTAAAAGTAATTAAGTTTCAATGGCAGCTAATTATTTGTGAAGGGAAGTGGAAAAAAAAAAAAACACACAAGCCAGAAAGTTTGTTTGGTGAAACATTGTCTGAACTGCTTTTAATTAGGTGTCATCCTTCCCGAGTGCTTTCGTGTAAGGTGTAAAAAACACCGGTCTACAGACAAATAAATCGGCAAGACCTTTCCCGTTCGGCTGCCATTCATTCCAGGGGAAAAGCTTCTGGTGTGTCTGGTTACAAAGCTGAAAGGAGGACTACACCTGACAAAACAATGTGTGATGTGTTGTACAAGACCAGATCAAGACTGGGCCGCCGAGCTACTGCAAGTGTGCTTGGCAGCCACATTTACTACCATGCTTATATGAGGATCTGTGCAGCTTCATACATACAGTATATCATTGCAACCTGCACTGCTTTCCTTACACCTACCCCATGCTGCAGCCCATGCCCTAACCAATATGATGCCCTAGGCAATATTTTGGCTGGTGCCCCCTAGCACCGCCGCTAGTTCTGCAAGAGATGCCTGGCATGAGTCAGCTGGCAGCTCTGCTAACGTCGGGCGCCTATTGTTTAAGAAAATGCATCTTATTTGCATTGCTATGTGGCTAGGATGCACAAGCAGCTTCTGCTGATTAAAATGATACGCAACATGCCTATATTCTGTGTGCGACTGCGGCTGTATCTGCATACGAAATGCTACATTACAGTGATTTCCAGGAATACGTTGCAACGTAGCATTTCGTAGGCAGATACAGCCGCAGTCACACACAGAATATAGGCATGCCGCATATCATTTTAATCAGCAGAAGCTGCTGGTGCCCCTAAGCATACCAAATGCCCTAGGCATTTGCCTAGTTTGCCTATGCCTAAGACCGGCTCTGCCATGCTGGGTGCAAGAGATCCATCAGACAAATGTGTTACTTCTCCGTACACCTGACAAAAGCACGGAAATGTGTCTGCATGAGCAAGATGGATCTGTTTCGTGAGTTCACAAGACAGCCGCCCAACTGCCACCCTCATACCGCATTCCGGCCGCTCGTGTAGGCTCCTTTAATGTGCATGGTGCAGTGCATGCGCAGTCTGCAATTGCTTTTTTGCGGCGCATGTGCAGCCTGCTAGCAATCGCGAGGAGCATCCGCAACTGGAGCGCTGTCCAATTCAGAGTCAGGCCCGATATATTTACAATTCACGTTTCTGATATTTTCTTTGCTGATTGTATGGATCTAATTAGTGGGAATTTTTTTTTTAACCAATCTAAAGGCCCGTACACACGGTGAGATTCGGGCTGTGCCCAATTCTCACCATGTGACAGGGGCTAGGTCGGCACATAGTCAGTATCGCAAGCACATAATGAGTGTGTTTGCGATACTGACTATGTGTGATTTTGGCTAAGTGTCAATTTTGACTATCTCTTCTATAGCAGGAGAGGGCTCCGGGGGAACCCTCTGCTGGCTAAGCTTGCAATGTGTAGCCTATAGGCGGGCTAATGCCATTTCCAGACGGCATTTTCTGCAGATGCCAATGATTGTAATGCTTCACATTCCGGTGCTTAGTACATCTGGCAGTATCGTATCCCCCTTATAAACCTATAGGGGTTGTAGAGGCCGTGGGAATGGAGGGATAATACATTTGGGGGAAACTAAATATTTGTGGGTGTCCCCCCCCCAGAAACGGGTGTTTTTATGTGATTAAGCCACAAATATTCACTGCTAAAAGGGCCACTAAATGAGATGGGGGGGACAAAATATATACTCAGTGTGAAGAGCGCCTGCAGATCAGCTTACATACCTGTCAGCAGTCCTCATTTTCACAGGCCTGTCCTGATTTTCAGTGACTGAAATGGGTGTGGTTAGTTTTGATAGGTGCGCGGAACTTAGGAAAGAGGCGTGGTCATACCCAAAATGGGTCAGACAGCCCCCAGCGATTAAGTTTCCAACTTGCTGCAAGTAGCAGCGGTAGATACAAAATCACCAGAACAATTCATCGTTGCTTCGGTGCGGAGACAGCTGAACCGCAGACCAGCTGTCCCCATGATCTCTCTGACTTGGCAGGGCTACTGCGCATGCGTCAACTTGGGTTCATATGCAGGACTTCTTGTGGAATGAGCCGAGCAGAGGCGGAAGGATTCAAATGGATCATTAATCGCAACCTAGGACTCATTATTAATGGAGTCCCGGGTTGCGACACCCAATGGAAAGTAGCCGGGTCATGGGAACCAGTACCGTCTGCAGATGGTGAAGGTTTCCCGCTGATGAATTTAGGTCCCCGTACTATAGTATTGGGACAGTGGGACAGTTCGGGGGTGAAAGCTAAGCCGGAGATACTGTACCCGTGATATCTCCTGCTTTACCTATCATGAGTGGCTATTTCTACAAAAATTAAATGTTAATTTTCACTTACTTTTGTAAAAATTGAGGCACCATGAATTGACCCCTTAGAGACAAGGAAAGTGTTCTCCTATACAGTTAGAGTAGACTGCATTGTACTGACTGCTGTATATTATAATACATATCACAGACTATCACTGCTAATCTAAGGAATAACTCAATACAGAAATGCCGATTATTTACTAATAGTCCACTTTGCGCTACAACCCTAAATGGGGAATAAATCATCTGCGTGTAAATAATTAATGTGATAGGCTTAGGGAATCGGCATGCTGCGGAGCGTACCATGATGTAGGGGGTGTTCCGGGACTGGGTGTGAAAGTGCTCATACAGTAACCTACCCTGAGATGCCCTCTTCCCCTAGGTACACCTTCTGCTGCCAAAATCCCTGGCCACTCTTGACACATATAGCAATGCTGCTGAGTTTGAACTAGAGATGAGCGGGTTCGGTTTCTCTGAATCCGAACCCGCACGAACTTCATGTTTTTTTCCACGGGTCCGAGCGACTCGGATCTTCCCGCCTTGCTCGGTTAACCCGAGCGCGCCCGAACGTCATCATGACGCTGTCGGATTCTCGCGAGGCTCGGATTCTATCGCGAGACTCGGATTCTATATAAGGAGCCGCGCGTCGCCGCCATTTTCACACGTGCATTGAGATTGATAGGGAGAGGACGTGGCTGGCGTCCTCTCCATTTAGAGTGACTAGAGTACTAGAGAGAGACACAAATTTTGGGGAGCATATAGGAGGAGTACTACTTGCTGCTGATAGTGTGACCAGTGACCAGTGCCACCAGTTAGATTAGAAGAGAGAGAGAGAGAGAGATTGACCTGATTTACTGGAGCTTAGGAGTACTGTAGAAGTGTAGAGAGTGCAGAGTTTACTAGTGACTGACCACAGTGACCACCAGACAGTGCAGTTTTTATTTAATATATCCGTTCTCTGCCTGAAAAAAACGATACACACAGTGACTCAGTCACATACCATATCTGTGTGCACTGCTCAGCCCAGTGTGCTGCATCATCTATGTATATATATCTGACTGTGCTCAGCTCACACAGCTTATAATTGTGGGGGAGACTGGGGAGCACTGCAGTGCCAGTTATAGGTTATAGCAGGAGCCAGGAGTACATATTATATTAAAATTAAACAGTGCACACTTTTGCTGCAGGAGTGCCACTGCCAGTGTGACTGACCAGTGACCTGACCACACTGACCACCAGTATAGTTAGTAGTATACTATATTGTGTGATTGCCTGAAAAAGTTAAACACTCGTCGTGTGACTTCACTTGTGTGGTGTTTTTTTTTTTATTCTATAAAAAACTCATTCTGCTGACAGACAGTGTCCAGCAGGTCCGTCATTATATAATATATATACCTGTCCGGCTGCAGTAGTGATATATATATATTTTTTATATCATTATTTATCATCCAGTCGCAGCAGACACAGTACGGTAGTTCACGGCTGTAGCTACCTCTGTGTCGGCACTCGGCAGTCCGTCCATAATTGTATACCACCTACCCGTGGTTTTTTTTTCTTTCTTCTTTATACATACATACTACTACATCTCTTTATCAACCAGTCTATATTAGCAGCAGACACAGTACAGTACGGTAGTTCACGGCTGTAGCTACCTCTGTGTCGGCACTCGGCAGTCCGTCCATAATTGTATACCACCTACCCGTGGTTTTTTTTCTTTCTTCTTTATACATACATACTACTACATCTCTTTATCAACCAGTCTATATTAGCAGCAGACACAGTACAGTACGGTAGTTCACGGCTGTAGCTACCTCTGTGTCGGCACTCGGCAGTCCGTCCATAATTGTATACCACCTACCCGTGGTTTTTTTTTCTTTCTTCTTTATACATACATACTACTACATCTCTTTATCAACCAGTCTGTATTAGCAGCAGACACAGTACAGTACGGTAGTTCACGGCTGTAGCTACCTCTGTGTCGGCACTCGGCAGTCCGTCCATAATTGTATACCACCTACCCGTGGTTTTTTTTTCTTCTTTATACATACATACTACTACATCTCTTTATCAACCAGTCTATATTAGCAGCAGACACAGTACAGTACGGTAGTTCACGGCTGTAGCTACCTCTGTGTCGGCACTCGGCAGTGCGTCCATAATTGTATACCACCTACCCGTGTTTTTTTTTTCTTTCTTCTTTATACATACATACTACTACATCTCTTTATCAACCAGTCTATATTAGCAGCAGACACAGTACAGTACGGTAGTTCACGGCTGTAGCTACCTCTGTGTCGGCACTCGGCAGTCCGTCCATAATTGTATACTATTATCCATCCATCTCCATTGTTTACCTGAGGTGCCTTTTAGTTGTGCCTATTAAAATATGGAGAACAAAAATGTTGAGGTTCCAAAATTAGGGAAAGATCAAGATCCACTTCCACCTCGTGCTGAAGCTGCTGCCACTAGTCATGGCCGAGACGATGAAATGCCAGCAACGTCGTCTGCCAAGGCCGATGCCCAATGTCATAGTACAGAGCATGTCAAATCCAAAACACCAAATATCAGTAAAAAAAGGACTCCAAAACCTAAAATAAAATTGTCGGAGGAGAAGCGTAAACTTGCCAATATGCCATTTACCACACGGAGTGGCAAGGAACGGCTGAGGCCCTGGCCTATGTTCATGGCTAGTGGTTCAGCTTCACATGAGGATGGTGGCACTCAGCCTCTCGCTAGAAAAATGAAAAGACTCAAGCTGGCAAAAGCAGTAGCACCGCAAAGAACTGTGCGTTCTTCGAAATCCCAAATCCACAAGGAGAGTCCAATTGTGTCGGTTGCGATGCCTGACCTTCCCAACACTGGACGTGAAGAGCATGCGCCTTCCACCATTTGCACGCCCCCTGCAAGTGCTGGAAGGAGCACCCGCAGTCCAGTTCCTGATAGTCAGATTGAAGATGTCAGTGTTGAAGTACACCAGGATGAGGAGGATATGGGTGTTGCTGGCGCTGGGGAGGAAATTGACCAGGAGGATTCTGATGGTGAGGTGGTTTGTTTAAGTCAGGCACCCGGGGAGACACCTGTTGTCCGTGGGAGGAATATGGCCGTTGACATGCCAGGTGAAAATACCAAAAAAATCAGCTCTTCGGTGTGGAGGTATTTCAACAGAAATGCGGACAACAGGTGTCAAGCCGTGTGTTCCCTTTGTCAAGCTGTAATAAGTAGGGGTAAGGACGTTAACCACCTCGGAACATCCTCCCTTATACGTCACCTGCAGCGCATTCATAATAAGTCAGTGACAAGTTCAAAAACTTTGGGTGACAGCGGAAGCAGTCCACTGACCAGTAAATCCCTTCCTCTTGTAACCAAGCTCACGCAAACCACCCCACCAACTCCCTCAGTGTCAATTTCCTCCTTCCCCAGGAATGCCAATAGTCCTGCAGGCCATGTCACTGGCAATTCTGACGATTCCTCTCCTGCCTGGGATTCCTCCGATGCATCCTTGCGTGTAACGCCTACTGCTGCTGGCGCTGCTGTTGTTGCTGCTGGGAGTCGATGGTCATCCCAGAGGGGAAGTCGTAAGACCACTTTTACTACTTCCACCAAGCAATTGACTGTCCAACAGTCCTTTGCGAGGAAGATGAAATATCACAGCAGTCATCCTACTGCAAAGCGGATAACTGAGGCCTTGGCATCCTGGGTGGTGAGAACCGTGGTTCCGGTATCCATCATTACTGCAGAGCCAACTAGAGACTTGTTGGAGGTACTGTGTCCCCGGTACCAAATACCATCTAGGTTCCATTTCTCTAGGCAGGCGATACCGAAAATTTACACAGACCTCAGAAAAAGAGTCACCAGTGTCCTAAAAAATGCAGCTGTACCCAATGTCCACTTAACCACGGACATGTGGACAAGTGGAGCAGGGCAGGGTCAGGACTATATGACTGTGACAGCCCACTGGGTAGATGTATGGACTCCCGCCGCAAGAACAGCAGCGGCGGCACCAGTAGCAGCATCTCGCAAACGCCAACTCTTTCCTAGGCAGGCTACGCTTTGTATCACCGGTTTCCAGAATACGCACACAGCTGAAAACCTCTTACGGCAACTGAGGAAGATCATCGCGGAATGGCTTACCCCAATTGGACTCTCCTGTGGATTTGTGGCATCGGACAACGCCAGCAATATTGTGTGTGCATTAAATATGGGCAAATTCCAGCACGTCCCATGTTTTGCACATACCTTGAATTTGGTGGTGCAGAATTTTTTAAAAAACGACAGGGGCGTGCAAGAGATGCTGTCGGTGGCCAGAAGAATTGCGGGACACTTTCGGCGTACAGGCACCACGTACAGAAGACTGGAGCACCACCAAAAACTACTGAACCTGCCCTGCCATCATCTGAAGCAAGAAGTGGTAACGAGGTGGAATTCAACCCTCTATATGCTTCAGAGGTTGGAGGAGCAGCAAAAGGCCATTCAAGCCTATACAACTGAGCACGATATAGGAGGTGGAATGCACCTGTCTCAAGTGCAGTGGAGAATGATTTCAACGTTGTGCAAGGTTCTGATGCCCTTTGAACTTGCCACACGTGAAGTCAGTTCAGACACTGCCAGCCTGAGTCAGGTCATTCCCCTCATCAGGCTTTTGCAGAAGAAGCTGGAGGCATTGAAGAAGGAGCTAAAAGGGAGCGATTCCGCTAGGCATGTGGGACTTGTGGATGCAGCCCTTAATTCGCTTAACAAGGATTCACGGGTGGTCAATCTGTTGAAATCAGAGCACTACATTTTGGCCACCGTGCTCGATCCTAGATTTAAAACCTACCTTGGATCTCTCTTTCCGGCAGACACAAGTCTGCTGGGGTGCAAAGACCTGCTGGTGACAAAATTGTCAAGTCAAGCGGAACGCGACCTGTCAACATCTCCTCCTTCACATTCTCCCGCAACTGGGGGTGCGAGGAAAAGGCTCAGAATTCCGAGCCCACCCGCTGGCGGTGATGCAGGGCAGTCTGGAGCGACTGCTGATGCTGACATCTGGTCCGGACTGAAGGACCTGACAACGATTACGGACATGTCGTCTACTGTCACTGCATATGATTCTCTCAACATTGAAAGAATGGTGGAGGATTATATGAGTGACCGCATCCAAGTAGGCACGTCACACAGTCCGTACTTATACTGGCAGGAAAAAGAGGCAATTTGGAGGCCCTTGCACAAACTGGCTTTATTCTACCTAAGTTGCCCTCCCACAAGTGTGTACTCCGAAAGAGTGTTTAGTGCCGCCGCTCACCTTGTCAGCAATCGGCGTACGAGGTTACATCCAGAAAATGTGGAGAAGATGATGTTCATTAAAATGAATTATAATCAATTCCTCCGCGGAGACATTGACCAGCAGCAATTGCCTCCACAAAGTACACAGGGAGCTGAGATGGTGGATTCCAGTGGGGACGAATTGATAATCTGTGAGGAGGGGGATGTACACGGTGATATATCGGAGGATGATGATGAGGTGGACATCTTGCCTCTGTAGAGCCAGTTTGTGCAAGGAGAGATTAATTGCTTTTTTTTTGGTGGGGGTCCAAACCAACCCGTCATATCAGTCACAGTCGTGTGGCAGACCCTGTCACTGAAATGATGGGTTGGTTAAAGTGTGCATGTCCTGTTTATACAACATAAGGGTGGGTGGGAGGGCCCAAGGACAATTCCATCTTGCACCTCTTTTTTCTTTTATTTTTCTTTGCGTCATGTGCTGTTTGGGGAGGGTTTTTTGGAAGGGACATCCTGCGTGACACTGCAGTGCCACTCCTAGATGGGCCCGGTGTTTGTGTCGGCCACTAGGGTCGCTAATCTTACTCACACAGCTACCTCATTGCGCCTCTTTTTTTCTTTGCGTCATGTGCTGTTTGGGGAGGGTTTTTTGGAAGGGACATCCTGCGTGACACTGCAGTGCCACTCCTAGATGGGCCAGGTGTTTGTGTCGGGCACTTGGGTCGCTGAGCTTAGTCACACAGCTACCTCATTGCACCTCTTTTTTTCTTTGCGTCATGTGCTGTTTGGGGAGTGTTTTTTGGAAGGGCCATCCTGCGTGACACTGCAGTGCCACTCCTAGATGGGCCAGGTGTTTGTGTCGGCCACTAGGGTCGCTTAGCTTAGTCATCCAGCGACCTCGGTGCAAATTTTAGGACTAAAAATAATATTGTGAGGTGTGAGGTATTCAGAATAGACTGAAAATGAGTGGAAATTATGGTTTTTGAGGGTAATAATAATATGGGATCAAAATGACCCCCAAATTCTATGATTTAAGCTGTTTTTTAGGGTTTTTTGAAAAAAACACCCGAATCCAAAACACACCCGAATCCGACAAAAAAAATTCGGTGAGGTTTTGCCAAAACGCGGTCGAACCCAAAACACGGCCGCGGAACCGAACCCAAAACCAAAACACAAAACCCGAAAAATTTCAGGCGCTCATCTCTAGTTTGAACTACATTTATGTTTAATGCCACATTATAGTTAATGCAGAGTCTGTTTCTCTGACAATCCTGGTCAAAAGCTGGGAGAGGAAGAGCTGAGCGGGAAAGCCAATCACAAACCAAAACTAAGGTATTGAGACTTTTCATTGGTCCTCTCTGCATACACCCTCCCCTGCAGAACCCCAGGGAAGAAATGGCTGCATGTAACTCCTCCTGAGCATAATCACATCATCTATTAGGCAACATAGGCTGTTGCCTAGATCCCAGTAGGCACTCAGGGGCCCTCAATACCCTCAACCTTAACAAATGGATGGGGTAGATAGTGGCCCAAACGGATATCTGCCCTAAGTACCCATGGTGTCTTAATCTGGTTACGTAGGGGTGCGCGGCTAACTTCCTAGTGGTAATGAAGCTTTACTGTAAGTGCACCATTAATAGGTTCCAGCAAAACAGATTTTAATGACATTATTTGTCCAATATAAATAAGTAACTATATTTGACGTACAATTTATTTCCATCCAGACTTCCCACGGTGAGTATTCTATGGCTGAGGGAAAAAAAAATGTAAATTGCAAATGCGTAAATGTTAAAGCCTTTCTTGTGTATGTGTCAAGTCACAGAAAATGATTATAAATATTCATCTCACCATAATAAACAGAGTGGAAAATATACGATAATTTGACATAATAACTTTTGACGCCAACAATAAATATTATCCAGCTTAAACAAATAACAAGTTAAAAAAAGTAGACAGCTTGTTTAACAGTTATTCAGCTGCCGTCGTCGGCTACGGCAAGTGAGAAAACCTTTTCAATTTCACATTGTGGAAGCTTTTCCATTAAATAAAATGACATTTAAAAAAAAAAATGTTTTTTTTTTTGCTAAATTTTATAGACGGATAATGTTTTCGAAAAGTTTAATTGGTAAAAAATACTTTTCGACCATAGTTTTATAGGTCCAAAAATGTACAATTGGCAATTAAAAAAAAAAAATGTAGCTATTATTACTCCTTATCAGGAAGTTATCTGGTGTGAATGTGGTTTCTCATCACTCTCGTCTGCCAGAATCTTCTCGTTAAAAAGGCTTAATAATATTATTAACTTGCTCTGTGAATGCAGAACGGAATCCGCTTGTCACCTCTCTAACAATCAGCAAGGATGAAATCCTGATACAGGAGCTGCTTCACTTTGACTAGAGCTCACGTGACCATTGTTAGACTTTGTGTCTTTGTTCCGACCGGAGAAGTCTCCTTTGAAATGTGGACTTAGATTGAAGAAGGATTTTTTTTTCGCCACTGACCCATAAACCCATTATGCACCAAATCAGATCTAACAATTATTACAAAGACAGAAACTTAAGCAGCGTTTTCCCCCTTGCAATGTTTTAGTGCGATACAATAAATCACCTCCAAATGTACCCAGTCTGACTCCACCTGCGTTAGAAATCATTGTCAATCATTATATAAATACCCATCTCTTTGTGAGAGTTCAGTATAGGAGAGACTTTCTAAAAACAAAACAAAAAGAAGATGTTAGTGTATTCTTAAAAATGTTCTCAAGTATTATAACAAATCTGCACAAATCTACAAAAGAGCACGAGAGCGTTGTAAGGCATTGCACGTCACTCGGAGCTCAGTGCAGACTGTTGTGCAGAGGTGGAAGAAGTATGGAGCTACAGCCGTTCTGCCGACATCAGGCCGCTACTGTCAGTGCCGTCACCAGGGGGGGACTGTGGGAACCGTAGTCCCGGGCCCTTACAGAGAGGGATGCCAACCCCCGGCTACTACCGCTGATACACTCTGTGAATCGTTCCTGCAGGTCTGAAACGATCCACCTTTATGTAACGTCGCTTTGGATAACTACAAAGGGATGGAAGTCATCACCGTTTAATGCGACCATTAGTGTTATATAGGGTGAATAGACAGTCATTACAATTATGAAAGTAATACTGTTTGTACAGAGATGACAGGGTATTTACGCTTCTCCACATACTCATTTTAATAGTAATGTAAAACAATATTATCCCGCTTAATAGAAGAATTGTTTGTCCCCGGTTGCTAATTGTTCTGTATGACTTTATTTTGCGCTGGTAAATGACTGAGTTAAGTGATGTGGGCTCCCATTAAAGATGGCTGCAGGGGGGCTTGATTACCTTACAGCTGTGCATAATGAGGACAGTACATTGCACTTCACACAACACAACGCTGACAATGCTAAATTCCTTGTCGTATAAACAACCCGTTATGAAGCTAAGAACACTGTACGCTGTTTGCTTAAGAAGTACCGTAATGGTACGCTATTGGCGTAGCGATCGCTCAGTCGTAGGCGAGACGCTCAAGCGTCACGTTCGCTCACGGCCCAGTGATCACAGGACACGTTATTGGCTATGTCTAGGGGAATGATTCGCTATGGCGTAGCATACGCTCGAGACCACGAGGAGGTCACCAGCGATGCAGACGCTCACAACACTATACCTTTATGTTAAAACCTTATACCAATGAAATACACTGAATACCTTAATGTGAGTACAGGGTGTAAATGCAACCTTGTGTAACCTGACTAACTACAAAGCTGCTTGAGCGTCACCGACGCTCAAGTGAACACTTAACACTATAGAAAATACACAGATACTGGTTTAGGTTCCAAAGCCTATTAACTGTATTATATCTAATATACTTGTAAAAGGGGATAACAGTACAAATGATACACTACAATATAACAGAGACTTCCTAACCACAGAACTAAACAATAAATACAAAAAGACAATACTACACTGACCTAAATGCAATACAATACTATCTAATACAATACAATACTAGCCTAGTCTAGGGGAGATATGAGAGAACAGAACAGGGAGAGAGAGAGAGAGAGAGATGAGAGAAATTGGCTCACAGAAAGACAATGATTACGGAGAGAAACTTACGCACAAAGGGTATGATCGCCTGCGCCTCGATATCCAGCTCCCGGCTATCAGCAGATAACCGTTGATGAGAGAGAGAGTGAGAGCTGGATGTGGTCGGCCTGCCTATTTATGCCCCACACACAATGCAATCTCATAGTCCCTACAATCCCATTGTCCATTGGCCGAAGGAATTCGGCCCTGCATCATAACAAAAGGTCATAGGGTGATTCATACAGGTGGGCTGTGACGATTTCCAACAGCTCAGGTGGGTGGGAAACTGGGTTTCCCGCCGCATACCTGAGTATGAGTAAATAATAGAAATGGACATAAACTTCTTATGTCCATAACTATTCGCACGAGCGATTAATACGCTCCAAACCAACACCGGAATATTGCTAATTAAATACTCTTCCGATGGGTACCAAACACTGCTGTATGATTCCTGTTAGACCCTTCGTACGATATAAAGAGGGATTCCTCAGCTCTGGGACATTGTATTTTAACCAAACTTTCAGAATCTATCAAAGGGACCATGATCTATAAACTACATTAATTGTGAAAATATGTAACGAATGAGTCGCACGCTACGACCACATAAACTCTACCGTAAATACGCATACCGCGCCTGCGAGTGCACGCTATTGCGGGTATGCGCCTCCACGGGAGAGCGTACGCACGCGCAGCGCGGACCAGTGTGCGGTGCAAATATGGCAACGTGCATTGAGACATTTTTCTGACTTTGACAACGCTCACACAATATATTAAATTAAATTCTACTGTCAATCCAGACATGACTGTTGGGATTACAGCCGAGGTGAAATCCGGCACTTTACTTAATTATTTCTCACTGTCATACAAAGCATAGTCTAGACATTGTGTTTACCACGTTACTTTCACACTAAGCCTGTGATTTTATCCGCGCTACATAAAATGTGTTTTCTTGGCACATAATATACACCTGTGTAGTTGATATCACTATCTACCTACAGTATTTTATTGACAATACAGCTCTTGTAAATGCCAAACCAAAGGCCTCATTGGTTTCTGGTCTCTAATGAAGTTATAAGCTGCTGCATCTCAAATGTTGGTTCATCTCACAACAAAACTATCAGTGCTGCTGGTCAGAGAATGTCATAGTCAAACGCAGGGGGGGTTTACAGTTGCCTGTTTAAAATATCAAATATAGAGACACTATAGTAAATATGTGTTCCATTTAGAATGTCGACAAAAGAACGTGGATATGCTCTATATGTTGACACTAAGAATGTCGACAGGGGCGTTATGTTGACATGTAAAATGTTGACACCCACTAATGGCAACATAACTAACATGTCGGCATAGTCATAATTTTGTCATTTGATATGTTGGCACCAAAAATGTCAACATATAAATAATTATGGACATGTCATCATTGTAACATTTCAGGGTGCTGTACCTAGTTACTGATGCTCACAAGATGGCTGCCTCCACTATGTGGTACACTTTCACTGTGCTGTTCTTAGTTACTGATGCTCACAAGATGGCTGCTTTCGCTGTGCGGTACACCTTCAGTGTGCTATTCTTAGTTACCGATGCTCACAAGATGGCTGCTTTCGCTGTGCGGTACACTTTCACAGTGCTGTTCTTAGTTACTGATGTTCACAAGATGGCTGCCTCGACTATGTGGTACACTTTCACTGTGTTGTCCTTAGTTACTGATGCTCACAAGATGGCTGACTCTACTTTGTGGTACACCTTCAGTGTGCTGTTCCAAGTTATACCGCTTTCAGTAGACGGGTCGCACCTGGGATTTGTACACTGGTACAACCCGGGTGCTACACAGCTGAGACCCCTTTGAGACTAGCAGCTCTGACCCAGCTTTCTGCCTGGTCGACGACATCACTGTGTCACGTGTGGAGGCAGCGCTTGGAGATGACATCATCCCCAATTGCCGGCTCTTCCTATAGTGTGAACGGGTGCTGGGTCTCACACTGCACCGCGACCCGGGTTGAAGCCGTAGTCAACCCTGGTACCCGAGTTGGGTTTATTTCAGCTGGCCCCTTTCAGACTGCTCGGCAGCCTGGGTTATTGCTGGCCGTCATGTAACTAGGTGGGAATGAGTCACATAGTGTAGACTACGCTTTGTCAGGGTGTATTGCAGGCACGGCGGCTGTATGGTGGGCATTGCGACCTCACAGTCTGTTAGAGTTACAGTAGCGTCTGTAGAAGTGGTTCTGCAGCTCCTCTGTGCTGACAAGTCCCACGCTCAGCGTATATATGGGTGGGTTTCGTTCTGGAAGAAAGCCGATATCCCGGCGAGATGAGTGGGACATGCTGCCATTTTGAAGCTCCTTTGTGTCGTGCGATGCTTCATGTCTTCTGATGATCTCGGCATCTGAAGTTTCTCTGAAAAGTCAGTCATATCAGCGCCTCTGAATTTCTTATCAGATTGACATTAAAATAATACCGTGCTTTTCCTATGCATGAGTTTTCAAGGCTACGGAAAGGTCTCTTCTGGAAATCTGCTTTCTGCAACTCGCTGAAATGAAATGCTAATGTTTAGTTTTGTTTTTATTTATATATAACGAGTGAACTCTTTTCTCATTACATCGCAGGTTCTCTTCCACCCCCAGCTTATAAATTCGCCTCCCCCTGCCCTGTCTGAGACGCCGGGTTAATGCTCTGTTGGCGCGTGAGTCCGCGGCGATGCTTTTTAAATATCAAACGCTCTGTATATGTTGTTAATGTGTGCATGAGGCTACACATTCCCAGCAAAACAATTCTGGGGTCCAGAGTAAATGACAACAATTTATTTTCCGATTTGGGCCCATTTAGACGGAACGGCAGCTTCTCAATATTTATACTGAGGGTAAGGGGCCATCACTGATACAGAGACCAGGGGGATACGTGCGGCTCTACAGTCCATCATTCTGAACACAAACTATATAGGAGGATATACGCTTTCTGTGTGGCACATTGTACTGTAATTATGCACTGGCGCACACAGGGGGGGTTGCCCCTCCACTTACCTGATGTGTACAATTACATCTGGTCATAGTGCAATCACTGATATCTATCTTCAGGGTATATTATGTGCTGAGACGTCTCATCTGCCACTTCTGGTGCATCTCCGCTCATTTAAAGTTGCAAATCTAAGAATATAAAATCAGTATTTTTTTGTCACAAAGTGACGCATTGACCACGCCCATCCTACGGCGCATAGAGGTCTGCAAGATGAGTAAGGTGCACAGGCGCATTTTACACATGCATTTTTAGTGCACAATGCGCTAATTGTGTTAAGGATCATTGCATCCTCTTTCCTGAAACCTCATTGGTGCATTGAAACACATTTATCACAAGTCACCGGCAAAATCACTTAATTGGAAGAGCCCACTCCCTGTACTCGTTGTATTCCTATTATTTTGTTTTTCCTGTAAGGACGGTTTGGATACAGAGGGGCTTGTGCAGAGGGGCACGCTGGTCTGTTTGGTGCATGTGTCACGCGTGTTATCGTACTGCGTAGCTGGGCGCACGCTGCTACGTACACAATACAGTGGTATCACCATTGCTAGCTAATGGGGCTCAACTGTGCGGCAACAGGGCATCCACATGTTAGCTTAGTTTAGCGAGGGCATGTAGACTTTATGGTGGACCCCTACACAGCCACCTACGCACGCAGAGTGAGTGCAATTGCGTCTGGCTTGTGCGCAGCTCAGAATTGGCCACGTAGTATCTGAGACACTTTATGGGGAGTCTGTACAATATCTTCCAGCGTCACAAGTGATAACATAAACTTCTTATCTGAGAACAGAGATGGGAGCACAATGCACAGTGTGAGTCCCTCCTATGTTATTGATATGTAAGCGGAGAATACAGACTGCAGGATAAATGGGAGATAGAGGAGCAGATTTCTCTGTCAAACCAGCTTCCCCCGAATCGATACATCAATAGAGAACAACATCCAATACAGAGAAACAAGTATATTTACCACACGCCTCATCTTTGTCTATCCAAGAACAATCAGTGACGGTAAAGATCCATCATGTATTATATACAGCTGATGAAAACAATTGTTGGACTAATCATGTATTAACACCACTTTGTATTTCATGGCTTAGTAATATCACCAGGGCTGTCTTAATAGCAATGCACTGGGGCCCCTACACACCCATTCATGGGAACCAATTCAAATAAAAATAACATGCCCCTCCTGCGGTCCTGTGCCGCTTCTCCGCATGCTTCCATACAGTGAACAGCTGTCATAACTCTGATTGGTGGATAGTTCCAGCCATCCACCAATCACCATGCTGATAGTCATTCACCATCTTGCTGCAGGCTGGGAGGCAGCTGGAGAATGCTGCCTGGCTGCTCTGATTGTGTAACCACCACCTGCCCCTGCTCGGAGGCCCCTAGAATTCTTGGGCCCTGGGCAGTTGCCCAGTGTGCCTGTACGCTAAGATGGCCCTGAATATCATTAGTCATCTTTCTTGCGCCATGTTGGTTCTTCCCAACCAATGGCCTTCATCATTGCAAGTCCACTTACATAGGTAGGAGGCAATGTAGATGTTTCCTTTATTTTATCTGATAATTTGTCCTCTAGGGGGCAGTGGTGTTCAAGTGTCTGATGCTGGTTTTTAAGTTGCCAACATTTTCTGTATTGTAAATGCTATTCTTTGATTAATAATGTTACAAAAACCAGATAATGAGAACAGGGCCTGAAACATAGAAACTGTAGATCAGCATTGTACATACAGACGAATGGGAACAATGGGAATTGTATTGTACGGTTGGTCAATATTGAAAAATAAGGACACTCCCCTGAACAAACATTTCCAGTGACAAAACTTCAAAACCTGGGATTGCTCCTGTATATTAGGGACATTTGGCAAGTACAGTATGACCTATTACGTAAACTCATATTAGAAATAAATATAAGAACAAGGCTTATCTTACACATAAAGATATTAACCAAACTACACCAACGTAGATCTCTTCTCTTATCTGAAAATACGGTATCTCCCAACGCGACCTTTCCGCTCTTCACAAGATCTACTTCCACACGCATTACTCGCTCCCACTCATGATTACAGGATGGTTTTTGGGCTGCACACACGCTGTAGAATGCCTTCCCACTCACAATAAGACTTTCCTCTAGTCTCCAAGCCTGCAAGAGTTCCCTGAAAACTCACCTCTTCCGACAGTTTTTCATATTGAAGACTCTCTAGAATGTTCTCCAACTCACAATAAGACTTTCCTCTAGTCTCCAAGCCTGCAATAGTTCCCTGAAAACTCACCTCTTCAGACAGGTTTTTCACATTCAAGACAACCCCAAACCTTCATTAACTACTATGTGTTTGTTTGTCTGTCCAGTTATACATTCGGACACCGCTGCACCGATTGGGATGAAACCCAATCCTGGCCTGGTTTTAGGGGGGTTAGAGTGCCAGTTGGAACTCCCATTGGTGTACTCTGGGCAGAATTATGACCTAGGGTGCCTGTTCTCAGCCTTCCACTGGATGGATTTGGACGAAAGCTTCACAGAGTAGTAACATTGGGTCCCAGAAGACATACTAGGGGGTTGAGGTCCCGGTCGAACCTCACGAAGGTTGTGTACCCAAAAGCCTTGGAATAGCAACATTGATAACAGAAGGAAAACGTTAAACCCATCTTGCCATGTAAAACTGAGTATGAAACTAAACAGAAAGGAAAGTTGGGGATTAGGGCTGTTGGGGATTAGGGCTATTGATGACCCCCACGTCCAGGCTTCCAGTCCACTGCTGTAACATGCAAAGGCCTGTTCACGTGTGCGCAGATGCATGTATGCGGCAGTAGAATCCTTGGCTTCGCCTTGCCCACATAAGTAGACCCATGGTTGATACAAGTTAGAGCAGGAACACACCTTTGTACAGGATGACCCTACAGGCTAATGCATGTAACAGACGTGTCCAGCGGAATTGGTCATTTTAAACAATATATAAGTAAAATGATTATATAAACAATGCAGTAGCCTAATCCCTGTACTGTGGTCACATCTCTGTCGAAGCTGCCATAAGGCCTGGTTAGCTGGATACGACTATCAATGTACAAAAAGCTTTTATGTAACTACATTTAATAAGCCTTTATGTAACAGAAGTGGTCTGTACAGTAGTACTCAGTGCGGAAATGGACCTAAATAAAAATGGCTCATAAAAAACGCAGCTTCCCTCGCTTCAACTTTCGACCAGTTTTTGAAATGTTTGTAACTTTTGAACAAATAACACCGGCGGAATTAACCCCGGAGTCACAATGCCTCTGTCTGCATAACATTCCTCGCTGTACCATTGTCAAGGTTTCAGTAAGGAGGTGAGAGGGAAATGTGACTAATCGCGGCGCCGGCGCCGGCAGTACTTTCTGCTTTGCAATACTGTACAACATTTAATTAAATTTTTTTTTAAGTCAAACATATGAATACCTTTGCATAATGACAGAGAGTTAATGCAGACGCCAGTTGCTCTTTTGCTCTTGTACTGAGCACGAGAACAGCGTCTCCTCCCTTTAATTTAATAAAGAAAGTGGGCAGTTTTATTTTCATATTTATGAAGCTCTTGGGTAATAATTGATGTGATGACATAGGGCAGAGACAGTGAAATAAAACATTTGCTGGTTACCGGAGCAAGAGGAATACATTGCAGGCTAGAGAAGAGGGTGCGCTGAACAGCCTGACAGCTAGAGGGCAGCACATGGACTGATCTCTATGCCTGAGCTGGCCGGTGCAGACCAGTTTCACGAAGTCATTGTGATCCCAAATGTGACTCTTAAAATTTGAATAGCACCCAGGAAATCATTTTATTAAGGTGTCCTCTTCCCAGGGACAGCTAGGGAATTAAAAGTGGAAAATTCATGTAAGTCTCCTCATGTTGGCGGCGCCAAACCAACTCTAAGCAACTGTAGGCAGGGCCAACACAAGTAGGCGGGGTCAACACACACACACACACACACACACACACACACACACACACACACACACATATATATTGAAAAAGAATCTTTATTTTTTTATTGTATTTTCTTTTCCCAGTGTAAAAGTAGTGTAAATACTAGTAACATACAGCACAGAAAGCATTCTAGTCACACAGCATCACCATCACCGCCATACAATACACAGGGCATCTCAGTGAGTGCAATACAAAAAAACAGCATCCCACTAACTGTTAAAGCATGCAATACAGAGAGCATCCCAGTGATTGCATCTAATAAACTGAGTATCCATGTTACCCCATAGACTAGAGTGAGAATCCAATGACACCATACAATACAGAGCATCCTAATGTCCACCATACAATGCGCAGAGCATCCCAGTGACTGCCATGCAATACAGAGAGCATTCTAATGAGAGTCATGCAGCCATGGTGCGAGGGGAAGCTCAATAGACCAATGTTCCATAGAAGGATAGTGGCAAAGTACTCAATTTATACTGTACCATTACAGATTTCAGTGAAGCCTGATAGGAAATAGGTTGGGTAAACTTGCTTGGTGGATATAAGTGAGCTGTGGTTGCAACACGGTTCCATACAGTCCGACACAGTTCTCACTGTCAAGTAAAATCACAATACAGCTCTTGGAGACCAGGAAAAAAATAAAACAATAAGAAGAGAATGTAAAAGTGCAGATATATCTTTAAGTAAATCTGATAAAGCTCATACTGTCAATGGAACCCGCATTTGCTGAAACGTTCTTTGCATTTGCAGACACACTACCCAACTGTAATAAAACTCTGTAAAGAATAATATTGTTGGTCTCTGCTGTTTTGCAAACAGGAATGGGATGCCTGATTTTCCAGTGGGTATTATGTTTCAGCCCAATTTTTGGAGAAATTAAAATGACTTACAGATTAATTCCCTGGATGCGAAACGCTAAAATTCCTCAGAATTTCAATGTCGGCTGCATAGATTCGCTCAGCACCAGTGTACAGGAAAGAGGCGCAAATTACCACAAATCAGTCTAAACTTGATTTATTTCCCAGGAAGGTCTCGGAGTATAAACTGACCCTGAAAAACAATAGTAAAATGTTTATGTCTGGCTGAATATTCCAAATAAAGTGGATTCTGTAGAAAGGTTAAAATCATTTCCGCGTCATTTTTTTTATTCTGACTGGTTGAACTTCATTATTTTATAGAACAGAAGCTTCCACTAAAGACATGCTAAAAACAGCAATATCGGGATTTCTCACCTACCAATTAAGTCTGAGTTGAAAGTGTGAAACGACGTCTTCTGCAGTTTTCATTTTTGGCCTGTTAGCAAGTTTGGCAAAATGAGGGCTGAGGAATCCAGATCATTATTTCCCCTGTTAATCACCGTAAAACTCATCCACGCTGACATATGATCTTATTTTTGCTACCGATCAGTCCTTACAAAGATAAGTACTGACTATTGTACAGCTCTCCCCAGAAATATCTATTTCCCATTAAATGTAACGTTATTGTGTTGTCTGTCTGTTACACTCAGATACATTGAATAACTATTAGTTACTGAAACATGTCAGAACACAGTAACTGATGTATGTACTGTGGGTATGGGGTATCCAATTAGCTATGACCTTGGTTGCCGGTTTATCTAATAAAATATTTCCAATTAGCCATCATAATGCGGTATCGCAATGAATTACTGCAAGTGCAATAATTCGGTACCCTATTAGCTGCGATAAGTTATCAGCGACAAGTCCCTATGGGGTTTATCGCGGATTTCTCTTTACCATCTCTGAGCTGGGGATAAGTAGTGCAAAATCCCTATTTTAAGGTAAAAATGTTGGGATTTAGGTCAGAACCCCAATGACACAACCGTTATGACTAATTAAGCACTTAGAAGTTTTTGATTATTTTTAATTAGCCAATAGTGACATGTCATTTTTGGGGTCAAAAGATGCAAAGTGATGGAAATTGGGGTACAAGGTAAGGGACAGTGGGGTGCTTAATGAGTGGGACAAGTGTTTTTAGACTTGCAGGTGGGAGTAATCTGTTTGCTTCCACTTTTTTTTAAAGTCCCCTAAAATGACCCAAATATATACTTATATCCATTTTTATGTACCCCGAATTTAATGAGAGCGCTTATTTTGCTGGGAAACAAATGCTTTCTATCATTTTTACACATTTAAAAAAAAATATGCATATAACAGCCATTTGACCCAATTTAATGACAACAAGTAGTTTTATTATGGCCACTAGTAGACTTCTATAATGTTTTCCTATGTTAGTTTGGCTTTTTTGGGTTGCAGGCAAATTTTCCCGTATTCTCCTATACTTATGTCTGCTTTTGCCGGCCGTTTTCGCCATTCTTAAATAAGATAGGTGCGAAAAATGGGAGTATGCAGGACCGATAAGCTGATTATTTGGGAGACAGGTGTGATAACAGTAGCTGCGATCCTGGATCGCGTTATCTCGAGTAATTGGATATCCCCCATAGTATTATTCTTAATATCTTTTACTTATATGGCGCCATAAGGGGTCTGCAGCGCCTTAGAAAGTACACAAGCAGAAACAGTCGCAGAACTTCTAATAACTAAACACAGCAATGGCTTCCCTGTAAGGAATCCTGTAGCCCAATATGGAGTTTCTCACGTCAGTTACTTATGAAATGCTGACACCCCCCAATTCCCGGCCCCTCTCCATCATATCTAAAGTGGCTTATTCCTGTCTGTCAGTGAGCGCCGTTACTCCAGGCGGCAGCCAATCAGACTGCTGGGACGAGCTGCTGCATAACAGATGTGAAATGAATAATTGACAAACATCTCCATTGCGAAACTGGAGGACTCTTGCTCCCTTTCTGTATAATTAGATGATAACTTCAGGGTGCTTGTTGTTTCGGAGGTAATGAATGTGTCCTAATAAATGTATCAAATTAACAACAAGCAGTCTCAATTTATAACAATTATGGTTTCATTTACAATGTTTTTCTCTGCTGTGAGCGTCTGTGGGTTTGAAGCACAATAGCAGATAAGACAGTAACATTTGTTTTGCCTCTGCGCCCGTTGTCTTGCTTTGCTTTGAATTACTGCGCCCTAATTAATTTCCGGGTGCAGCCATTATTCTGCGCGAGCGGCGCTGGGATTTGGTTCTGCAGACAATGGAGAGGGGAGGGGCAGCAAGAACATTAAACCCTGTCTGGCCGTTACAGTTACCAGGGGATGTCTATAAGCATCATTTACAAGACAGCTACAATGCAGGGAAACAATGCGTCTGTCTGTCCTGCTGGCGCGGTCATTGCTGAGAAACATTTCACTTTGTGGGAACTATCCCTGGAAAATGGAATATTGCAATATGGCTGAGCCTGCTTGGCACATCCAAGTATCCGCCCAGGCCCAAGAAAGCCATGGTACCAGGGGTGCATCTATAATGGGTACACGTGGACCCACACACCACTCACCCTGCACCCCACAATTATACTTCCGTAGCCATTTCCCTGAGATAGGGGCATTGTGCAATAGACTCCACACCCCACCTTCTGATAAAACATCTATACCTTGTTACATTCTACCCCCTCCTCTCTGCAGCCCTGGTTCCTGGACCTCACAGGGGAAGGTCGCAGCCTCCTACCACTTTGGAACTACCTCCTGTTTACTTATTTGAGCATCTCACTCCTGCTCAGAGGCGTAACTAGGGTTTTCGGAGCGCAGGGCAAAATGGAGAGTGCCCCCCTCCTCCCCCCCCCAAATAAAAATAAAAAAAGAAAATAGGATTTTACTTACCGATAAATCTATTTCTCATAGTCCGTAGTGGATGCTGGGGACTCCGTCAGGACCATGGGGAATAGCGGCTCCGCAGGAGACAGGGCACAAAAGCAAGCTTTTAGGATCACATGGTGTGTACTGGCTCCTCCCCCTATGACCCTCCTCCAAGCCTCAGTTAGGTACTGTGCCCGGACGAGCGTACACAATAAGGAAGGATCTTGAATCCCGGGTAAGACTCATACCAGCCACACCAATCACACCGTACAACCTGTGATTTGAACCCAGTTAACAGTATGATAACAATGAAGTAGCCTCTAAAAAAGATGGCTCACAACAATAATAACCCGATTTTTTGTAACAATAACTATGTACAAGTAATGCAGACAATCCGCACTTGGGATGGGCGCCCAGCATCCACTACGGACTATGAGAAATAGATTTATCGGTAAGTAAAATCTTATTTTCTCTAACGTCCTAGTGGATGCTGGGGACTCCGTCAGGACCATGGGGATTATACCAAAGCTCCCAAACGGGTGGGAGAGTGCGGATGACTCTGCAGCACCGAATGAGAGAACTCCAGGTCCTCCTCAGCCAGGGTATCAAATTTGTAGAATTTTTGCAAACGTGTTTGCCCCTGACCAAGTAGCTGCTCGGCAAAGTTGTAAAGCCGAGACCCCTCGGGCAGCCGCCCAAGATGAGCCCACCTTCCTTGTGGAATGGGCATTTACAGATTTTGGCTGTGGCAGGCCTGCCACAGAATGTGCAAGCTGAATTGTACTACAAATCCAACGAGCAATAGTCTGCTTAGAAGCAGGAGCACCCAGCTTTTTGGGTGCCTACAATATAAACAGCAAGTCAGACTTTCTGACTCCAGCCGTCCTGGAATTATATATATATATATATATATATATTTTCAGGGCCCTGACAACGTCTAGCAACTTGGAGTCCTCCAAGTCCCTAGTAGCCGCAGGCACCACAATAGGTTGTTTCAGGTGAAACGCTGACACCACCTTAGGAAGAAACTGGGGACGAGTCCGCAGTTCTGCCCTGTCCGAATGGAAAATCAAATATGGGCTTTTGTAAGACAAAGCCGCCAATTTTGACAATCGCCTGGCCGAGGCCAGGGCCAACAGCATGGTCACTTTCCATGTGAGATATTTCAAATCCACAGATTTGAGTGGTTCAAACCAATATCATTTGAGGAATCCCAACACTACGTTGAGATCCCACGGTGCCACTGGAGGCACACAAGGGCTGTATATGCAATACTCCCTTGACAAACGTCTGGACTTCAGGAACTGAAGCCAATTCTTTCTGGAAGAAAATCTATAGGGCCGAAACTTGAACCTTAATGGACCCCAATTTGAGGCTCATAGACACTCCTGTTTGCAGGAAGTGCAGAAATCGACCTAGTTGAAATTTTTTCGTGGGGCCTTCCTGGCCTCACCCACGCAACATATTTTTACCACATGTGGTGATAACGTTGTGCGGTCACCTCCTTCCTGGCTTTGACCAGGGTAGGTATGACCTCTTCCGGAATGCCTTTTCCCTTAGGATCCGGCGTTCAAACCGCCATGCCGTCAAACGCAGTCGCGGTAAGTCTTGGAACAGACAAGGTCCCTGCTGGAGCAGGTCCTTTCTTAAAGGCCGATGCCACGGTTCCTCTTGGAACAGACATGGTACTTGCTGAAAGCAAATCCCTTCTTAGCTCCCGAGGCCATTAGTCCTCTGTGAGCATCTCTTGAAGTTCCGGTTACCAAGTCCCTCTTGGCCAATCCGGAGCCACGAGTATAGTTCTTACTCCTCTATGTCTTATAATTCTCAATACCTTGGTTATGAGAAGCAGAGGAGGGAACACATACACCGACTGTTACACCCACGGTGTTACCAGGACGTCCACAGCTATCGCCTGAAGGTCTCGTGACCTGGCGCAATACCTGTCCCATTTTTTGTTCGGGCGGGACGCCATCATGTCCACCTTTGGTCTTTCCCAACGGTTCACAATCATGCGGAAAACTTCCCGATGAAGTTCCCACTCTCCCGGGTGGAGGTCGTGCCTGCTGAGGAAGTCTGCTTCCCAGTCGTCCACTCCCGGAATGAACACTGCTGACAGTGCTATCACATGATTTTCCGCCTAGCGAAAAATCCTTGCAGTTTTGCCACTGCCCTCCTGCTTCTTGTGCCGCCCTTTCTGTTTACGTGGGCGACTGCCGTGATGTTATCCCACTGGATCAATACCGGCTGACCTTGAAGCAGAGGTCTTGCTAAGCTTAGAGCATTATAAATTTGCTCTTAGCTCCAGTATATTTATGTGGAGAGAATTCTCCAGACTTGATCACACTCCTTGTGTGACTGCTCCCCAGCCTTTCAGGCTGGCCTCCGTGGTCACCAGCATCCAATCCTGAATGCCGAATCTGCGGCCCTCTAGAAGATGAGCACTCTGTAATCACCACAGGAGAGACACCCTTGTCCTTGGATATAGGGTTATCCGCTGATGCATCTGAAGATGCGATCCGGACCATTTGTCCAGCAGATCCCACTGAAGAGTTCTTGCGTGAAATCTGCCGAATGGAAGCGCTTCGTAATAAGCCACCATTTTTACCAGGACTCTTGTGCAATGATGCACTGACACTTTTCCTGGTTTTAGGAGGATCCCGATTAGCTCGGATAACTCCCTGGCTTTCTCCTCTGGGAGAAACACCTTTTCCTGGACTGTGTCCAGAATCATCCCTAGGACCAGCAGACGTGTCGTCGGAACAACTGCGGTTTTGGAATATTTAGAATCCACCCGTGCTGTCGTAGAACTACTTGAGATAGTGCTACTCCGACCTCCAACTGTTCTCTGGACCTTGTTCTTATCAGGAGGTCGTCCATTTTCTTTGAAGACGAATCCTCCTTTCGGTCATTACCTTGGTAAGGACCCGGGGTGCCTTGGACAATCCAACGGCATCGTCTTGAAACTGATAGTGACAGTTCTGTACCACGAACCTGAGGTACCCTTGGTGAGAAAAGGCAAATTTTGGGACATGGAGGTAAGCATCCCTGATGTCCCGGGACACCATATAGTCCCCTTGTTCTTTGCTATCACTGCTCTGAGTGACTCCATCTGGATTTGAACCCTTGCAAGTGTTCAAATTTTTCAGATTTAGAATAGGTCTCACCTAGCCTTCAGTACCACCATATAGTGTGGAGTAATACCCCTTTCCTTGTTGTCGGAGGGGTAATTTTATTATCACCTGCTGGGAATACAGCTTGTGAATTGTTTTCAATACTGCCTCCCTGTCGGAGGGAGACATTGGTACAGCAGACTACAGGAACCTGCGAGGGGGGAAACCTCTCGACATTCCAATCTGTACCCCTTGGATACTACTTGTAGGATCCAGGGGTCCTGTACGGTCCCAGCGTCATGCTGAGAACTTGGTAGAAGCGGTGGAGGGCTTCTGTTCCTGGGAATGGGCTGCCTGCTGCAGTCTTCTTCCCTTTCCTCTATCCCTGGGCAGATATGACTCTTATAGGGACGAAAGGACTGAGGCTGAAAAGACGGTGTCTTTTTCTGCAGAGATGTGACTTAGGGTAAAAAACGGTGGATTTTCCAGCAGTTGCCCTGGCCACCAGGTCCCATGGACCGACCCCAAATAACTCCTCCCCTTTATACGGCAATACATCTTTGTGCCGTTTGGAATCTGCATCACCTGACCACTGTCGTGTCCATAAACATCTTCTTGCAGATATGGACATCGCATTTACTCTTGATGCCAGAGTGCAAATATCCCTCTGCGCATCTCGCATATATAGAAATGCATCCTTTAAATGCTCTATAGTCAATAAAATACTGTCCCTGTCAAAGGTATCAATATTTTTAGTCAGGGAATCCGACCAAGCCACCTCAGCTCTGCACATCCAGGCTGAGGCGATCGCTGGTCGCAGTATAACACCAGCATGTGTGTGTATACTTTTTAGGATATTTTTCAGCCTCCTATCAGCTGGCTCCTTAAGTACGGCCCTATCCGTAGATAGTACCGCCACTTGTTCTGATAAGCGTGTGAGCGCCTTATCCACCCTGAGGGGTGTTTCCCACCGCGCCTTAACTTCTGGCGGGAAAGGGTATACCGCCAATAATTTTCTATCGGGGGAAACCCACGCATCATCACACACTTCATTTAATTTATCTGATTCAGGAAAAACTACAGGTAGTTTTTTCACCTCACACATAATACCCTTTTTTGTGGTACTTGGAGTATCAGAAATATGTAACACCTCCTTCATTGCCCTTAACGTGTGGCCCTAAAAGAAAATACGTTTGTTTCTTCACCGTCGACACTGAAATCAGTGTCCGTGTCTGGGTCTGTGTCGACCGACTGAGGTAAATGGGCATTTTACAGCCCCTGACGGTGTTTGAGATGCCTGGACAGATACTAATTTGTTCGCCGGCCCTCTCATGTCGTCAACCGGCTTGCAGCGTATTGACATTGTCACGTAATTTCCATAAATAAGCCATCCATTCCGGTGTCGACTCCCTAGAGAGTGACATCACCATTACAGGCAATTTGCTCCGCCTCCTCACCAATATTTTCCTCATACATGTCGACACACACGTACCGACATACAGCACACACATAGGGAATGCTCTGATAGAGGACAGGACCCACTAGCCCTTTGGGGAGACAGAGGGAGAGTTTGCCAGCACACACCAAAACGCTATAATTATCCAGGGACAACCTTTATATAAGTGTTCCTTTTATAGCATTTTAATATATATACATATCGCCAGATCAGTGACCCCCTCTCTGTTTTAACCCTGTTTCTGTAGTGCAGTGCAGGGGAGATCATGGGAGCCTTCCCACCAGCCTTTCTGTGAGGGAAAATGGCGCTGTGTGCTGAGGAGAATAGGCCCCGCCCCCTTTTCGGCGGGCTTCTTCTCCGGAGTTTTAGATATCTGGCAGGGGTTAAATACATCCATATAGCCTCAAGGGCTATATGTGATGTATTTTTCGCCATACAGGTATTATACATTGCTGCCCAGGGCGCCCCCCCCCAGCGCCCTGCACCCTCCGTGACCGCTGTGTGAAGTGTGCTGACAACAATGGCGCACAGCTGCAGTGCTGTGCGCTACCTGATGAAGACTGAGAGTCTTCTGCCGCCTGGTTCCGGACCTCTTCAATCTTCAGCATCTGCAAGGGGGGTCGGCGGCACGGCTCCGGGACGAACCCCAGGGCGAGACCTGTGTTCCGACTCCCTCTGGAGCTATGTCCAGTAGCCTAAGAATCCAATCCATCCTGCACGCAGGTGAGTTGAAAATCTCTCCCCTAAGTCCCTCGATGCAGTGAGCCTGTTGCCAGCAGGACTCACTGAAAATAAAGAACCTAAAAACTTTTTCTAAGCAACTCTTTAAGAGAGCCACCTAGATTGCACCCTTCTCGGCCGGGCACAAAAACCTAACTGAGGCTTGGAGGAGGGTCATAGGGGGAGGAGCCAGTACACACCATGTGATCCTAAAAGCTTGCTTTTGTGCCCTGTCTCCTGCGGAGCCGCTATTCCCCATGGTCCTGACGGAGTCCCCAGCATCCACTAGGACGTTAGAGAAATACCCATAAAATCAACTATGTGTGCACACCGGGGGGAAATGGGCGTGGTCACACACCAGAGGGGCGTGGTCACATACCAGAAGGGGCATGACCACTGAAAATGGGGCATGCCAATATGACTATCACCTCCCCCCTGTGTCGCCTCTCAGCACACTATCACCTCTCCCTGCATCATCTCTCAGTACACTATCACCTCCTCCCTGCATCATCTCTCAGCACACTATCACCTCCCCCCTGTGTCATCTCTCAGCACACTATCACCTCCCCCTGTGTCGCCTCTCAGCACACTATCACCTCCTCCTGCATCATCTCTCAGCACACTATCACCTCCCCCCTGTGTAGTCTCTCAGCACACTATCACCTCCCCCTGTGTCATCTCTCAGCACACTATCACCTCCCCCCTGTGTAGTCTCTCAGCACACTATCACCTCCCCCTGTGTCATCTCTCAGCACACTATCACCTCCCCCCTGTGTAGTCTCTCAGCACACTATCACCTCCCCCATGTGTCATCTCTCAGCACACTATCACCTCCCCCTTGTGTCATCTCTCAGCACACTAGTCTATCACCTCCCCCCTGTGTCATCTCTCAGCACACTATCAACTACCCCTGCGTCATCTCTCAGCACACTATCACCTCCTTCCTGTGTCGTCTCTCAACACACTATCACCTCCCCCTGCGTCGTCTCTCAGCACACTATCACCTCCCCCTGCGTCGTCTCTCAGCACACTATCACTTTCCACCTGTGTCGCCTCTCAGCACACTATCACCTCTCCCCTGTGTCGCCTCCAAACACACTATCACCTCCCCCCTGTGTTGTCTCTCAACACACTATTACCTCCCCCCTGTGTCGTCTCTCAGCACACTATCACCTACTCATGTGTCATCTCTCTGCACACTATCACCTTCCCCTGTGTCATCTCTCAGCACACTATCACTTTCCACCTGTGTCATCTCTCAGCACACTATCACCTCTCCCTGCATCATCTCTCAGCACACTATCACCTCCCCCCTGTGTCGTCTCTCAGCACACTATCACCTCCCCCCTGTGTCGCCTCTCAACACACTTATCACCTCCCCCCTGTGTCGCCTCTCAGCACACTTATCACCTCCCCCTTGTGTCGTCTCTCAGCACACTATCACCTCCCCCTGTGTCATCTCTCAGCACACTATCACCTCCTCCTGTGTCATCTCTCAGCACACTATCACCTCCACCTTGTGTCATCTCTCAGCACACTATCACCTCCCCCTGTGTTATCTCTCAGCACACTATCACCTCCCCCTGTGTCGTCTCTCAGCACACTGTCACCTCCCCCTGTGTCGTCTCTCAGCACACTGTCACCTCCCCCTGTGTCGTCTCTCAGCACACTATCACCTACCCCTTGTGTCGTCTCTCAGCACACTATCACCTACCTCTTTTTTAATCTCTCAGCACACTATCACCTACCCCTTGTGTCGTCTCTCAGCACACTATCACCTACCTCTTTTGTAATCTCTCAGCACACTATCACCTACCCCTTGTGTCGTCTCTCAGCACACTATCACCTACCCCTTGTGTCATCTCTCAGCACACTATCACCTACCCCTTGTGTCGTCTCTCAGCACACTATCACCTACCCCTTGTGTCATCTCTCAGCACGCTATCACCTACCCCTTGTGTCGTCTCTCAGCACACTATCACCTACCCCTTGTGTCATCTCTCAGCACACCTTCACCTAACCCCTGTGTCATCTTTCAGCACACCATCATATTCCCCCTGGGTTGTCTCTCAGCACACCTTCATTCAATTTTTGCACATTACTGCAGTAGAGTCCCCTTTTTACACAGTACACACAGTGCCAGATACACATTGCCCCACAGTGCCAGAAACATATTACCCCACAGTGCCAGATACACAGTGCCCCACAGTGCCAGATACACATTGCACCACAGTGCCATTTAAAAAAATGCCCCACAGTACCAGATACACAAATGCCCCACACTACCAGAAACATATTACCCCACAATACTAGATACATATTACTCCACAGTGCCAGATACACATTGCCCCACTGTGCCAGATACATATTGCCCCACAGTGCCAGATACACATTGCCCCACAGTGCCAGATACACATTGCACCCACAGTGCCAGATACATATTACCCCACAGTGTCATATACATATTACCCCACAGTGCCAGATACATATTACCCCACAGTGTCATATACATATTACCCCACAGTGTCATATACATATTACGCCACATTGCCGGATACATATTACCCCACAGTGCCGGATACATATTGCCCCACAGTGACAAATACACATTGCCCCACAGTGCCAGATACACATTGCCCCACAGTGCCAGATACACATTGCCCCACAGTGCCAGATACACATTACCCCACAGTGCCAGATACACAATGCCCCACAGTGCCAGATACACATTACCCCACAGTGCAAGATACATATTACCCCACAGTGCCAGATACAAATTGCCCCACAATGCCAGATACACATTGCCCCACAGAGATACGCATTGCCATTTGCCACACAGTGCCAGATACATATTGCCCCACAGTGTCATATACATATTACCCCACAGTGCCAGATACACATTGCCCCACAGAGATACACATTGCCCCACAGTGCCAGATACACATTGCACCACAGTGCCAGATACACAAATTCCCCACTGTGCCAGATACTTATTACCTCACAGTGCCAGATACACTAATGCCTCACAGTGCCAGATACATATTACCCCACAGTGCCAGATACATACACAGTGCCAGACACGGGTACTGTAAATAAGGACTCGCAGGCAGGTTTTCCAGTTACAACCACAGTGTCTTTATTGGCATCAGACACTGTAGCACAGCATACACAGGCATGGGCCTGGTCACACAGGTACATGCAACAAAAACAAACAGATAAACATAAAATGGCTTGCAGCTACACATGCCATGCTCTCCTGACACGGCCAATGTTCACAGTCCCTGGTGCTATAAACTGAGCCCTGCTCACTGACCTCTAACAGGCATCAGCACAATGCATTGTGGGTCAATGGGATTTTTAATCCCCTCTCCTGTACCTGACTTCCTGCTGTCTCTAGATGAGCTGTAAAACCAGGACCTCTGTTACTCCAGCTACAGCTGTGCAATGTAGAAAGCCTGGAATTATAATCTACAGGTGCAGAAAGTGCAGGCCTTGTTTTCTTCTCCATTGGAAGGAGCTGATTCCACCAGAATGTGTGCAATTGTGGTGAGACACATATATAATGATACATATATATATAATGTTATTATCCTACTGTGAAACCTTAGTCTACAATTAGATGAGGTTAATTAATGATAACCATAATTGCTACAAGCCAGTTATGGGTGGATACACTGAGAACTGTATTATTTGTTATACTAGAGAGTAATTTGGCGTTCGTAGATCCGTACAGAGCCGGCACACACTTTTTCCCATGCCTAGCACTCATTTAATTTTATTATATGAAGGTCACCTGAGTCTATTCCCACAGATAATGCTGAAATTGATTTACTCTGCCTAAAATGTGTTCTGGTTTATTGAGGCTGGGGGTGCACGTTCCAAACAAGTCTGGCTACAAAGGGAGCGCGTGCCCTCCGCGGGCCGCCTTCCCCACGTATGAATAGACAGCGTTTAAGTCTCTCACAAATGGCTTTTGTTGAGCCTGTTCCCGTGTGTGCATCGGTTTTCATGTGACATGCCAAGACATCGTATTCTTCCCGCTCCAAAATAGACTTCATTGTGAAGCTTACATCAACGTGTCACCGAAGAAGATGACTCTGCAGCAATTGTTGGGACCGTGTTGATGTCATTAGCACTCAAATATAAAGGGAGAGTGGCCTTAAGAACTTTTTTTTTTGTACGAGAAATTACATTTGGGGAAAACACATCTTTTTTCAGTACTATAAATGTGGTGACCCATAATTGTTTTTTTCATTGTCAGTATAAACCCTTTGTAGCTGAGCAGATCTATGTAGTTTGCAGCCACACATTCAATCCCCTGCATTAATGTACTTAGCTGCAATCAGGGAAGGAACCTGGCTCTATGGCCCTACCCCCTAAACCTGGAACTTCTTTCCTAGGCACGGCCACCACCGGGGGGGGGACTGCAAGGACTAAAGTCACAGGTCCGGAGAGAAAGGGGGGCCACCAGCTCTAGGGAGTAGAATATTGCCTCGGTCATCCTAAGGACATTCTGGGCAGCCTCAGGTCATCCCTTAACCTATCCAGATGGCACTGAAACAGGTACATGCCACATGCAGGTACCATGGGGCAGTGGTGATGCCACCTCCAGAGCTCTGGGCGACAGCAATGCTCGCACACCCCAATTTATGGCCCTGGCTGCAACGGATTAAAATTACAATTAAAATTACAGATGTAGCCAGGCTCATTGTTGCCGCGATGCGTACGCACCTGCAACGCATCATGGCAATGACTAGCTGTGCCTATTTGAACCCGCGACTCGTTAATGCAATGCATAGGGATCGCGGGCGCTAATGTGCGCATGCATCGCGCAGCCTAGTCGCACCACAATGAGTGTGGCTACATCTGTAGCTTACTTTATTGTAGTTAGAATTACCAGGCTCTCATAAGGGAGCAAATATTTAAATGTGTTAGGTGTCTGAGTGCAGTGTATGAGGTTGTGAGTTCAAGTCCCAGGTATCACATGCTGGGAAATGTGTGTTTGAAACCCAGGGGGTTGTAACTGAAGGTGCACATATACAGCTATATCCTGCCCCAGGAGCAGGGCCGACGGGATGTCACCAGTGATTAGCATGTCCCACCCTTCCCCTCGCTGGACCCGGTGTATGCACTTGCCGCATACTAGCGTACACAACCCTAAGTGTGTACCCAGCTTAGGACTTCTCCATCTAAAAAAAAAAAATATTTGTTGGGAAAGGGGAGGGGTGTTTCTGGGGACTTTGACCCCTCCCCCTCCTGCATGTAGAACTGGCCATTGGGAGTCATGGTTTGGGCAGGGCTATAGAGAGCTTTCCCGGACCCTGGTAATGAAAGGGTATATGGCCTAATCACAGAGGTGTGACCACGCCCTCTTCAAAAGAAATACAGCTACAGAAATTACTTTTTATGTGCTGCGAAGCGCTGCCAACCTGCAACGGGGGCCCCCAGCCAGGCTCAGATCCAGGGGGGGGCATGATCAAGCAATCACCCCCTTCGCAGGCAGAGTTGCCTCCCCGGACCTACTTTTGCCCAGCGCACAACAGCACGTGCTGGGCTGAGGAAAGCGGCTGCTGCTTGTGATCACAGCTGTTTCTAGGGCCGGGCGAGCTGTACAATCGCATGGGGCGCTGTGGCCAGAGTCTGCAGCAGTATTCCTTGCAGTCTATCCGACCGCATGTAATACTACTGAAAATGTCACACCCAAAATGGCCGCTGCCATAGAGGAGATGCTACAGTGATTCCAGTGACCGCGGGCATTAAATGGGAGGCGGCTTGCGGCATGAGGACACCTCTGACGATGAGCAGGAATTTTCAAAGTAGGTAACCATACTGAGGGGCATAATCTGGTGTCCTGGGCATTACAGTGTGGGGTCTTTATTAGTAGCCCCCAAGCACCCATTATTAGTCTGCATGAAGGAGGTCTTTCAGACCTGATAGCAGCGCAGCGAAAAAACCTAGCATGCGATCAGGTCAGAACTGCGCATGTGTATGCACCGCAATGCGCAGGCGCATTGCACGGGTACAGAGCGGATCGTTGCTGAGCGATGGGTTTTACGAAGAATCCATTCACACTGCTGATCGCAAGGAGATGGACAGGAAGAGGGTGTTTGTGGGTGGCAACTGACCGGTTTCTGGGAGTGTTTGGAAAAACGCAGGCGTGTCCAAGCGTTTGCAGGGCGGGTGTCTGACGTCAATTCCGGGACCAGACAGCCTGAAGTGATCACAGCGCCTGAGTAAGTCCTGGGCAACTCAGAAACTTCTCAAAACTTTTTTGTACCGCCCGGCTGCACATGATCGCACTTGCAAAGTGAAAATACACTCCCCTATAGGCGGCCACTATCTGATCGCAGGAATGCAAAAAACCCCTAGCGAGTGATCAGGTCTGAATTAGGCCCTCAGTGTGATTCATCGAAGGAGGTATTTTAACAGAAAGAAAGGCAAACAGCACTATGTAAGTATACGCCAGCGACACATGGTCTGTCATAACAACAAGCACCCATCATGTTGCTTGGACAAGGTTACAACGCATTCAGCTCTTGCCGACGCTGCATCAGCTGCGCTCCACGTGTCCCGAATGTGGCATATCACAAAATGCACCGATTTAAAAAAAAATAAACAGATAAGTAAGAGTGCGCTATCTGCATCCGTACACATGGCGGGGAGAGCAAAAAAAAAATCTTTCCAGCCTGTCAATCATTTGCACAGGCCAAGAGCTGAGTGAGATATTTTGACAGAATCTGGTAGCCTGGGAGCAGATAGCACCGGGGCGGTGTCAGGATGGCAGAACGGGAACTGTGATTGACAGGAGGCCAAACACACCGGCTTGCACGGCTGTCCTTTAGTTGTGTTATTTTTGTAACGCTGTGTAGAAGTAATGCGTGAGAAGCTTCAGAAGCAGAGAAGACACGAGGACAGGAAGGCACAGCCTGGTTCACTGCCCACATTAAGTATTCTGTACAAGGTAGCTGGGAGCACCGGGGGGAATAAAACAATAGGAATAGGATGATAAACAGCTCTACATTTAAAATTCAGCAATATGTCCCTTGCAGGTTCTCACGCCCTCTCCCTGACTGGTAGCGATATTTAATGCCCGGCTTGTCGCTGCCGCATGCTTGGGCCGTAATTCATCGCCTGTACGGAGGAGTCTCTTCAGGACATTTATCTGATACAATGGAACAACGAGGCTTCAAAATATTTTTACTGACAATTTTAGATAAGTCTGCTGCGTTATTTACTGACGTTAAAGCTTACATAATAACAGTAATTCATTATTTCTTTTTGTCTTCTGCACCCACATATACTGCAGGCGTATAGAAATGGGGGAAATGTCCAATACTGGGGGTAATTCAGACCTGATTGCAGCAGCAAATTTGTTAGCAGTTGGGCAAAACCATGGGGGTCATTCTGAGTTGATCACACGTAGCAACTTTTTGTTGCCGGTGCAATCAACTCGACATCACCTAAGGCTTTTTTTGCATAGCAAGGCGGCGATCGCTTGAGCAGCCCTGCTATGCAAAAAAAATTTGGGGTAGAGCTAGACACCCTGGTCTAGTTACTTACCCTGTGCGACCCTGTGCGATCGATCCAGCGATGCAGGTCCTGGAATTGACATCAGACATCCACCCTCCAAATGCCTGGACACGCCTGCGTTGGACTCACCGCTCTCAGAAAACGGTGAGTTGCTGCCCCGGAACACCTTCCACCTGTCAATCTTCTTGCGATCGCTCAAGCGATTGCTTTCTTCGATCTTCTGGTCGTTGCCAGGCGACAGCCGTCGCTGGGCAACGACACGCGTGTGCATTGCACCAACTGCGCAGGTTCAGACCCAACCCGTTTGCACCGCTGCGACAACCAGCACCATGCGAACGGGTCGGAATGACCCCCCATGTGTACTGCAGATATAACATGTGCAGAGAGAGTTAGATTTCAAACTGAAATCTAAATTAAAGTGTAAAAATAAAGCAGCCAGTATTTACCCTGCACAGAAACAAAATAACCCACCCAAATGTAATTCTCTCTGCACATGTTACAATACCAATATCAGATTTTCATCTGTCGTACAAGTGTGCGTCTGCAAGTGCAAGAACTGGGACGTCCTTGCACCCTCTGCGAGGGTTTCTCTGGTTCCGATTGCTGGGTAACGCTAATTGTGTACTGAGTTTACAATACTTGGGGGTAGATTTACCGACGAATGGTATTTCAAATACATGACAGTTAGGAGCTGATTGGCTGGAGCACCATTTATCATTTTTAACGAGTGATTACAAGAATATCACATAGCAACAAAGACACATAGAATGTGACCGGAGATAGGAACCGCTTGGCCCACCGGTCATACGTTCAATTCCCACCATGGCCCCAACTGTGTGGAGTTTGTATATTCTCCACGTGCAAGCGTGGGTTTCCTCTGGGTACTCCGGTTTCCTCCCGTAATCCAAAAATATACTGGTAGGTTAATTTTCTCCCAACAAAAATGAACCCTAGTGTGAATGTGTGTGTGTATACATGTGATAGGGAATATAGAGTGTAAGCTCCACTGGGGCAGGGACCGATGTGAATGGCCAAATATTCCCTGTAAAGCGTTGCGGAATATGTGTGCGCTGTATAAATAACTGGTAATAATTTACGGTTCCAATACTTTATAACTTTATCATTGTAATTACAACCGGGACTCTGCACAAAAAGGGTCATGGTTACACTACATGGACTGTGCTTATGTTACATCATACTTACCTACTCTCCTGGATTCTGCAGGAGACACCCGGTTTTTCGAGTAGTCCCCCGCAGCCCCGGAAGAGTGGGCACACCTCCCGCATTCTGCCCACTTCCTAGTGAAGTGGGCAGAATGTGGAGAAAGACACAGCAAAATCGCGGCCTGGTGGAGGGGGCGGAGCCTAACGACGCGATTATATGCTAATCGCGTCATTTAGCTCCGCCCCCTGTGCAAATATTAACCAACTGTGGGCTTTTCCTGGCGAGTAGGCGGGGCTTAATGATGTAATTATCTCAGCCCCGCCCTCGTCGCCGCCCACCTGCTTCTCCTCTCCGGGCGTCTCCCGGAGAGGAGATTTAAAATGTCGGTAAGTATGTGTTACATTGGTGCAGCCTGTATCTTGTCCTGCCAGGGGGGTGCCCAGAACCTACGAAGCAATGTTCTGCTCCCAGCCACCTTCCCCTCTGGGACTACTAATGGGCTCATTTATCAATAAGTGATCAATTTCACTGTGAGTGATAAATTGCACCAGCCAATCAGCTCATAGCTGTCATTTTTCAAACACAGTCTGTAACATGGCAGTTAGGAGCTGATTGGCTGGTGCAATTTATCCCTTACAGCTAAACTGATCACTCATTGATAAATGTGCCCATTGGTGCCCCTTCAATTGGGAGTCTGTCCCGCCTACATCTGGACTCTGTGATCCACATACAGATGGAGCCCTGCTCATCTATCCCTTTAATAGGATTAACTGAGCCAGGGCAGTCGGACTTAGTCCCCTGCTGTAATGACTTAATCCCCTGCTGTATTGACTTAATCCCCTGCTGTATTGTTCTCTCTGTATTGTATTGCAGCTGAGAACAATAGGTGAAAGGCTTATGCTAATAAGCCTTGGTGCACCTAGGTGCAGCAGAGAAGGCTACATGAGCGTGGCTCTATCTGTATACATAGATACACTGTACAGCGTAAGGTCTCTGCTAATAAATGATGGTTAGAGATTTAACACCGCAGTCTTACCATTACCGTAGAAGGAAAAGTCTAACAATAAAGTTTAAAAAAAAGGATACTAAGGAAAGAGAAAGGTAATGAGTAAATGCAGACACCTGGGTGCTTGGAATACTGGGGAGTTTCGCTGCTGTCTGTTGCGCCTAAAGCTAGAACTGTTTATTACCTCTTTGCATTCTCGCCAACACCCTCCCCCCCCCCCCCACTCCCCCATCCTCACCAGCCGGCAAGGTGGCGCACAGAGCAGACCCGGACGCTGCATGCCCAATCACACATGTCCCACACTATTTCCCTGACAGCTCAGTGTCTCCGAGGTGAACAGCTGTGCAAATCTTTGCTGTAATTGCATCCTATTAAAATAGAAGGAAACAAAAACAAAACAGAAATGAAATGAAACTGAAGGGGAAAAAAAACAAAAGTTTGTGTGTTTGTTAGAAGATTGTATCGGGCAGACAGGAAGGAAGCAAATGATCTGCCCAGGCAGCTATAGATTTGCCTAGTCATGGTGGCGTTGGGCGGTGGGGCGGGGGGGAGGGGGGACAGCTTGGCTATATGTGCTAAAGTGACAGTATTTAGAGTTACTGTAAATGCAATTTTCAAAACTTTTCTTACAAATATTCGTTTCATATCGTATGCGGCTGCTAGATTTTGGATAGATCACAGACAGAATTTGGTCTTGAGTCTACCCAGTCAGGGCGGTAGGCAGAGGTCCCGTCTGCCCAATCTTTTAAAGAGGCAATTACTGTATTTAAAAGGCAAAACCAACCTGGTTATTGCTCTTTTAAAACATCGGACAGATACGCCCACCAATGCCTGCAAGTCACATACTACCCATATAAATGCAAAAACTTGAGAAATAATTCAGGTCATTATCAAAAGAAGAAGAACTAATTCACCAGGAACACAACCGGCTGTAAGGGCACATTCTGCGTTACCAGAGCCGGCCCTAACCAATATGATGCCCTAGGCAAGATTTTGGCTGGTGCCCCCTAGCACCACCGCTGTTTCTGCCTCTGACCTTGCACCTCTTTCCCAGCACCATCACCCCTCACCCATAGCAGTCTTTGTACCCCCTATATTTTAAATAGGAACAGTTCGCACATTTGACGCACAGCCCAAAAAGGGGCATCTTCTTGCTGGGAAGGGGCATGGCCACACAATAGTAACCCCAATTCCAATTATGCCACACAGTACTGCAACTTTATTCACATTTCATCTTGCGATAGTGTCCATAATTCATATTACATCCCACAGTAGTATCACTTTACCTTATAAATGTTACTCCTCACAGTAGAGCCCCTTATTCACATTACATCACACTGAATTGCTCCTTATTCACATTACACCACACCTTATTGCTCTTTATTTACATTAGACGACACAGTAGTGCCCTTTCTATATGCAACGCCACATAGTAGAGCACCTTATACACATAATGCCACACATTAGTAATGCATTTATACACAATTCCACACAGTAATGCCCCTTACACATATGAGACACATTAATGTCCTTATAAACATAATGCACCTTACACATTATGACAACCTTTATTAATGCCCTTTTACACATAATGTCCCTTACACATATGCCGCACATTATTAATGCCCTTATACACATAATGACACACATAGTGCCCTCTACACATTTGCTGCACATTATTAGTGCCCCTATACACATAATGACACACATACAGTAGTACCCTGTTACACATATGCCGCACATTAGTAATGCCCTTATACACATAATGACACACATAGTGGCCCTTTACACATATGTTGTACATTATTAATACATTTTTACATGACACACATAATGCTCCTTACACATATTCCGAACACTACTGCACAACCAACCCACTCACATGCACACAGCACTCACACTTCCACTAACACTGTGACCTCTGCCTCTGCTTGGATACAGATGTGTCCTCACAAATCTTGCCTCAATGCTAACGTCGGGCACCTTTTTTTTATGAAAATGCATCTTATTTGCATTTCTATGTGGCTAGGATGCACAAGCAGCTTATGCTGATTAAACTGATATGCAGCATGCCTATATACTGTGTGAGACTGTGGGTGTATTTGCATATGAAATGCTACATACAGAATATAGGCATGCCGCATATCACTGTAATCAGCAGAAGCTGCTGATGCCCCTAGGCATATCAAATGCCCTAAGCAATTGCCTAGTTTGCCTATGCCTATGGCCGGCTCTGTGCGTTACGGTACTACGCTGAAAACGTCCTCTGTGTTCGCGTTGTCCGTCAATGGCTCTGAGATTAATGGTCGGTGGGTTTTAAGTTAACCAAAAATTAGAAACCAACGATGGTTGCACCATTGCTAGTTTAACTTTGTGCATGTACCGACGGTGCCCGTGGATGCACAGAGCGCAGGCAGCAGTAACCATCAGGGCTCAGCCACCAACGTTCACCATTGGTGGCCTCCCAGTGATGGTGAAACTAGCCACCATTGCCATTAGACCATCAACGGTCGATGTCCAACCCTGCTATGTGCAACTTTTTGTAGGATTATGGGTCTAGATGGAAACTCTCAAAGTGGAAAAAATAATAGTGAGTCAGAGGCGGAAGCCATGTTGATTTTTGCGCAGTAGATCGATTTTTTTTGTACTGTGCATCATCTGATTCACACTGCGCACATGGTGATGGATTAGCGACGGCGAACGCAGTGAATTATTCACAAAGTGAGTGACAAGTAGAGAGCATCTGTTGGAGGTAATGGAAGGGTGGTTTGTCAAATGTAGGTGCATCGCGGCCGGCCATTATGTCTGAACGTCATATGCAGCTGTAAGTGTTCCGGCAGTTTACTTGCAACGGATTGCTTAGAGGTCCGATGGATACGTTAGCATATATGCGCAGATCCACTACATGCGGGATAGTACTAGTGACCCCATTGGCTTACACCTCTGCATCAGAACCAGCATCACCTCACAGGATTAGGATCACACCCTTCATTCATTCAGATGTAATTTGTTTCTCCCCAAAAACATTATTCTGACATTAAGTTATTTATGAGTGTTAGGGGCACCTGAAATTGTCTCTTTTTATGGGTGTCACTGGAATACTTTCTTATTACATTGGTAGAATAATGGGGGTCATTCCGAGTTGTTCGCTCGCTAGCAGTTTTTAGCAGACGTGCAAACGCTATGCTGCCGCCCAATGGGAGTGTATTTTAGCTTAGCAGGAGTGCGAACGAAAGGATCGCAGAGCGGCTACAAAATAATTTTGTGCAGTTTCAGAGTAGCTTCAGACCTACTCAGCGCTTGCAATCACTTCAGACTGTTCAGTTCCTGTTTTGACGTCACGAACACGCCCTGCGTTCGCCCAGCCACGCCTGCGTTTTCCCTGGCACGCTTGCGTTTTTTAGAACACTCCCTGAAAACTGTCAGTTGACACCCAGAAACGCCCACTTCCTGTCAATCACTCTGCGGCCAGCAGTGCGAATGAAAAGCTTCGCTAGACCTTGTGTGAAACTACATCGCCCGTTGTGAAAGTACGTCGTGGGTGCGCATTGCGCCACATACGCATTCGCAGAAGTGTAGTTTTTTTTGCATCATCGCTGCACAGCGAACATTTTCTGCTAGCGATCAACTCGGAATGACCCCCAATTACCTTATTAATGCATAGGTCATATGCTATTCTAAAGAGGCCCCCTCCGCATCCTCTGCACTTCCTCTGCTGGCACTTATTGCAAACCAAAATAATATCAGCAAAATAATTATCTGTCAATTGTAACAGCATACAGTAATTAGCAGCTGGATTGACTGTATAATTAATATTGCAATGTCAAAAATAGAGATAAACTCCAGAAAAAAATTGTTGAATTCCAAATGCCATCTCGAGTGACAGTTGTGCTACTACAAGAAACATGGACATACTCAGCGTGGGCCTGATTGAGGATTGAGGGGTGGAAGCTCCTACGCCCACTCGTGCATCAAATGCCGGTGTCGGAACTGCAATAATATGCGAATGCTAGTATCGGCCTTCATCTGGTGTAGATACCAAAACCTAAATTTTCTGTTCAAACTAAGGGGCTCATTTATCATCGTGTGATAAAACTCTCTGTGAATGATAAAACGCGTTGTGTATGGTAAATGGTGCTCCAGCCAATCAGCTTCTGATTGTCATGTGTTCAACTCCTGTCACGTGTTTGACAAATGACAGTTGGGAACTGACTGACTGGGGCACCGTTATGAACGTTCATCTTATCGAGGTCATATGTAAAGTACCAGCCTTTTATCACTACCCGAGAGTTCCCGGACTTCCGCTACCATATAATCTACAACACCGGATTAATCATCATCCATGTTACAGTATGTCTATCTAGTGCAGGGGTGGGGAACCTCGGGCCTGCGGGCCGTATAAGGCCCGCAGAGCCACTTGATCCGGCCCGGCCAGGCTCACCTAACCGAGAGAGATGCCAGGCTCCCGCTGAGATTTTGTTACTAGCGGGCGCCTGGCTTCTTCTCAGCAGCAGCTGGAGGCAGGAGCTCACTCCGAAGCTCCGGCTCTGGCAGGGTGCGGCTGTGCGGTGCTATGGGACAGATGTCATGACGTCTCTTCCATAGTTCTGAGGAGCGGGCGGCCAGGCAGAGGGTAGCGGTCTGGAAGCAGGAGCCGGGCTGGTGAGTATTGTGGTTTTTTTTTTCTTTTAATGTGTGTGTGTAAGCGGCGCTACTAGGGGCCATATCTAATGGGGCATAACAAGTGACAGGGGGCATATCTACTGGGGCATAACAACTGACTGGGGGTATATCTACTGGGGGCATAACTACTGACTGGAGGCATACCTACTGACTTGGGGCATAACTACTGGGGGCAGGCTAATTTTTAAGTTGATAATTTTTCGTATGGCCCCCCGAAGGATTTTATAAATATCCAAATGGCACTTGGTAGAAAAAAGGTTCCCCACCCCTGATCTAGTAAATGAAAGAAGAGTTGAGACCTCAGTCTAGCAAGAACCTCACCCTAAACGGCTGCTGTTCAGCGCAACCCTGGATTGGTTTTATTTATTTTCTTAATTTAACGCTATTATTTCCAGCTCATAGAGTAGAACTGTGCTGATAAATTATCTGGTTTCTCATTATGTACTATATTCTGGAAATTCTACATAGTGGTCCTTGTCCCTGTATCACTGTCCAGGATACTCTGAACACGGTAGAATTCATTATTGCCGTTGTTTTTGCTGACACTGTGGATGCACCGAGTCTTGTCTGTCTCTGGTCCATTCTGCGTCCCCCCCCCCGTCCCCCCTCCATTCATCCCTGTCTCTGTCAGCGGCTCATCCTTAGTCTGTGAGGCTCCTTGTACCTGTGACTAGGAAATATAATCGCTGATTTGACAGTTAGGTGAAGAGAAAGGTTCATTATATCCATGGATGGAATTTGAATATTCTATGCATGAAATACTTCTATTATCCAGATTATGTGAAGGCTTTTCTTAATTCAGCACTTTCATTACAAAAGTGAGCGGACGGCCCCGGGGAGTGAGTAACATACTGTTGGGTTGGGATTTGGAACGGGCGATTTGTGTTTAACGTTTCTGGCAACAAATTGCAGAAACTAATTCTGTGGGAGTCTTCTTATATTCTACATTATTAAACGAGTAATAAGGATGTCACTGTCACATTTTTTTAATTTATTAGTTGTGTTTGTGCAGATACAGAGAGGGATGATGATCATCTGTTTGAGTATATTATTATCTTATATGGTTGCTGAAAGTGTCGCCTAGTGCTCGGCGCAAATATACTTCCAGACTGTTTTCATGGAATACATATGAAATCCTGGTAAATGACTGACCGCGGCATTCCAACCATGAAGATCGCGTCATCAGAGGGGGTATTTTTACCCAGTCCCCCGTCGTTGTCCCCCTCCCCCTTTTCGTCCCCCGTCCCCAGTCCCCTAACCCTCGTGAGGTGGCGGCTTTGGTTTTGATTCTAATTTCATTGTTGTGTTTTGCTTTTGCAAAACCACTAAGTGTTTTGGTTCGAAATTCGGAATTAATTCAGAATCTTGGGTTTGGATTTCTGGAAAATGGATAAAGACAGCTAAAATCTTGTAATTTTTGCAATCCAAAACCCGAAATTCGGAATTAAAATCCGAATTTCGAACCAGGACTCAGTTTGGTTCATATATAAAAAATTCAGGTGGGTTCAGATTTCTAAAGAACCGAATTGCAGATCTCTAATATTTTACATACTGTAACAGTAGAAATTGGGGTACTGCACTATTAGCCTGTGGTAATAATTACCTATGAGATACTGTATATACAGTAGACATCAGCGAGGACAAGATTCTAGTGAGTCTGACTGATGTTTTAAAGTGGCATACATATAAAAGGCAAACCCAACCTGGTTTTGCCTCTAAGGGGTATTCAATTAGGGTCGAAAACGGCCGTCTGTCGAAAAGACGTCAGTTTTCGACTTTTTAAGGTCGAATCGTGATTCGACCTATTCAGTCCCAGCAGTTTTTATTCGACAAGTCGTGGAATTCGACTTGTCGAATAGTACGTGAATCGGCGGTATAGCTGCCGATTCACGTACTTTTGAGTGAAACAGGGACAAATTCGACAGGATTTGGCCCCGTTTCCGACCATCTCAGTCCGACATAAAAAATGTCGGACTGAGATGTGGGACCCAGAGCAGGAGAGGGGGGAGAGCCTCATGGAGACCCCCCGTCTCCATGAGCCGCCGGTAGACAGAGGAGCGCTGCAGCAGGATGTCACACAGCCGCGCCACTCACGGCAGCGTCCACCCGCCTCCTGCAAATGAGATCACGCTTGCTGGAGACGGGTGGACACTGCCGTGAGGTCTGGCGGCTGTATGACATCCTCCTGCAGCGCTACTGTAACGCTGATCTCCTCCGTCTGCCCATGGCTGTCCCCGCTGGTCTCCCCGCAGCTCCCCCCCCTTCTCCTCCTCTGGGTCCCCCATCTCAATTCGACTTTTTAAAAGTCGAATTGAGATGAGATTGAATAGGGGTTGTCGGATCCATTCCGACAAATGCATGTCGGAATGGATCCGACCCTAATTGAATATACCCTTAAAGGTGGGTACACACTAGTAGATATATCTGCAGATCAATTGATCTGCAGATATATCTATGGACGGATCGGGCAATGTGCTGTGCATACACACTACCCGATCCGTTGGGGACTGACGTCATGAACTGGGCGGGCGTGTACACACGCCCGCCCAGTTCAGCTGTCAATCACCGCCGGCCGCCGCAGCATGTGTACGGGTGGTTGGCCAACCGCCCCCTACACACACAGCGACGCGCCAATATATCGGTAGATAAATTGGCTGTCGGCTGTGCTGCGCGGCCGACGCGATACGTCTGTGAACGACGGAGTTCACAGACGTATCGGCCGTACACACTGGCTGACGGACCCGCGATATATCGGCCGTTCAAGAGAACGGATGATATATCGACCAGTGTGTACGGGCCTTAAGACTGTTGCCACTTTAAAACATTGGGTAGACTTGCTGGAACCCCGCTGATGCCTGAATCCAGGGGTGCCGAGAGTGGGGGGCGGGGCGCATACTAATTAGCCAGGCTTTTTAGAGGGGTCCGTCGGGGCCTTGGGTCCATCCCCTACAAACACACACACTACTTACCTGTCAGTGGTACAAGCCTCTCTCCCAGCCCAGCACACAATAGTGTAGCACATTAGCATTGTGTACAGTATTGTGGTAATAAAAAGTTGCAGATTGGACGCATGCAAAGTGTAACAGGCTAATTCCGAACCAGACTTCCTTACAATCCTGGGATCACAAAGAAAGACAGGAAGGAATAGGAAGCTACATGGAGTAGTGAATTGAAAAAAAAAAATCTTTAACAGCAAAATGTAACTATAACTAATCCTAAAAAATTGCCAGTAGTATCTTCCAAGTATTTGGAAATAGCTGCGTCACTCCATAGGTCGGATGGCTAGAAGACTTCCTCAAGAGCCAGAATGCTCCTACGCGTTTCATCTGTTACGATTTCCTCAGGGTGCTGGAAGTATCCCAGTGATACTTGTACTCTCAGAATGGTGATAACAGATTAAAATAAAGGACTTTTTTTTTTAAAGGGTTTTAAATATTATTTGTTAGCCATTACCATTTTGTCCATTACCACCGTTGCAGCGAAGCAGCGCTCAGCCATATTTTCTAGAAAGATTATGTCCTTCTGTCTGCAGATTGGTTATTAGGCCTCACAGTCCCAAAGAGGTTTGCTAAGGACAATTTGTACATTAAGTCTGCACCCAAACACTATTGCACCGTTCAGAGAATAACTGCAAGATACAGTCTTTTCTGCGAGATTTGAATGAAATCCTCTATAGTTTTTTTATAGCACATTTATATGTCTCTGAAATGCTCTGATCTCATATAAAGCCCATTGTTTCTCTGGCCTTTAGATCATGGTGGGTGACATTAGCAGGTCTACGGCGTAGCGCGGTCAGCGGCAGCGGGAAGCAGAGGGGGTGTGCGGGGCATAATGGCTTGGCTGCAGGCGTCTCCATGCACAGACAGTTGGGGAAAATCAGATCCAAAATACACAGCCATATGGTAAAATGTGATGCCGCCATGTTTATGGATGCAGTCATTAGGCCGCTGGCCGCACATACGCGTAAGGCGAGGCTTTCTGGGCTTGTCAGAGGGGGCTGTAAGAGATAGGCTAGTTATTGACCCGGGGCTCCGGAGACTATGGTGGTCATTCCGAGTTGATCGCAGCCAGCAACTTTTTGCTGCTGGTGCGATCAACTAGCCCACGCCTATGGGGGAGTGTGTTTTAGCTTAGCAGGGCTGCGATCGCTTGTGCAGCCCTGCTAAGCTAAAAAAGTTTTGTGTAAAAGAAGACTAGCCCTGTACATACTTACCCTGTGCGATGGCTCCGGCGATGCAGGTCCCGGCTTTGACGTCAGACATCCGCCCTCCGTTCTTCTGACCACGCCTGCGTTTTCTCCACCACTCCCCGAAAACGGCCGCCAACGGTCTGGTGACGCCCAGGAACGCCCTCTTTCTGTCAATCTTCTTGCGGCCGCCGCTGCGACTGCTTTCTTCGTAATCTGCGTCGTAACCCGGCGACCCCTGTCGCATTCCGCACCGCTGAGTGCGAGCCGGTCGGAATGACCCCCTATGGCCGCCAGGCCTGGTGCCTGACGTTGCCACAGGTTACAAGAGCAGCTGTTTTTATCTATGCACGAAAATACATGTTGCATTTCCCTCCCTTATCTATTTAATATAGCATCATCTATGGCTCGAACTGTTGTAGAACTATAAGTCCCAGAATGACCTAACACACCAAGGATTTTTGTAGCGCCACAAAGTAGGATAGCCAAAGGTTGCCTAACTTTTGCGTTATACCCTAGAGGCTGGAAAGGCATGCTGTGTTTTGTAGTTCTACAATGATTTGGGTTGGTTGGGCCTAATTTTTCCCTCTCTTCCAATTGCAAAATTGTCAGTTACCATATGTAGAAGTTGATACATTTATGTTCCAGATTAGGGTTGCCCATTAGACGGAACAATCGTCAGTGGCCGATGATTTTTGACCATCGGAGAAAAACAACTGATGGTTACACCGGCGATAGTTTGGGTCTGTGCATGTGCAAATGTCACACAATGTTGTGTTTTGTTTTTTTAATTTAATATCAGAACTCCCTAACAATGGCAAAATCATCGCTATTACAGATTATTCGTCTATTAGGAGTTCATTATATAGGGTGTGATACGCCATACCGTTGGTCACATGACCGACACCGGCATCCCGATAATGAAAATGCCGACAGGGGACGGGGTATTTATTATACCCCTCCCCTGTCACCTACCCCTTAGTGGCTAAGGCTAAGATTGGAGGGTGGGGGTGGCTAGGACTAAGGCTCGGGTTGACGGCTACGGCTAACCCACTCTCCAGTGCCTAACCCTAACCCCCCTTCCACCTGGACCATAACCCTAACAGTCACCCCGATACTTACCTTCGGGATGTCAGTGGTCAGTGTCCCAGCGGCAGGATTCCGAGTGTTGTCAGGATTCCGGCATTGGTCACATGACCGTCAGCATCCATGTTATTAAGTATTTTATTAATGGAGTGCCATGATTCTTTTTATTTATTGATGCGTTATGTAATAACAATTTGATAAAATCGTAGCATTTAAGTTGGTTATTGCCAATGACATTTTAAGTCTTGCTGGTAAGTTATCAATAGTATATCAGATTGCTGTGGCATGTTGCTGTGGCATGTTGCTATGGTATGTGGCTGTGGCATGTTGCTTTTGCATGTTGGTATGGCTATGGCATGTTGCTATGGCATGTTGCTATGGCTATGGCATGTGGCTTGTTGCTGTGGCATGTTGCTATGGCTATAGCATGTGGCTGTGGCATATTGCTATGGCTATGGCATGTGACTGTGGCAAGTTGCTGTGACATGTTGCTATGGCATGTTGCTGTGGCTATGGTATGTTGATGTGGCATGTTGCTGTGGCATGTTGCTATGGCATGTTGCTGTGACATGTTGCTATGGCTATGGTATGTGGCTTGTTGCTGTGGCATGTTGCTATGGCTATAGCATGTGGATGTGGCATGTTGCTATGGCTATGGCAAGTGTCTGTGGCATGTTGCAGCAATGGCATGTTGCTATGGCTATAGCATGTGGCTGTGGCATGTTGCTATGGCATGTGGCTGTGGCATGTTGCTATGGCATGTTGCTATGGATATGGCATGTGGCTTGTTGCTGTGGCATGTTGCTATGGCTATAGCATGTGGCTGTGGCATATTGCTATGGCTATGGCATGTGACTGTGGCATGTTGCTGTGACAAGTTGCTATGGCATGTTGCTATGGCTATGGTATGTGGCATGTTGCTGTGGCATGTTGCTATGGCATGTTGCTGTGGCATGTTGCTATGGATATGGCATGTGGCATGTTGCTATGGCTATAGCATGTGGCTGTGGCATGTTGCTATGGCTATAGCATGTGGCTGTGGCATGTTGCTGTGGCATGTTGCTATGGCTAGCATGTGGCTGTGGCATGTTGCTATGGCATGTTGCTATGGCTATAGCATGTGCTGTGGCTTGTTGCTGTGGCTATGGCATGTTGCTGTGGCAGGTAAGGGCATACTGTTTGGAACTGTTTTGTTATTTATCACATAGTCAGTAATTGCCTTCGCTGGGTATTGGAAGACCCAACTTCTCAGACCAATGCATAGTAACCCTGTGGCAGGGATGTAGCCAGAGATTTGGGGGGCCTATAGCAGCATTTTGAAGGGCCCCCCACTCTAATGCATCTAGCAAGACACTTCTCCCCACTGCAGTTGTTCAGTTTATGCAGTAGCAGTGTAGCACAATATGCCACATTACTGTGCTCCCTTATCATTATAACACCCCCTGAAAATGGAATGTCCCCCCAATCAGGCCACGCAGTGAGCCAGACCCAGATGCTTAGCAGGCAACTATATGACCTGTGTCCTGGTCCCCCCTCGGCAACAGCACCCCTGCCCTCACTATAGCTACTAATTATTATTATTATTAATAAACTTTACTTATAGGGCACTACAAGTATCCCCCAGTGCCGCAAAGAGAGCACAACAATAATACAGCACAGGGCTAAACAGCAGAGCACAGGGAACAGTACAATACAGTAGACACCTTCTCCCATGCTCTGTGGTCTAGTTATGAGACACAGATTTGTTTGCTATTATGTCTTAATTAGTCAAGTGTCTGTTTTTAGATTTGCTTTAATAGGTGTGACACTAATTTGCATAATTTAGCTGTCTGTTGATTACTGTGACACTTCTCTATGCACAGCTGGAATAAGACCTCATGGGCTCCTAGGCAAAGTAATTACTTGGGACCCCCATAGCCTTTGATTCATTACCGGTGTTAATAGAGCTTTTTGCTCTTCGATAAATAATACATTTGTGCTTGGGGCACTGTGTGGGATATAATGTGTACTGGGGCACAGTGTTTTATATAATGTGTACTTGGGGCACTGTGTGGCATATAATGTGTACTGGGGGCACTGTGTGGGATATAATGTGTACTGGGGCACAGTGTATTATATAATGTGTACTGGGGGCACTGTGTGGCATATAATGTGTACTGGGGCACAGTGTGGGATATAATGTGTACTGGGGCACAGTGTATTATATAATGTGTACTGGGGGCACTGTGTGGTATATAATGTGTACTGGGGGCACTGTGTGGCATATAATGTGTACTGGGGCACAGTGTGGTATATAATATGTACTGGGGGCACTGTGTGGCATATAATGTGTACTGGGGTACTGTGTGGCATATAATGTGTACTGGGGCACAGTGTGGTATATAATGTGTACTGGGGCACAGTGTATTATATAATGTGTACTGGGGGCACTGTGTGGCATATAATGTGTACTGGGGGTACTGTGTGGCATATAATGTGTACTGGGGCACAGTGTGGGATATAATGTGTACTGGGGCACAGTGTATTATATAATGTGTACTGGGGGCACTGTGTGGCATATAATGTGTACTGGGGCACAGTGTGGTATATAATATGTACAGGGGGCACTGAGTGGCATATAATGTGTACTGGGGTACTGTGTGGCATATAATGTGTACTGGGGCACAGTGTGGTATATAATGTGTACTGGGGCAATGTGTGGCATATAAAAGTACTGGAAGCATTGTGTGGCATATAATGTGCACTGGAGGCACTGTGCGGCATATAATGTGTACTGTGAGCACTGTGTGGCATATAATGTGTACTGGGAGCACTGTGGCATATAATCTGTAGTGGTAGCACTGTGTGGCATATAATGTGTACTGGGAGCACTCTGTGGCATATAATGTGTACTGGGAGCACTGTGCCGCATATAATGTGTACTGGGAGCACTGTGTGGCATATGATGAGCACTGTGTGGCATATGATGAGCACTGTGTGGCATATAATGTGTACTGGGGCATATTGTGGCATATAATGTGTACTGGGAGCACTGTGTGGCACATAATGTGTACTGGGAGCACTGTGTGGCATATGATGAGCACTGTGTGGCATATAATGTGTACTGGGGGCACTGTGTGGCATATAATGTGTACTGGGGCACAGTGTGGTATATAATGTGAACTGGGGGCACTGTATGGCATATAATGTGTACTGGGGCACAGTGTGGCATATAATGTGTACTGGGGCAATGTGTGGCATATAAAAAGTACTGGTAGCATTGTGTGGCATATAATGTGTACTGGGGGCATTGTGTGGCATATAATGTGTACTGGGGGCACTGTGTGGCATATAATGTGTACTGGGGGCACTTTGTGGCATATAATGTGTACTGGGAGCACTGTGTTTCATATAATGTGTACTGGGGGCACAGTGTGGCATATAATGTGTACTGGGAGCACTGTGTGACATATAATGTGTACTGGGAGCACTGTGTGGCATATGATGTGTACTGGGAGCACTGTGTGGCATATAATGTGTACTGAGGGCACTGTGTGGCATATAATGTGTACTGGGAGCACTGTGTGGCATATAATGTGTACTGGGGGCACATTGTGGCATATAATGTGTACTGGGAGCACTGTGTGGCATATAATGTGTACTGGTAGCACTGTGGCATATAATGTGTAGTGGGAGCACTGTGGCATATAACGTGTACTGGGAGCACTGTGTGGAATATAATGTGTACTGGGGGCACAGTGGGGCATATAATGTGTACTGGGAGCACTGTGTGGCATACAATGTGTACTGGGAGCACTGTGTGGCATATGATGAGCACTGTGTGGCATATAATGTGTACTAGGGGCATATTGTGGCATATAATGTGTACTGGGAGCACTGTGTGGCACATAATGTGTACTGGGAGCACTGTGTGGCATATGATGAGCACTGTGTGGCATATAATGTGTACTGGGGGCACTGTGTGGCATATAATGTGTACTGGGGCACAGTGTGGTATATAATGTGAACTGGGAGCACTGTATGGCATATAATGTGTACTGGGGCACAGTGTGGCATATAATGTGTACTGGGGCAATGTGTGGCATATAAAAAGTACTAGTAGCATTGTGTGGCATATAATGTGTACAGGGGGCATTGTGTGGCATATAATGTGTACTGGGGGCACTGTGTGGCATATAATGTGTACTGGGGGCACTTTGTGGCATATCATGTGTACTGGGAGCACTGTGTTTCATATAATGTGTACTGGGGGCACAGTGTGGCATATAATGTGTACTGGGAGCACTGTGTGACATATAATGTGTACTGGGAGCACTGTGTGGCATATGATGTGTACTGGGAGCACTGTGTGGCATATGATGTGTACTGAGGGCACTGTGTGGCATATAATGTGTACTGGGAGCACTGTGTGGCATATAATGTGTACTGGGGGCACATTGTGGCATATAATGTGTACTGGGAGCACTGTGTGGCATATAATGTGTACTGGGAGCACTGTGGCATATAATGTGTAGTGGGAGCACTGTGTGGCATATAACGTGTACTGGGAGCACTGTGTGGAATATAATGTGTACTGGGGGCACAGTGGGGCATATAATGTGTACTGGGAGCACTGTGTGGCATACAATGTGTACTGGGAGCACTGTGTGGCATATGATGAGCACTGTGTGGCATATAATGTGTACTAGGGGCATATTGTGGTATATAATGTGTACTGGGAGCACTGTGTGGCATATAATGTGTACTGGGAGCACTGTGTTGCATATGATGAGCACTCTGTGGCATATAATGTGTACTGGGGGCACTGTGTGGCATATAATGTGTACTGGGAGCATTGTGTGGCATATAATGTGTACTGTGGCACTGTGTGGCATATAATGTGTACTGGGCCACAGTGTGGAATATAATGTGTACTGGGAGCACTGTGTGGCAGATAATGTGTACTGGGAGTATTGTGTGGCATATAATGTGTACGGGAGGCACTGTGTGGCATGTAATGTGTACTGGGAGCACTGTTTGGCATATACTGTGTACTGGGGCACTGTGTGGCATATGTGTACTAGGGGCACAGTGAGGTATATAATGTGTACTGGGGGCACAGTGTGACATATAATAAGCACTGGGGCACAGTGTGGCATATAATGTGTACTGGGGGCAGTGTGTGGCACATACTGTGTACTGGGGGCACTGTGTGGCGTATAATGTGTACTGGGAGCACTGTGTAGCATATAATGGGTACTGGGGGCACTGTGTGGCATATAATGTGTACTGGGGGCACTGCGTGGCATATAATGTGTACTGGGGGCACTGTGTGGCATATAATGTGTACTGGGGGCACTGCGTGGCATATAATGTGTACTGGGGGCACTGTGTGGCATATAATGTGTACTGGGGGCACTGCGTGGCATATAATGTGTACTGGGGGCACTGTGTGGCATATAATGTGTACTGGGGGCACTGCGTGGCATATAATGTGTACTGGGGGCACTGTGTGGCATATAATGTGTACTGGGGCACTGTGTGGCATATAATGTGTACTGGGGGCACTGTGTGGCATATAATGTGTACTGGGAGCACTGTGTGGCATATAATGTGTATTGGGGCACTGTGTGGCATATAATGTGTACTGGGGGCACTGTGTGGCATGTAATGTGTAATGGGAACACTGTGTTGCATATAATGTGTACTGGGGGCACTTTGTGGCATATACTTTGTACTGGGGGAAGTGTGTGGCATATATTGTGTACTGGGGGCACTGTGTGACATATAATAATATGAAGAGGGGCACTAAAGTTCATGAGTAACTTTTATTTTGGCAAATAGGTTCGTCTGGGCTAAAAAGAAAAACGTATGGGTGCCACATATTTTAATGTGGATACATTCTTGAGGTATGTTGTACATAGTACTAGGAGTCAGGGTAGAGCAAGTAGATGCCTGTACCCCAACTGATAAACAGGCTCATACATGGTCAAACAAACTCAAAACTTGTTGACGTGTCCCCTAGAGATAAACATCTGTATCGCTGCTGAATGTGCCTCTCCTCACATTCCTCTCCCTCCGTGATCTGCCAGTGCGCCCACCTGGAATATTGTGTTTACACCAGACAGCCGCTGTTCCGCACGTTCTCTGTCAGACAGATACAAAGTGACTGTCAAAAGCCCAAACTATCAAATAAAGAAAGGACACACACACTCCACATTTATAGAGTATAACAGCTACACTAAGGCAGCATATAAAGCACCAGTGCAGCATGAAATCATTTCATTTGCTGCCCATGTTGCAAGGAGCGATGGGGAATCATACAACACAGGCTAACGCTGACAGATGGAGATTTACAGACAAAATGCCGGGAAATGTGACGTTTTTATTTAATCAATAAATAAAAAAATAACATTTATGTTTTCTTTTAAGAGTTTGGAAAAATTATAACCAGTATGGAGGTTGTCGAAAGCGGTGAGCAACGTTTGCAAGACTGGAAGAGTCACCTTGTTGGAATTGTTTTTAAATATGTATTTGTATTATTATTATTATTATTATTATTATTAATTATTATTATTATGATTAGTGTTAACATTTAAATCCATATATGTTCAAATACAGAGGTGATTGCAGACCAAATACAGCGTTGATGTTTGCGCAGTTGAGCGATTATTTATTACTGCGTGTGCGCAATATATTCTGAAATCACCAATGGCGCGTGTGTAACACTGAGTGAATATACAAATGTACTATTGCGTATGGAAGAGCTGGTAACAGAACTCAAGAGTCAAAGTTGGCGGTATCTGGGAGCAGGGGTGTATCTTCCTATTGGCCAGGATGGCACTCGCCAGGGGTGCCAGCCAAGGGGGGGCACCATCCAGAGGTGCCACCCGCGGGCAGTAGGTAGATTCACTTTTAGAGGCAGCAGCTATACCCCCACCCCCGTGTAGTTCCTCACCAGCAGGGATGCCCAGTAATGATCACAGCATGCAGCAGCGGCTGCTGGGGGGTGTAGTTTATGTAGAGTTTCTTGCCTGTATTGTGGTGCGGTGCTGGACCCCGGCGCCAGTTACAGTGGCTGCTGCTGCTGCATTCTTTGATCATTAATGGGCATCCCTGCTGTTAAGGAACTACACAGGGGTGGGGGGATAGCTGTCGGCTCTAAAAGTGAATCTACCTAAAAGTGCTGCCTTTAATAGTAAAATCAACATGGGGCATATGTGTGTCTGGCACTGTTGGGGCATATGTGTATCTGACACTGTGGGGGCATACGTGTATCTGGCACTGTGGGGGCATATGTGTGTCTGGCACTGTGGGGGCATATGTGTATCTGACACTGTGGGGGCATACGTGTATCTGGCACTGTGGGGGCATCTGAGTGTCTGGCATTGTGGGTGCATACGAGTGCGTGGCACTGTGGGGGCATACAAGTCAGTGGCACTGTAGGGGCATACGAGTGTCCGGCACTGTAGGGGCATACGAGTGTCTGGCTCGGTGGGGGCATATGTGTATCTGGCACTGTGGGGGCATATGTGTAACTGGCACTATACTGGCGGACATTATGTGCATCTGACACTATACTTGGGACATTATGTGTAAGGAGAACTACTGTGGGTAGTGTGTGTAAGGCTGCTAATTGTGTGTGTGCGCATGTGTAGGGGGTGTGATTATATATTTATAGTTTGATATCATTATATCAAATTGTGAGGCCACGCCCACTTTCCCAGGAGTGTGCTCGCCTTCCCATATATATATATATATATATATGGGCACTACTGTGTGGCATAATGTGTTTAAGGGGTACTACTGTGTAGCATAACGTGAATAATGTACATCACTGTGTGAGTAGGGCACACTACTGTGGTGTCATTTGAATTGGGGTACTATTGAGTGGCCACGCCCCTTTTTGGCACACGTGCCTTCCCTATTTCCAATATGGGGAGGGGGGGGGGGGGGGGGGGGCGCCAGTCCTTTACTTTGCCAGGGGCACTCGGACCCCTAAATACATCCCTGTCTGGGAGGTGGCCCGAAGGGCCGTGTTTGCATGTTCTGGTAGAGTCGTGGCCATTTCACTGCAAGCGGACTGCGTTCTCAAATCCAAAGCTGTTTCCAGAGACAGACGGAGACACTGCACGTGCCATAGGCAGGTGCAAATGTCGATGGTGAACGTGATGGCGCTCCGATGGTGGACGGTCTAGATTATATGGGCCTAATTCAGACCTGATCGAAGCAGCACATTTGTTAGCAGTTGGGCAAAACCATGGGGGTCATTCCGAGTTGTTCGCTCGTTATTTTTCTGTCGCAACGGAGCGATTAGTCGCTAATGCGCATGCGCAATGTCCGGGGTGCGACTGCGCCAAGTAAATTTGCTATGCAGTTAGGTATTTTACTCACGGCATTACAAGGTTTTTTCTTCGTTCTGGTGATCGTAATGTGATTGACAGGAAGTGGGTGTTTCTGGGCGGAAACTGGCCATTTTATGGGTGTGTGTGAAAAAACGCTACCGTTTCCGGGAAAAACGCGGGAGTGGCTGGAGAAACGGGGGAGTGTCTGGGCGAACGCTGGGTGTGTTTGTGACGTCAAACCAGGAACGACAAGCCCTGAACTGATCGCAGATGCCGAGTAAGTCTGGAGCTATTTAGAAACTGCTAAGAAGTGTCTATTCGCAATTCTGCTAATCTTTCATTTGCAATTTTACTATGCTAAGATTTACTCCCAGTAGGCGGCGGCTTAGCGTGTGCAAAGCTGCTAAAAGCAGCTTGCGAGCGAACAACTCGGAATGACCCCCCATGTGCACTGCAGGGGAGGCAGATATAACATGTGCAGAGAGAGTTAGATTTGGGTGGGGTATGTTCAAACTGAATTCTAAATTGCAGTGTAAAAATAAAGCAGCCAGTATTTACCCTGCACAGAAACAATATAACCCACCCAAATCTAACTCTCTCTGTACATGTTATATCTGCCCATCCCGGTTCCCCCAGCAGTTCACATGGGCCCTCATTCCGAGTTGTTCGCTCGTTAGCTGCTTTTAGCAGCATTGCACACGCTAGGCTGCCGCCCTCTGGGAGTGTATCTTAGCTTAGCAGAATAGCGAACGAAAGATTAGCAGATCTGCTACTAAATAATTCTTTGCAGTTTCTGAGTAGCACCAGACCTACTCCAAGATTGCGATCAGCTCGGTCTGTTTAGTTCCTGGTTTGACGTCACAAACACGCCCTGCGTTCGGCCAGCCACTCCCCCGTTTCTCCAGACACTCCCGCGTTTTTCCCTGACATGCCTGCGCTTTTTAGAACACTCCCGGAAAACGCTCAGTTACCACCCAGAAACACCCACTTCCTGTCAATCATTCACCGATCAGCAGAGCGACTGAAAAGCGCCGCAGGATCCACAGCAAATCTACTAAGTTTTTAGTTAAATAACTAAGCGCATGCGCCCTGCGTGCCTTGCGCATGCGCATTTAGCAACAAATCGCAGCATAGCGAAAATCGGCAACGAGCAAGCAACTCGGAATGACCACCATGGTTTTGGCTAACTGCTAACAAATTTGCTGCTGCTATCAGGTCTGAATTAGGCCCAATATGTCATAGGGGGTGATTCCGACTTGATCGTAGCTGTGCTAAATTTAGCACAGCTACGATCAGGAACACAGACATGCGGGGGGACGTCCAGCACAGGGCTAGCCCGCCCTGCATGTCAGTCCCTGCCACGTCGCAGAAGGGCAAAAGCATTGCACAGCGGCGATGCTTTTGCACTTCAGGAGTAGCTCCCGGCCAGTGAAGCTTTTGTGTGCTGGCCGGGAGCTACTCGTCGCTGCTGCTGTGACGTCACGCAGCTGCTGCGGCCCGCCCCCCGTATGGTCCTGCCACGCCTGCATTGGCCGTGCCGCGCCCACAAACTTGCGGCCAAACGCCGCCGTGCCGCCCTCTCCCGTGCAGGCAGAGGCGATCGCTAGGCAATGACAGCCATTGGCTGTCAGCCACGCGCCGGTGCACTACGGCGCCAGTGCAGTTCTGACCTGATCGCTGCGCTGCAAAGAACTGCAGCAAGTGATCAGGTCAGAATGACCCCCGTAATCATTCGCTATTCAGCTATTTTCTCTTACGTCCTAGAGGATGCTGGGGACTCCGTAAGGACCATGGGGTATAGATGGGCTCCGCAGGAGACATGGGCACTATAAAGAACTTTAGATGGGTGTGCACTGGCTCCTCCCTTTATGCCCCTCCTCCAGACCTCAGTTAGATCCTGTGCCCAGAGGAGACTGGGTGCATTACAGGGGAGCTCTCCTGAGTTTCTCTGAAAAAGAATTTTGTTAAGTTTTTTATTTTCAGGGAGCTCTGCTGGCAACAGGCTCCCTGCATCGTGGGACTGAGGAGAGAGAAGCAGACCTACTTAAATGATAGGCTCTGCTTCTTAGGCTACTGGACACCATTAGCTCCAGATGGTCGGAACCAGTGGCGTAACTACTGCCCCCGCAGTCCTCGCGGTGGCTTGGGGGCGAGGGGCTGCGGGGGCGCCACTGATTACAGCAGACTGACATGCGGACGAACGTCCGCATGTCAGTCTGCTTTATTGGAGGGACACGGCGGGCGCAGCGTGTGCCTATCCTGTGTCCCTCCTGAGCCCTGCATCATCTCCGGCGGCCCGCGGGTCTAATAGGGGGAAGTGCCGTCCGTGAGCCAATTAGAGCTCACGGACGGCACTTCCCCCTATCAGACCCGCGGCCGCCGGAGATGATGCAGGACTCAGGAGGGACACAGGAGAGGCACACGCTGCGCCCGCCGTGTCCCTCCAAGTTCTCCAACAAGCGGCGGCTGCACTGCGGCATATCTGTCACGGGGGGGGAGAGAGGAGAGGGTGTCTGGCACCGGGGAATATATGGCCATTGGGGGGGGGATGTCAGGCACTAGGGGGGATATCCGGCACTGGGGCATATATGACACTGTGGGGGGGGGCGGGGGATATCTGGCACTAGGGCATATCTGGCACTGGGGAAGGGGGGGGGGGATATCTGGCACTGGGGCATATATGGCACTGGGGGGGGGGGGGGGATATCTGGCACTAGGGCATATCGCACTGGGGGGGGGGGGGATGTCTGGCACTGGGGGGGATATCTGGCACTGGGGCATATATGGCACTGGGGGGGGGATATCTGGCACGGGGTGGATATGTGGCACTGGGGGGGGGGGGGATATCTGGCACTGGGAGGGAATATCTGGCCCTGGGGCTTATATGGCACTGGGGGAGAATATCTGGCACTGGGGGGGAATATCTGTCACTGGGGATATATGGCACTCGGGGGGAATATATGGCACTGGCGGCATATCTGGCACTGGGGGAATATCTGGCACTGGGGGCATATGTGGCACTGGGGGGGAATATATGGCACTGGCGGCATATCTGGCATGGGGGGAATATCTGGCACTGGGGGCATATGTGGCACTGGGGGGGAATATCTGGCACTGGGGGCATATCTGGCACTGGGGGGGTATATGTGTACCTGGCACATGGGGGGGGGGCTATATTTGGCACCGGGGGCATGTGAGTACCTGGCACCGTGGGGAAATATCTGGCACTGGGGACATATGTGGAACTGGGAGCACAGCCCTAGCAACAAGGACTACCTCCTAGCAACGAGCATGACACCCAGTGCATGAAACACCTGACAACGAGCATGACACCCAGTGCATGAAACACCTGGCAACGAGCATGACACCCAGTGCATGAAACCCCTGACAACGAGAAGGTAATTGAAAAGTAATTAGAAGCCTTACTGTAGGACTTAATGTGTAATGGGCATTACGGTGTGTGGCATAATGTATCACGGACATTGTGGTGTGTGTCATAATGTGTCACAGGCATTACGGTGTATGGTATACTATATCGCGGGCATTGTGATATGTGGTATAATGTCTCAGGGTCATTGCAGTGTGTGGCATAATGTATCACGGACATTGCGGTGTGTGTCATAATGTGTCAGGCATTACGGTGTGTGGTATACTATATCACGGGCATTGTGGTATGTGGTATAATGTCTCAGGGTCATTGCAGTGTGGCATAATACATAACGGGCATTGCGGTGTGTGGCATAGGGTATAACGGGCAGGGCATTGCGGTATGTGTCACAGGCATTACGGTGTATGGTATACTATATCACGGGCATTGTGGTATAATGTCTCAAGGTCATTGCGGTGTGTGTCATAATGTGTCACAGGCATTGTATGTGCTATAATGTATCAGGGGCATTGCAGTGTGTAGCATAATGTATAACGGGCATTGCGATTCCTGTCATAATGTGTCGGGGGCATTACGGTGTGTGGCATAATGTGTCGGGGGCATTACAGTGTGTGCATATTGTGTCATGTGCATTGTTGTGTGCGGCATAATGTCTAAGGGCCATTGCAGTATGTGGCATAATGTATACTGGGCATTACTATAAGGAGGAAAAATGACAAATAATGTAAGGGGCATGAATCAGGATTATTTTTCTTTCCTGTGGTGGCTAACGTCTGGGCGTGCAGGTTGCAAAACTGGGGTATAAGGTAGTCTTTTCCTGCAATACCACGCCCCTTTACGAGAAACCACGCCCATTCCAACAAAACCACGCCCCTTTTTTTGCAGCGCGCGCCTTCGGCGCGCGCATATTTGTCCCTTTCTTGCTCCCAGTTATGCAGCGGGGGGGGGGCGCCAAAAATTTTTTGGCTTGGGGGAGAAAAATTTCTAGTTACGCCACTGGTCGGAACGCAGGTCTAACCCTCGCCGTTCGTCCCGGAGCCGCGCCGCCGTCCTCCTCACAGAGCAAGAAGAAAGAAGACATCAAAGGCGGCAGAAGACTTCAGATCTTCTCTGAGGTAATGCGCAGCGGTAACGCTGCGCGCCATTGCTCCCACACACTACACACACGGCAGGCAATAATGGGTGCAGGGCACAGGGGGGGGGGGGGGCGCCCTGGGCAGCAATAAACCTCTAGGACTGGCTCATATACTTATATAGGCTGCGGAGGCAGTATATATTATAATCCCCCGCCAGTATAAAAAATTTGAGCGGAACTGAAGCCCGCCGCTGAGGGGGCGGAGCTTGATCCCACAGCACTAACCAGCGCCATTTTCTCCACAGCACACTGCAGAAGCTGGCTCCCCGGACTCTCCCCTGCTGAACATGACAGAGGGCAAAAAAGAGGGGGGGGGGGGGGGGGGAGTTGCACTTGTAAGGCGCAGTGAGTGTATAGCTATATCTATACTATGCTGCATTCACACCGCAAATGCCGGGTCCTACCCGGTAAGACAAACGTGTACTTACCGGGTGGGATCCGGCATTTGCGCTCCGTTGCAGGCTTCCCGACCCGGCAATATACCGGGTCGGTTGCCATGACAACGGAGGCCGCAGCAGCAGCAGGGGCGGGGGTGGAGGCGGCGTCGGGAGATGAGCTCATCTCCAGCGCCGCCTCTCCCTATCTTGTGAATGGGAACCGTGTCGCATCGACACGGCTCCCATTCACACCGCACCTGACCCGGTAATCAACCCGGGTAAAACCCTTCTTTTTTACCGGGTTGATTTACCGGGTCAGGCGACCCGCTAAATCGCCCAGTGAGCTTTCACATCGCACACTGACCCGGTTCGACACGGCAATATGCCGTGTCGGTACCGGGTTATTTGTGCGATGTGAAAGGGGTATTAGTGATGTGCACCACTACAAGAATCAGGGCTAAGCTACAAGAATCAGGGCTAAGCTACAAGAATCAGGGCTAGGAAGCACAATATGCACTTGGGTCAAAAACTGGTTAGATAACAGGGAGCAGCGCGTTGTGGTTAATGGATCTTTTTCAAATTGGACTGAAGTGCTAAGTGGTGTGCCGCAAGGCTCAGTATTAGGACCGCTATTGTTCAATATTTTCATTAACGACCTAACAGAAGGTCTAGAGAGCATGGTGTCAGTCTTTGCAGATGATACCAAATTGTGTAAAGTTATAAATACAGAGGAGGATGCCGAGTCTCTTCAGAATGACTTAGTTAAATTAGAAGCATGGGCAGCGAAATGGAGAATGCGCTTCAACACAGACAAGTGTAAGGTAATGCACTGTGGTAACAAGAACAAAAATAACACCTACCTACTAAATGGGGTAAAATTAGGGGATTCTGTACTGGAAATGGACTTAGGTGTCCTCATAGATAGCAAGCTAAGCAGTAGTACCCAAAGTAGGACTGCAGCAAAGAAGGCTAATAAGATATTAGCATGCATAAAACGGGGTATTGATGCTAGGGACGAGAGTATTTTACTCCCGTTATATAAATCACTTGTGAGGCCACACCTTGAATACTGTGTACAATTCTGGGCACCTTACTACAAAAAGGATATCCTGGAGCTAGAAAAGGTTCAAAGGCGGGCGACCAAACTATTTAAGGGTATGAAGACGCTGGAATACGAGGAAAGGCTTGCAAGACTAGGCATGTTTACACTGGAAAAGAGGAGATTAAGAGGGGACATGATCAACATTTACAAATATATAAGGGGACATTATACAGATCTTGCGCAGGACCTGTTTTTGGTTAGATCAACACAGAGAACTCGTGGACACTCGCTCAGGTTAGAGGAGAGGAGATTCCGCACAATACGGCGTAAAGGCTTTTTTACGGTAAGGGCGATACGTGTTTGGAATTCCCTGCCTGAGGGAGTTGTAATGGCAGACTCACTCAACACCTTTAAGAATGGGTTAGATAAATTCCTAATGGATAAGGATATCCAGGGTTACGGGGCATAGTCACGCACTATGGTAATTATAAAAAAAGAGGGGTAAAACGTAACGGCAGTCATCAACTTCAGTCAAAATTTTCTACAAAATAATCGTGCATAGGAGGCCACAAATAGGTTGAACTCGATGGACAATTGTCTTTTTTCAATTTTAGATACTATGTTACTATGTTACTATGTTATTTTTCGGGTTTTGTGTTTTGGTTTTGGATTCGGTTCCGCGGCCGTGTTTTGGATTCGGACGCGTTTTGGCAAAACCTCCCTGAAATTTTTTTGTTGGATTCGAGTGTGTTTTGGATTTGGGTGTTTTTTTACAAAAAAACCCTCAAAAACAGATTAAATCATAGAATTTGGGGGTCATTTTGATCCCATAGTATTATTAACCTCAATAACCATAATTTCCACTCATTTCCAGGCTATTCTGAACACTGAACACCTCACAATATTATTTTTAGTCCTAAAATTTGCACCGAGGTCGCTGGATGACTAAGCTAAGCGACCCAAGTGGCCGACACAAACACCTGGCCCATCTAGGAGAGGCACTGCAGTGTCAGACAGGATGGCAGATTTAAAAAATAGTCCCCAAACAGCACATGATGCAAAGAAAAAAAGAGGTGCACCAAGGTCGCTGGATGGCTAAGCTAAGCGACACAAGTGGCCGACACAAACACTTGGCCCATCTAGGAGTGGCACTGCAGTGTCAGACAGGATGGCAGATTTAAAAAATAGTCCCCAAACAGCACATGATGCAAAGACAAAAAGAGGTGCAATGAGGTAGCTGTGTGGCTAAGCTAAGCGACCCAAGTGGCCGACACAAATGCCTGGCCCATCTAGGAGTGGCACTGCAGTGTCAGACAGGATGGCAGATATAAAAAATAGTCCCCAAACAGCACATGATGCAAAGAAAAAAAGAGGTGTAATGAGGTAGCTTTGTGACTAAGCTAAGTGACCCAAGTGGCCGACACAAGCACCTGGCCCATCTAGGAGTGGCACTGCAGTGTCAGACAGGATGGCAGATTTAAAAAATAGTCCCCAAACAGCACATGATGCAAAGACAAAAAGAGGTGCAATGAGGTAGCTGTGTGGCTGAGCTAAGCGACCCAAGTGGCCGACACAAACACCTGGCCCATCTAGGAGTGGCACTGCGGTGTCAGACAGGATGGCTGATTTAAAAAATAGTCCCCAAACAGCACATGATGCAAAGACAAAAAGAGGTGCAATGAGGTAGCTGTGTGGCTAAGCTAAGCGACCCAAGTGGCCGACACAAACACCTGGCCCATCTAGGAGTGGCACTGCAGTTTTCTAGCGAGAGGATGAGTGCTTCCATTCTCATGTGAATCTGAACCACTAGTCATGAACATAGGCCAGGGCCTCAGCCGTTCCTTGCCACTCCGTGTCGTAAATGGCATATTGGCAAGTTTATGCTTCTCATCAGACACTTTTAATTTTGATTCTTGGATCATTTTACTGAACTTTTGCAGTATACTTGACGACACAGAGGTAGAGCAGTGGACTCCTGTACCGTACTGCTATATATTATATACTGGTTGTCAGCAAAATTATGCATTGTCCTCCTACTATATATACTGCGCACAACAACTAAAATGCACCACAGGTATGGATGGATAGTATACTTGACGACACAGAGGTAGGTAGAGCAGTGGCCTACTGTACCGTACTGCTATATATTATATACTGGTGGTCAGCAGAATTATGCACTGTCCTCCTACTCTATATACTGCGCACAACAACTAAAATGCACCACAGGTATGGATGGATAGTATACTTGACAACATAGAGGTAGGTAGAGCAGTGGCCTACTGTACCGTACTGCTATATATTATATACTGGTGGTCAGCAAAATTATGCACTGTCCTCCTACTATATATACTGCGCACAACAACTAAAATGCACCACAGGTATGGATGGATAGTGTACTTGACGACACAGAGGTAGGTAGAGCAGTGGCCTACTTTACCATACTGCTATATATTATATACTGGTGGTCAGCAAAATTATGCACTGTCCTCCTACTATATATACTGCGCACAACAACTAAAATGCACCACAGGTATGGATGGATAGTATACTTGATGACACAGAGGTAGGTAGAGCAGTGGACTACTGTACCATACTGATATAATACTGGTGGTCACTGGTCAGCAAAATTCTGCACTGTCCTCCTACTATATACTACAATGCAGCACAGATATGGAGCGTTTTTCAGGCAGAGAACATATAATACTGGTGGTCACTGGTCAGCAAAACTCTGCACTGTCCTCCTACTATATAATACTGCTGGTCCCCAGTCCCCACAATAAAGCACCCTGAGCACAGATATTTGCAGCACACTGAGCACAGATATAGAGCGTTTTTCAGGCAGAGAACGTAGATATTTTCAGCACACTGAGCACAGATAATTGCAAGCACACTGTGCACAGATATTTGCAGCACACTGAGCACAGATATTTGCAGCACAATGAACACAACTGAGAGAACGCTGCACGTCTTCTCCCTATCATCTCCAATACACAAGTGAATATGGCGGCGACGCGCGGCTCCTTATATAGAATACGAATCGCGTGAGAATCCGACAGCGGGATAATGACGTTCGGGCGCACTCGGGTTAACCGAGCAAGGCGGGAGGATCCGAGTCTGCCTCGGACCCGTGTAAAATGGGTGAAGTTCGGGGGGGGTTCGGATTCCGAGGAACCGAACCCGCTCATTACTAATCTATATAATTATATAAAAGCGCTGTTTATCTGGGAATTTTGTTTCCTGTGTCATTGGCGCTGGGTGTGTGCTGGCATACTCTCTTTCTGTCTTTCCAAAGGGCCTTATTGGGGGAACTGTCTCCATATATCCCTGTGTGTGTGTGGCGGTGGCGGTAAGCGTGTGTCGGCATGTCTGAAGCGGAAGGCTCATCTAGGGAGGAGGTGGAGCAGATGATTGTAGTGTCTCTGTCGGCAACGCCGACACCTGATTGGTTGGACATGTGGAATGTTTTAAATGCAAATGTGACTTTGTTACATAAGAGATTAGACAAAGCAGAGTCCAGGGAAAATACAGGTAGTCAATCAATGGCTTTGACGGTGTCACAGGGCCCTTCAGGGTCTCAAAAACGTCCCCTATCCCAAATAGCAGACACTGATACCGACACGGATTCTGACTCCAGTGTCGACTACGATGATGCAAGGTTACACCCAAGGGTGGCCAAAAGTATTCATTATATGATTATTGCAATAAAAGATGTTTTGCATATCACAGATGACCCCTCTGTCCCTGACACGAGGGTACACATGTTTAAGGAAAAGAAACCTGAGGTAACGTTTCCCCCATCTCATGAGCTGAACGCGTTATTTGAAAAAGCTTGGGAAACTCCAGACAAAGTACTGCAGATTCCCAAAATAATTATTATGGCGTATCCTTTCCCTGCACAGGACAGGGTACGGTGGGAATCCTCACCCAGGGTGGACAAGGCTTTAACGCGCTTATCCAAGAAGGTGGCGCTACCGTCTCCAGACACGGCAGCCCTCAAGGATCCTGCTGATCGCAGACTGGAAACGACTTTAAAATCTATTTATACACATACGGGTGGTTTGCTCAGACCGGCAATAGCATCGGCTTGGGTTTGTAGCGCGGTAGCAGCTTGGACAGATACCTTGTCAGCTGATATTGATACCCTAGATAGGGATACCATTTTATTGACCTTAGGTCACATAAAAGACGCAGTCTTATATATGAGGGACGCTCAGAGAGACGTCTGCCTACTAGGTTCAAGGGCCAACGCCATGGCGATTTCTGCTAGGCGAGCACTGTGGACCCGCCAATGGACGGGTGATGCCGACTCAAAGAGGCATATGGAAGTTTTACCTTACAAGGGTGAGGTTTTATTTGGGGAAGGTCTTGAGGACCTAGTTTCCACAGCTACCGCGGGTAAATCTACTTTTTTGCCTTACGTTCCCCCGCAGCAAAAGAAAACGCCACAGTATCAGATGCAGTCCTTTCGGTCGCATAAGTCCAGAAGAGGTCGGGGCTCTTCCTTTCTCGCCAGAGGTAAGGGTAGAGGGAAAAGAATGCCTGCTACGGCCAGTTCCCAGGAACAGAAGTCCTCCCCGGCTTCTACTAAATCCACCGCATGACGCTGGGGCTCCACTGAGGGAGTCCGCACCGGTGGGGGCACGTCTTCGACTCTTCAGCCACGTCTGGGTTCAGTCGGACGTGGATCCTTAGGCGATGGAAATTGTATCCCAAGGCTACAAGCTGGAATTCGAAGACGTGCCTCCTCGCCGATTCTTCAAATCGGTTTTACCAGCTTCTCCCCCAGAGAGGGAGATAGTTTTAGCTGCAATTCAAAAGCTGTGTCAACAGCAAGTGATTATCAAGGTTCCCCTAATACATCAGGGAAAAGGGTACTATTCAACCCTATTTGTGGTCCCGAAACCGGATGGCTCGGTCAAACCCATTCTAAATTTAAAATCCCTGAACCTGTACTTAAAAAGGTTCAAGTTCAAGATGGAATCGCTCAGGGCAGTTATCTCCAGCTTGGTAGGGGGGGATTTTATGGTGTTACTGGACATAAAGGATGCGTACCTTCACGTCCCCATATATCCTCCTCATCAGGCATACCTGAGATTCGCTGTACAGGACTGTCATTACCAGTTTCAGACGTTGCCGTTTTGGCTTTCCACAGCCCGAGGGTTTTCACCAAGGTAATGGCGGAAATGATGGTGCTCCTGCGCAGGCAAGGAGTCACAATTATCCCGTACTTGGACGATCTCCTGATAAAAGCGAGATCAAAGGAACAGTTGCAGAAAAGCGTGTCGCTCTCCCTGAGAGTGCTGCACCAACATGGCTGGATTCTAAATCTGCCAAATTCACAGTTGGTTCCAACAACTCGGCTGTCTTTCTTAGGCATGATTCTGGACACAGAACAAAAGAGGGTTTTTCTCCCAATGGAAAAATCCCAGGAACTCCAGAACATGGTCAGAGACCTGTTAAAACCGAAAAGAGTGTCAGTCCATCAATGCACTCGAGTACTGGGGAAAATGATGGCGACCTACGAGGCCATCCCCTTCGGCAGGTTTCATGCGAGGACTTTTAAGTGGGACCTTCTGGGCAAGTGGTCCGGGTCCCACCTTCAAATACATCAGAAAATAACCCTGTACCACAGGGCCAGGGTGATTCTCCTGTGGTGGCTGCAGAGTGCTCAGCTTCTAGAGGGTCGCAGGTTCGGCATTCAGGACTGGGTTCTGGTGACCACGGACGCGAGCCTCCGAGGATGGGGAGCAGTCACACAAGGAAGGAATTTTCAGACACTGTGGTCAAGCCAGGAGGCTTGTCTACACATCAACATACTGGAATTAAGGGCTATATACAACGGCCTACGACAAGCGGAGAATATTCTTTGCGACCTACCAGTTCTGATTCAATCAGACAACGTCACAGCCGTGGCTCATGTAAACCGCCAAGGCGGGACAAGGAGCAGAGTGGCAATGGCGGAAGTCACCAGGATTCTGCGCTGGGCAGAAAATCACGTAATCGCTCTGTCAGCGGTATTCATTCCGGGAGTAGACAACTGGGAAGCAGACTTCCTCAGCAGACATGATCTCCATCCAGGAGAGAGGGGACTTCATCAAGAAGTTTTTGCAGAGATAACAAGTCTTTGGGGACTTCCTCAAATAGACATGTTGGCGTCACACCTCAACAAGAAGCTTCGGAGGTATTGTGCCAGGTCAGGGGACCCTCAGGCAGTAGCGGTGGATGCCCTGGTGACACCATGGGTGTTTCAGTCGGTCTATGTGTTCCCTCCTCTTCCTCTCATCTCAAAAATATTGAGAATCATAAGACGGAAAAGAGTGCAGACAAAACTCATTGTTCCAGATTGGCCTAGAAGGGCCTGGTATTCAGATCTTCAGGAGATGCTCACAGAAGATCCATGGCCTCTTCCTCTCAGGGAGGACCTGTTGCAGCAGGGGCCCTGCGTGTTCCAAGACTTACCGCGGTTACGTTTGACGGCATGGCGGTTGAACACCGAATCCTAGCTGGGAAGGGTATTCCGGAAGAAGTCATCCCTACTCTGATAAAGGCTAGGAAGGAAGTGACGGAGAAACATTATCACCGTATCTGGAGGAAGTATGTATCTTGGTGTGAAGCCAAGAATGCTCCTACGGAAGATTTCCACTTGGGCCGGTTTCTCCACTTTCTACAGACAGGAGTGGATATGGGCCTAAAGTTAGGCTCCATTAAGGTACAGATTTCGTCCCTATCTATATTCTTCCAGAAGGAATTGGCTTCTCTCCCAGAAGTACAAACTTTTGTAAAGGGAGTGCTACACATCCAGCCTCCTTTTGTGCCCCCAGTGGCACCATGGAACCTTAACGTGGTGTTACAGTTCCTGAAATCTCACTGGTTTGAACCTCTTCAAAAGTTGAATTAAAATTTCTCACTTGGAAGGTGGTCATGTTGTTGGCCTTGGCATCTGCAAGGCGGGTGTCCGAATTGGCGGTCTTGTCTCATAAGAGCCCCTATCTCATTTTCCATGTGGATAGAGCAGAGTTGAGGACTCGTCCTCAATTTTTGCCTAAGGTGGTATCATCGTTTCATATGAACCAACCTATTGTGGTGCCTGTGGCTACGGGAGACTTGGAGGATTCCAAGTCCCTTGATGTAGTCAGGGCCTTAAAAATTTACGTAGCCAAGACGGCTCGGAATAGGAAAACAGAGGCACTGTTTGTCCTGTATTCAACCAACAAGGTTGGCGCTCCTGCTTCTAAGCAGACTATTGCTCGCTGGATCTGTAACACGATTCAGCAGGCTCATTCTACGGCTGGATTGCCGTTACCAAATTCGGTAAAGGCCCATTCCACTAGGAAGGTGGGCTCTTCTTGGGCGGCTGCCCGAGGCGTCTCGGCTTTACAGCTTTGCCGAGCGGCTACACTTCTGCAAAATTCTACAAGTTTGATACCCTGGCTGATGAGGACCTCATGTTTGCTCAATTGGTGCTGCAGAGTCATCCGCACTCTCCCGTCCGGTTTGGAGCTTTGGTATAACCCCATGGTCCTTGCGGAGTCCCCAGCATCCTCTAGGACGTAAGAGAAAATAAGATTTTAAATCTACCGGTAAATCTTTTTCTCCTAGTCCGTAGAGGATGCTGGGCGCCCGTCCCAGTGCAGACATATTTCTGCAAGACTTGTATATAGTTGTTGCTTACATAAGGGTTATGTTATAGTTAAGATCAGTCGTTGGCTGATACTGTTTTGTTCATAATGTTAACTGGTTGCGTATATTCCAGGTTATACGGTGTGGATGGTGGGGGCTGGTATGAGTCTTGCCCTTAGATTAACAAAAATCCTTTCCTCGTACTGTCCATCTCCTCTGGGCACAGTTTCTCTAACTGAGGTCTGGAGGAGGGGCATAGAGGGAGGAGCCAGTGCACACCCATCTAAAGTTCTTTATAGTGCCCATGTCTCCTGCAGAGCCCGTCTATACCCCATGGTCCTTACGGAGTCCCCAGCATCCTCTAAGGACTAGGAGAAAAAGATTTACCGGTAGGTTTAAAATCTTATTTTTACTTGCAAGCTTGCCGTATATATGATTTTACTGCCATCTGGTGACTATAGTTATTTTTTGCTTTTATATTATTATTATTATATGACGTTGAAATGAAGGTGCGACTAGAATGTTAAAAATACCTTCCCTTTAGCTTCCTGCAGACTAGAGAAGAGATCATAGGGCCCATTTATTAATGAGTTTTAGCTATTTAAAACTTGTTACGTATGATAAATGGTGCTCCAGCCAATCAGCTATCAACTGTCATTTTCAAACACACGACAGTTGGGCGCTGATTGGCTATAGAACCATTTATCATACGCAACAAGTTTTAAATAGCTAAAGCTCATTGATAAATGGGCCCCTGTGTGTTGTATGTGTCTTTATTCTCTACCGTGCCTGGTCTCGCTACCCTAACACGCAGGTTGTAATCAGCCAACAAAAACAACAAACTCAAAATTCACAGGCAACAAAGTGATTCTGCAATCTGCATTTGGCGGAATTTGCACATTTCGCTATTTGGATTAGGCCTGTAGCAGCCCCAGTCTTTCCACGATTACACCAGACTAAAGATGAGCCGGAATCCGGACCACTCCGAACTTCCATGATTTGAGTCCACCTGAGTGGCGGCTCTGATGTTCCCAATTAACTTGGATCCCACTTCATCCTCCTGGCGTCAGATTCTCGCGGGATTTGGATTCTATATAAGGAGCCGCGGCCGGAACTTGGTGCTATTTCACTCTAACGCCATCTGCTGTATGCTGCGCTGTACTCTGCTGTATTGGCTGTGCTAAGACTCCAGACTCATAAGTTGCTGTGCTCTCTAAAGTGACTGTGTATAGGTACATGCTGCTGTATGCTGCGCTGTACTCTGCTGTATTGGCTGTGCTAAGACTCCAGACTCATAAGTGGCTGTGCTCTCTAAAGTGACTGTGTATAGGTACATGCTGCTGTATGCTGCGCTGTACTCTGCTGTATTGGCTGTGCTGTGTCCAGAGACTCCAGACTCACAAGTGGCTGTACTCTGTATAGTGACTGTGTATAGGGGCACGCTGCTGTATGCTGCACTGTACGCTGCTGTATTGGCTGTGCTATGTTCGTAGACTCCAGACTCACAAGTGGCTGTGCTCTGTGTAGTGACTGTGTATAGGGGCACGCTGCTGTATGCTGCACTGTACGCTGCTGTATTGGGTGTGCTGTGTTCGTAGACTCCAGACTCACAAGTGGCTGTGCTCTGTGTAGTGACTGTGTATAGGGGTACACTGTATAGGGGTACACTGCTGTAAACTGTACTGTTTGGTTTGCTTTACCTTAGTGCACTTGGTTCACATGCATCTATAAGCTCTGTGACTACACGCAGTTTGAACCGAGCTGCGAGTTAAAATATATATATATATATATATATATATATATATATACCAACAGTAGGTGGACAGCAGATGAAATAAATGTTATCATTTACTGTCCACCTACTTTTGGTACACCCTGTGTGTATTTATATATATATATATATATATATATATATATATATATATATAGTGTGTACTGTTCGATGCGCTTGACCCTAGTGCCCTTTGTTCAAATCCTTTTGACTCCACGTAGTTTGAAGCAGGCTGTAAGTTCAAAAAAGAAAAGGAGATGAAAAAAAAATAGAGACATCTATTGTTTGTACTGTTCTGTGCACTGTACCCCAGTACGTTGAGGAAACGTACCATAGATGTGCTATAAACTGCCGCGTGTTTCTGCCGCTGCTCTTTCGCTTCGTAACCAGCCAGCTTACTGCAGCCTTTGGCCAATATTAGTGAAAACAATATTGTGAGCTGTGACGTGGTCAAAATTCACAGGATATTACTGGAAATTTATGTTATTGAGGTTAATAATACTCTAGGAACAAAAGGGCCAAATTATATGATTTTAGCTTTTTTGTAAATTTTTGGAAAAAAAATGCAAATCCAAATCTTTACAGTTTGGCAAATCCAAATCCAAAATCGTCCGACGAATCAGAGCCAAATCCAGCAAAAATGGTCTCGCGCACATCTCTACACCAGACAGCAGAATAACTTCTCTATCGTTGTCCTAGCTCAAATCATAGACCGTAAATTTGACAGAATCCACAATTTTTGAATACAGCATGTGATTGTGTGACAATACAATATTGTAGTCCCGCTTTCCACGGAATGGACAGTCCGTGGAAAGCGGGACTACAATATTGTATTGTCACACAATCACACCTCTATAAGGTGATCAGTTGCCACAAAACCACATTCAAGTGAAATGTTAGCTCCTCTGCTGTAAAAGCCGGCAGTCAGGCTTTCTGCAAGTAGGGCCTGAGTCAGCGCTGCACTCAGTTCTGGGGGTCATTCCGAGTTGTTCGCTCGCTAGCAGTTTTTAGCAGCCGTGCAAACGCTATGCCGCCACCCACTGGGAGTGTACTTCAGCTTAGCAGAAGTGCGAACGAAAGGATCTCAGAGTGGCTACAAAGTTTATTTGTGCAGTTTCTGAGTAGCTCTAAACCTACTCAGCGCTTGCGATCACTTCAGACTGTTCAGTTCCTGTTTTGACATCACAAACACGCCCTGCGTTCACCCAGCCACGCCTGCGTTTTTCCTGGCACGCCTGCGTTTTTCCGAACACTCCCTGAAAACAGTCAGTTGACACCCAGAAACTCCCACTTCCTGTCAATCACTCTACGGTCAACAGTGCGACTGAAAAGCTTTGCTAGGCCCTGTGTGAAACTATATCGGTCGTTGTAATAGTACGTCAATTGTGCGCATTGCGCCGCATGTGCAGAAGTGCCTTTTTTTGTCTCATCGCTACACAGCGACCGAATGCAGCTTGCGATCAACTCGGAATGACCACATCTGTCTGCACACAGATCTCGCGATTTTTAGCAAACCGCGTCAGGGCCTGCATATGCAACGAAGAGCAATTATATGCAACTTGTGCTCTATTGGTACATTAATGCTGCAACCACCATGTGTCTGAAAACAGCTTAGACAGGTATCCCCAGAAACTTCCACTGGAACACCCAGTCCTTGCCCCCGCTGTAAATCACCTGCATTTGCTGAGATTACTAGGACTGCACCATGAAACAAAACAAAGCTACAATAAATCCAGCCCTTCGCACAATACCAGCGCTGCGCCGGCAACGTGCCGGAGTACTCAGCTCGTGACACTGAATTCCACTTTTGAGGGTTTGAATGAAAGACATTCCGAAGAGACCAGTGATACAATTACAGATAATTTGTCAGGAAACATGTCAGGAGGAACAGGGATTATATAAATGACTGTTCTGTTCTCTTCCGCTGATGAAAGCATCCATCTATTAGCCATTTGCAGAGCCGTCCACAATTATTTGTATATGTACTGAACAATTCCAGTGTGCTTCTTATATTCAGGGCTGTAATGTAATGAATGACTGGAACCCCCCTCCGCCACCGACAGTTTGCTTATAAGCCGGGTTTATTAACTAAGGCTGCGCAATTGTGCTAAGCTACCTGAGGAGAATAAGACAAAAGGAATAAATCTATATATATATATAGCCCATGATATATGTCACATGTTGTGCGCTGGCTTGGTGGGTATATAAGGCGTGCGATAGGCCGTCTGTACACATATCACTCGTTGCTGTCATGGGTAAAAGGGGCAATTTATCCGAGTTGCAGAAAGGGATGATTATCGGCTTTCGGGCCAAGGGTGGCCGTATTTCTGACACCGCGCAGTGTGTGACCTGTCCGCGTGCTGCTGCGGTGAAGGTGTATCGTGACTGGACAAATGCCACCATTGCGAATAAACGATGTGAAAACTGTGGAGCACCATGTGCCAGTGATGTGAGAGGCGAATGTCGGCTACGAAGGTGCGTGAGGGCGGACCGACACGCTACAGCGGAGCAGCTCACCGTCACAATGAAGCCGGGGGCTACCAGATGTGCGTCTAGCTGCTGTCCGTGCCGCACACGGCGGATACTAGTGTTCACTGTAGGAGTGAAAAGGGGCAGGGCGCCGGACTCCGGGGGCACATGTGTGCGCGCGCCGAAATGGGGGCGCGGCCACGCAAATTAGGGGGCGTGGCCACGCCTCCGTCATTTTAGGGGGCGGTGCGGCCCACAGACGCTACTATAGAGAGCGCCTGTGGCCGGCGACGTCTCTGTTAGGGGCGTGCCCAGCACCTCCGTCGTTGCTGGGCTTCCCCCAGCCCTCTCCCAATGCGTGAATGGATGCCGCGCGCATGCGCACGGCATCTATACACGCCGGGAGGGCAGGGAGCGGGCGGCTGTTCTAGCAGGGCGCCGCAAAAGGGGCAGGGCGGGTTTTGCCTGTTAAAAAACGGGCAGGGCGCGGCGCCCTGCTAAAACAGCCTAGAGTGAACACTAGGATACTCTGGCTGGTGGTCATAATGATGTGACTCCACCGTGTGTCTGTGTGTGTGTATATATATATATATATATAGATATAAAACAAAAAACAAATGTCTAAGGGAGCTGTGTTCAGTGTGTTGCACAATTAGGGAAAACCTTCCGGAATTTGACCACAAATCACTTATAAAGCTTCAATTTATTAGCATATAAGCGTTAATCAATAAATCGCAGTAAATACAATAATATCAAATGGCTGACACATCCATATAATAGTATAAAACAGCAGATACAGTAACAGTACAATGTAAGCAAGTTGTTTATCCAATGATGTTTCATAGTTAGTACATATCTGATGCTTCCATATCCGAACCAAACGCGTTGGGTTTGGTTCGGATATGGAAGCATTACCACCACAATATAATAAAAAGAAAACAATAGAAAACTCTAAAAGCACACACCCCTTCTATATGGGTGTCTGCCAGCCCCTAGGTAAAATACAGCACTGGTATAGAGCTGTAAAACAAAAAAATGGATAAAAGGAGTAGGGGTACGGCGACCAAATGTGATAAACGGTAAATATTCTATATGAACAGTTAGAAATGGAACCTAAAAGCCAGTATCAATAAAAATAAATGTAATAAAATACTAACAAAGGAGCTGAACACAGGTGGTCATTCCGAGTTGTTCGCTCGGTAAATTTTTTTCGCATTGCAGCGATTTTCCGCTTAGTGCGCATGCGCAATGTCCGCACTGCGACTGCGCCAAGTAAATTTGCAATGCAGTTAGGTATTTTACTCACGTTTTTTTCTTCGTTCTGGTGATCGTAATGTGATTGACAGGAAGTGGGTGTTTCTGGGCGGAAACAGGCCGTTTTATGGGCGTGTGGGAAAAAACGCTACCGTTTCTGGGAAAAACGCGGGAGTGGCTGGAGAAACGGAGGAGTGTCTGGGCGAACGCTGGGTGTGTTTGTGACGTCAAACCAGGAACGACAAGCACTGAACTGATCGCACTGGCAGAGTAAGTCTCGAGCTACTCAGAAACTGCACAGAGATGTCTTTTCGCAATTTTGAGAATCTTTCGTTCGCAATTTTAAGAAGCTAAGATTCACTCCCAGTAGGCGGCGGCTTAGCGTGTGCAAAGCTGCTAAAAGCAGCTTGCGAGCGAACAACTCGGAATGAGGGCCACAATTACAAATATAAAAATGTAAAGATTTCAAAATAAAAACAATGAATAGCTGAGTCTGAAGGATAAAAAACTTATCTCAGTTCACAGTGCAGGTCAATATAGGGGAGCCTATATGTAAAATTGTTTTTTACTTGTATGTTCCCCACTGATAATTTAATCGATCAGTCATCTTAGCGTCCGCACGTTCCTCCCCTACATTAGCGCGGTGCACAACAGCTGTGTCTTAGGTCTGCCTTCAGGTTCTGCACCACTTACTCTGCTCACTGTTGTTATACAGATGGAATGAAACCAGGGAAAATATTTTGATCTGTTGCAATTCCGGCAGGCTGAGCGTCACAACCGTAGCTCTCTACGAATGACAGGGCGTGCTCAGTAACTCATTCGCATAATGTATATAATGCTGTAATAGTTTCCAAGGCTGTTTCACATTGTCTGGTGTCTAATGTCACTTACTGTACTAGGCTCAGAAAGTGCCACTGTGCGGAGCGTTATTATTCTGCTCCATTGCACCTATTTGTGCGCCCACCTCCCATGCCGCTGTGTGAGCTCTCTGTGTGACAAAGTGCGGGATTACGATGTCAGATGGAACATACTGTGTAACTGCAGTCTAAGGCAGACTTCATAGTCAACTCATAAAGTGTCTTTATTTTCACTGCAGTGCCCAGAGGCATTTTACTGCGTGAGGGGACCTTGTGCACATGAGCCCCCTTTATTTTATATACATTGGGTAATATATTCAGCTGCCCCCGCCATCACCTAATGGTTACTACCTCTGGGGCATTCCCTAGTTTATTCTGGAAGTTTGAGGTGGGCGATTCTGGTTCAATTACTCTACAATTTTGCAACTCTTAAACAATTTCCTGAAAGGGGAAATATTTCCCTGAAGGGATTCGGTTAGGATCCCGGAGGTCCAGATTGTGGGTGTTAAAAGACCGACGCAGGAATACCGACACTGATCAGAATGCCAGCGACAGCCGGGAACCCGATAAAGTGACTGCCGGGACGTCGGAGAGATAAGCCGTGGGTGCCGCCAGTTTTGCCATCGCCTGTACCCAGATTTATCTCAGAGCATGCACCCATCATATGCCCAGAAGCTTAAATCATTGGCAACAATAGTACTGTCTGCATGTCCATGCCACTAGCAATATATTATTTATGGGGCGTGGTAATATACAAGTGTTCCGCTCCCTGTAAAGGGGGGTAGCTGGGCGACGGCTAATAGACACATTGCTGGAAAGACAGGTAGTACAGTATGGAACCACTGGCTTTTCTATAATGGGTGCAGTGTGTGTGGTGCACACTGACCCCTGAGTCCAGAGGGGGCCCCCACCGCACACACTGCACCCATTTTTAAAATACTCACCCCTCCGAAGTCCAGCGCCGGCATCCAAAGCGCTATTAGAACTGCGTGAAAATGGCTCAGCGCCCATTTTCACGGAGTTCTGCACATGCGCAGTAGAGAAATCTCAGGGAAAATGGCCGCCGCACCATTTTCCCGGAGATCTGAGCATGTGCAGTAGAGTCTGAGCCCTCTAGTGCTCAGACTCTCAGCGCTGCCGGCAGAGAGGAGGGGGCCCAAACGGAGGAGACGGAACACGGGCCTACTCTTCTATTAAAATGCCCCTGTATGGAACCCACTTTGTACCAGCACCAGATCCCAAACTCCACTGCCACAACAAAAGTTGGTGCACAATATTTTCACAGCAGGCGTCCGGGGCTTCAAACTCTGAGTGTATGGGTGAGATTCTATCAAACCAAGAGGACTAGTGGTAGAGATACCCATGAGTACCATTTTATAGAATGGAACTAGCCTATGATTGCCTAGTCATCTAGTCGGGGCATTAGGAACGGTCAGGGACGGATCTAGATTTTTCTTTAGGGGGGGCGGTTTACTGTTTAATCTTGACTCCTCCCTCTACAGTCCCAACTCCTCCCATCTGCAATCCTGACTCCTCCTCTCTCAATTCTGACTGAACTTTTTGAGTGAGACTGATATAGAGCTTTGTGATTGTTCTATGTACATGTGACTGTGCTATGGGGTAATTGTATTTATTAGCCCTAGTACCCACACACCAGCAAGTGAGGGGCAAATGCACTGTAACCCTTGCTCTCCTGGCTCCTCTGTGCTGCTGTGGTATAGGCTGCAGCCCATCGTTCTGCCTCAGGCTCTCCCAGGAGAGCTCTCTTCTGCTAAAAAGTGGGCGTGGCTATGACTGTTAGGGGGGGTGGTCGCCCCCTTCGCGCCCCCCCCCTAGATCCGGCCCTGGGAACGATCATAATGGCAAAACATATCAGTTAATTTGCTTGGGATAAAACTAACCCTAGTGTGTGTTTCTATGTCTGTGTGATGTGGTAGAGGGGGTGTGGCTCATTGGGTCGACAGTAACTAGGTCGACAGTCATTAGGGTCGAGCACTATTGGTCAGCAGTGACTAGGTCGACACAGGAAATAGGTCGACACATCCATTAGGTCAAAATGCAAACGGTCTACATGACTTTTTAATTTGTTTTTGGTGTCGTTTTCTTTGTAAAGTGACCGGGAACCCCAATTAGTGCACCGTGTCCCCTCGCATGGCTCGCTTCCCTCGCCATGCTTTGGGCATGGTTACTTTTCCCAGCCACAGTCCACGTGGATCGTAAAGTATGAAAACGTTAAAAAAAAAATTAACTTTTTTTTAAAAAAACTCATGTCGACCGTTTCATGTGTCAACCTTTGCCATGTCTACCTAGTGGTCATGTCGACATAATGTCGACCAATAGTGGTTGACCTAATGAGTGTCGACCTAAATGCTATCAATCTCAAGACCGGATACTTGGTAGAGGATTTAGGCCCCGTGAGGGTGCTGCCATGCACTGACGGATAAAAGCCGCCGTCTTGCAGTGAAGGGCGTCCTGTAGTGTCTGCCTGGCACCCTGAGAACCTCTCTGTGAGGAACGCTGATAGAGATGACACCAAGACAAATGCTTCAGCTTCTAATTCCATTTCACCAGCTGCAGATGGCGGCCAGGACAGTCTTTTCCTCTGCTTTGCTGCTGGAAATATCATTGCACATTGCATAATTAATATACTGAGATCTACTGTACGTGATCTGTAAATTACAGTTGTGTAGGAGCCGGGGAAGAGTTACAGCACAGTACAGCCGTAAATATGCAGTACTGCTTATTCATTAAATAATCTACTCCCTAGCATAGTGCTAATATCACAATACTGTTTACTATTATCTTATTTTCTTCTGCATGCTCCAGCTATTGCTGATAAGGAGATCTCAAGGCACATGACTCACTTTACATAGAGGTTGAGGGCACATACAGCTTATTATTGTGGCAATGGGTGCTCCGAAAAGCAAAATTCCTTTCCACTGCATATTATGTTGTGTCGATAATTTATATAGCAAATGCAAAAGCCAGTGATCAGTGAGGAGATTGTACACTGCCTTGTTCTGTCAGGGCGGTGTTCTTGACCATGCGGCGTAATCTTAGGTTGTGCATTTGCAAAAAAAAAAAAAGAGCCATATAGTAGTGGAGGGATCTGAATGGATCCCTCTTCACTCTACGATGCCGCTTTCCATCTGAAGACTGAGTTAGCTGTCAGAGACAAGTAGTAAAACCTTTGGTTTTGGAGATTGATCAATTGCACAATTGCGCGGTCACCATACACTGTTTGGAGGCAGCGACGGAAGGTGGAGATTATGACAAAAATGCAGGAGATATCTGTGACAGATCATAAGTAAGAAGAACATAGCATAAGTAGGAAAGGAACCTACTGTAAGTCATGCACAAACTGTTAGGGCCTTATTTATCAAAATCTGCATAATTAATGTGGATGTGATCAAATATTTTCGCATAATTTAGCAATACGCTCTTGCTTGGACACAGCCTATGATAAGAATCCAGCCTCATCTGTAAGCATGTGTGTCAGTGGGGCAGATGGAGAAGATCTGGTGAAACCCTTTCTGATAAAACTCACAATAGAGTAGCCCATATGATTTCCCCCAATTTCAGCTGAATAATTAAATATGCCCCTTACAGAGGATGGAAAGCATTCAGTATGCTCCATAGTCTGCATTGATGACTTACATATCCTGTTCATTCACAATTACATAGACAACTGTGACAATTCAAATTGTGTACTCGCAAAGTTTTCCAGGTTGTTAAGGAAGGGAAAGAAGTTGATCAGGATCTATACCTTTAGCCCTTATTGTACAAGGCTTCAATTCTAAACATGCAGTGATAGGATCACATGAAATAGTAGAGAAGAAACCAAAGTACTGCCCTGCAAAAGAGCCTTGTTCAGCGCGAAACGCGTTGATGACCACCAATTTGCATGCAGTGACTCTGTCCACTAGAACTTCACATCATCATCCCGGTTACCAGCTTTGGTGCCCAGTAGGGTGTTATTCCGAGAACACTCTGCTCCACACCATCAGCGGCTCCATACTTCTATACTGGGTGTGATCATCTCCCTATACCACTGTTATTTTATATGAACGGTCGCGTATATATTGGGACATTTAATAGGATGCAGTAATCTGCACAAAAGCCTCAACACTATACTTAATTGCACTGAGCCAATATTATCCTTTCTACTTTGTTGTATTCTCTATTATTTCATGTGATCCTATCACCACATGTTTTTATACTATAATTATAAGTTGTCTTTTAGCCTTCGCTTATAAAAAGTATTATATACTACTGTATGTCCTTTTCGTTTCATTCGATGTATGTGGGAATACCCAGTGCCCATTGGTATAACACCAATTACTTTTACCAGTGTATTTATTTATCTATTTATTTATTTATTTATTTATTTATTTAATGTATTTATTTTGTATTTCATTTTTTATTTATTTATTATTTACAATTTTTTTATTTTTTTTATTTATTTAATTAGCAATTTTCCAATATATAATGTAGAGTGTTGCCGAAAATGTTGGCAATTTCTAATATTGTACACTACTACAATAATTATTAATAATAATGATAATAATAATAATAATAATGATAATAGTTATAATAATAAAATAATAATAATGATAACAATAATAATAATATTATTAATAATAATAATAATACAAATAATAATACAAATAATAATTATAATAATAAAAATAATAATAATTATAATAATAATAATCATTTGTATTATTATTTTCTCTGACGTCCTAAGTGGATGCTGGGGACTCCGTCAGGACCATGGGGAATAGCGGCTCCGCAGGAGACAGGGCACAAAAGTAAAAGCTTTAGGATCAGGTGGTGTGCACTGGCTCCTCCCCCTATGACTCGCCTCCAAGCCTCAGTTAGGTTTTTGTGCCCGGCCGAGAAGGGTGCAATCTAGGTGGCTCTCCTAAAGAGCTGCTTAGAGTAAAAGTTTTATTAGGTTTTTTTATTTTCAGTGAGTCCTGCTGGCAACAGGCTCACTGCAACGAGGGACTTAGGGGAGAAGAAGTGAACTCACCTGCGTGCAGGATGGATTGGCTTCTTAGGCTACTGGACACTAGCTCCAGAGAGACGATCACAGGTACAGCCTGGATGGGTCACCGGAGCCGCGCCGCCGACCCCCTTGCAGATGCTGAAGAGAGAAGAGGTCCAGAAATTGGCGGCTGAAGACTTCTCAGTCTTCATGAGGTAGCGCACAGCACTGCAGCTGTGCGCCATTGCTCTCAGCACACTTCACACCAACGGTCACTGAGGGTGCAGGGCGCTGGGGGGGGGCGCCCTGGGCAGCAATGAAAGTACCTATACTGGCTAAAAATACATCACATATAGCCTCTGGGGCTATATGGATGTATTTAACCCCTGCCAGGTTGTCAGAAAAACGGGAGAAGAAGCCCGCCGAAAAGGGGGCGGGGCCTATTCTCCTCAGCACACAGCGCCATTTTCCCTCACAGAACTGCTAGTGGGAAGGCTCCCAGGCTCTCCCCTGCACTGCACTACAGAAACAGGGTTAAAACAGAGAGGGGGGGCACTTATTTGGCGATATGATTATATATTAAGATGCTATAAGGGAAAACACTTATATAAAGTTTGTCCCTGTATAATTATAGCGTTTTGGTGTGTGCTGGCAAACTCTCCCTCTGTCTCCCCAAAGGGCTAGTGGGGTCCTGTCCTCTATCAGAGCATTCCCTGTGTGTGTGCTGTGTGTCGGTACGTGTGTGTCGACATGTATGAGGACGATGTTGGTGAGGAGGCGGAGCAATTGCCTGTAATGGTGATGTCACTCTCTAGGGAGTCGACACCGGAATGGATGGCTTATTTAGGGAATTACGTGATAATGTCAACACGCTGCAAGGTCGGTTGACGACATGAGACGGCCGGCAAACAAATTAGTACCTGTCCAGGCGTCTCAAACACCGTCAGGGGCTTTAAAACGCCCATTTACCTCAGTCGGTCGACACAGACACGGACACTGACTCCAGTGTCGACGGTGAAGAAACAAACGTATTTTCCTTTAGGGCCACACGTTACATGTTAAGGGCAATGAAGGAGGTGTTACATATTTCTGATACTACAAGTACCACAAAAAAGGGTATTATGTGGGGTGTGAAAAAACTACCTGTAGTTTTTCCTGAATCAGATAAATTAAATGAAGTGTGTGATGATGCGTGGGTTTCCCCCGATAGAAAATTATTGGCGGTATACCCTTTCCCGCCAGAAGTTAGGGCGCGTTGGGAAACACCCCTTAGGGTGGATAAGGCGCTCACACGCTTATCAAAACAAGTGGCGTTACCGTCTCCAGATACGGCCGCCCTCAAGGAGCCAGCTGATAGGAGGCTGGAAAATATCCTAAAAAGTATATACACACATACTGGTGTTATACTGCGACCAGCGATCGCCTCAGCCTGGATGTGCAGCGCTGGGGTGGCTTGGTCGGATTCCCTGACTGAAAATATTGATACCCTTGACAGGGACAGTATTTTATTGACTATAGAGCATTTAAAGGATGCATTTCTATATATGCGAGATGCACAGAGGGATATTTGCACTCTGGCATCAAGAGTAAGTGCGATGTCCATATCTGCCAGAAGATGTTTATGGACACGACAGTGGTCAGGTGATGCAGATTCCACACGGCACATGGAAGTATTGCCGTATAAAGGGGAGGAGTTATTTGGGGTCGGTCCATCGGACCTGGTGGCCACGGCAACAGCTGGAAAATCCACCTTTTTTACCCCAAGTCACATCTCAGCAGAAAAAGACACCGTCTTTTCAGCCTCAGTCCTTTCGTCCCCATAAGGGCAAGCGGGCAAAAGGCCAGTCATGTCTGCCCAGGGATAGAGGAAAGGGAAGAAGACTGCAGCAGGCAGCCCATTCCCAGGAACAGAAGCCCTCCACCGCTTCTGCCAAGTCCTCAGCATGACGCTGGGGCCGTACAAGCGGACTCAGGTGCGGTGGGGGGTCGTCTCAAGAGTTTCAGCACGCAGTGGGCTCACTCGCAAGTGGACCCCTGGATCCTACAAGTAGTATCCCAGGGGTACAGATTGGAAATTCGAGACGTCTCCCCCTCGCAGGTTCCTGAGGTCTGCTTTACCAACGTCTCCCTCCGACAGGGAGGCAGTATTGGAAACAATTCACAAGCTGTATTCCCAGCAGGTGATAATCAAAGTACCCCTCCTACAACAAGGAAAGGGGTATTATTCCACACTATATTGTGGTACTGAAGCCAGACGGCTCGGTGAGACCTATTCTAAATCTGAAATATTTGAACACTTACATACAAAGGTTCAAATCAAGATGGAGTCACTCAGAGCAGTGATAGCGAACCAGGAAGAAGGGGACTATATGGTGTCCCTGGACATCAGGGATGCTTACCTCCATGTCCCAATATGCCCTTCTCACCAAGGGTACCTCAGGTTCGTGGTACAGAACTGTCACTATCAGTTTCAGACGCTGCCGTTTGGATTGTCCACGGCACCCCGGGTCTTTACCAAGGTAATGGCCGAAATGATGATTCTTCTTCAAAGAAAATGGACGATCTCCTGATAAGGGCAAGGTCCAGAGAACAGTTGGAGGTCGGAGTAGCACTATCTCAAGTAGTTCTACGACAGCACGGGTGGATTCTAAATATTCCAAAATCGCAGCTGTTTCCGACGACACGTCTGCTGTTCCTAGGGATGATTCTGGACACAGTCCAGAAAAGGGTGTTTCTCCCGGAGAAGAAAGCCAGGGAGTTATCCGAGCTAGTCAGGAACCTCCTAAAACCAGGAAAAGTGTCAGTGCATCATTGCACAAGGGTCCTGGGAAAAATGGTGGCTTCTTACGAAGCGATTCCATTCGGCAGATTTCACGCAAGAACTTTTCAGTGGGATCTGCTGGGAAAATGGTCCGGATCGCATCTTCAGATGCATCAGCGGATAACCCTGTCTCCAAGGACAAGGGTGTTTCTTCTGCGGTGGCTGCAGAGTGCTCATCTACTAAAGGGCCGCAGATTCGGCATTCAGGACTGGGTCCTGGTAACCACGGATGCCAGCCTGAGAGGCTGGGGAGCAGTCACACAGGGAAAAAAATTTCCAGGGAGTGTGATCAAGTCTGGAGACTTCTCTCCACATAAATATACTGGAGCTAAGGGCAATTTACAATGCTCTAAGCTTAGCAAGACCTCTGCTTCAAGGTCAGCCGGTATTGATCCAGTGGGACAACATCACGGCAGTCGCCCACGTAAACAGACAGGGCGGCACAAGAAGCAGGAGGGCAATGGCAGAAACTGCAAGGATTCTTTGCTGGGCGGAAAATCATGTGATAGCACTGTCAGCAGTGTTCATTCCGGGAGTGGACAACTGGGAAGCAGACTTCCTCAGCAGGCACGACCTCCACCCGGGAGAGTGGGGACTTCATCGGGAAGTCTTCCACATGATTGTGAACCGTTGGGAAAGACCAAAGGTGGACATGATGGCGTCCCGCCTGAACAAAAAACTGGACAGGTATTGCGCCAGGTCAAGAGACCCTCAGGCAATAGCTGTGGACGTTCTGGTAACACCGTGGGTGTACCAGTCGGTGTATGTGTTCCCTCCTCTGCTTCTCATACCCAAGGTACTGAGAATTATAAGACGTAGAGGAGTAAGAACTATACTCGTGGCTCCGGATTGGCCAAGAAGGACTTGGTACCCGGAACTTCAAGAAATGCTCACAGAGGACTCATGGCCTCTGCCGCTAAGAAGGGACTTGCTTCAGCAAGTACCATGTCTGTTCCAAGACTTACCGCGGCTGCGTTTGACGGCATGGCGGTGGAACGCCGGATCCTAAGGGAAAAAGGCATTCCGGAAGAGGTCATTCCTACCCTGGTCAAAGCCAGGAAGGAGGTGACCGCACAACATTATCACCACATGTGGCGAAAATATGTTGCGTGGTGTGAGGCCAGGAAGGCCCCACGAAGAAATTTCAACTCGGTCGATTCCTGCATTTCCTGCAAACAGGAGTGTCTATGGGCCTCAAATTGGAGTCCATTAAGGTTCAAATTTCGGCCCTGTCAATTTTCTTCCAGAAAGAATTGGCTTCAGTTCCTGAAGTCCAGAAGTTTGTCAAGGGAGTACTGCATATACAACCCCCTTTTGTGCCTCCAGTGGCACTGTGGGATCTCAACGTAGTTCTGGGATTCCTCAAATCACATTGGTTTAAACCGCTCAAATCTGTGGATTTGAAATATCTCACATGAAAAGTGACCATGCTGTTGGCCCTGGCCTCGGCCAGGCGAGTGTCAGAATTGGCGGCTTTGTCTCACAAAGCCCATATCTGATTGTCCATTCGGACAGGGCAGAGCTGCGGACTCGTCCCCAGTTTCTCCCTAAGGTGGTGTCAGCGTTTCACCTGCACCAGCTTATTGTGGTACCTGCGGCTACTAGGGACTTGGAGGACTCCAAGTTGCTAGATGTTGTCAGGGCCCTGAAAATATAGGTTTCCAGGACGGCTGGAGTCAGGAAAACTGACTTGCTGTTATCCTGTAGGCACCCAAAAAACTGGGTGCTCTTGCTTCTAAGCAGACGATTGCTAGTTGGATGTGTAGTACAATTCAGCTTGCACATTCTGTGGCAGGCCTGCCACAGCCAAAATATGTAAATGCCCATTCCACAAGGAAGGTGGGCTCATCTTGGGCGGCTGCCCGAGGGGTCTCGGCTTTACAACTTTGCCGAGCTGCTACTTGGTCAGGGGCACACCCTGGCTGAGGAGGACCTGGAGTTCTCTCATTCGGTGCTGCAGAGTCATCCGCACTCTCCCGCCCGTTTGGGAGCTTTGGTATAATCCCCATGGTCCTGACGGAGTCCCCAGCATCCACTTAGGACGTCAGAGAAAATAAGAATTTACTTACCGATAATTCTATTTCTCGTAGTCCGTAGTGGATGCTGGGCGCCCATCCCAAGTGCGGATTGTCTGCAATACTTGTACATAGTTATTGTTACAAAAATCGGGTTATTATTGTTGTGAGCCGTCTGTTCAGAGGCTCCTCTGTTATCATGCTGTTAACTGGGTTCAGATCACAGGTTGTACAGTGTGATTGGTGTGGCTGGTATGAGTCTTACCCGGGATTCAAGATCCTTCCTTATTATGTACGCTCGTCCGGGCACAGTACCTAACTGAGGCTTGGAGGAGGGTCATAGGGGGAGGAGCCAGTGCACACCACCTGATCCTAAAGCTTTTACTTTTGTGCCCTGTCTCCTGCGGAGCCGCTATTCCCCATGGTCCTGACGGAGTCCCCAGCATCCACTACGGACTACGAGAAATAGAATTATCGGTAAGTAAAATCTTATTATTATTATTATTATTAATAATAATAATGATAATAATAATAATAATAATAAATGGTGGTGGTGGTGATGATGATGATGATGATAATAATAATAAAAATAATAGTTAATAATAATAATAATATATAATAAAATAATGTTTTTCTTTTTTTATATAAATCATCAAAACTTGGTGTTTGGTATTAAAATTCTTTGATCACAGCAAAGCAAACATTCATTCTGAAATCCATATGCCTATGGGGATAATCGCTCAGCCTTGGCACATTGCCGCTGAACAATAACTGAACAGCGAAACCCCTCAGGGTGTGTCTCACGCACAGATCTTTCAAGTGTGAAAACAGTAAACATTTGTAAGAGGTGAGAGCAGCACCCCAGACTCCGTCATGTAGATTCATCAGTGATCAAGGCGAACAGGTAGCAATGCAACAAATCTCTGTGATCAAGAGTTTAAAAAAAAGAAGAAAAAAATAGATGATAAAAAGAGTGTCATCTTTTCTATTTCCTATCAAAAACTGAAGAAAAAAAAATGTCTCTTAGCCAAAATGCGAATCCCCATTTTAATAAAGTTAACGGACTGTTCTTTTATGTTGAAAGACATTCCCTTCAAATACATTGGGACCGTAGAGGACAGACTGAGCCAGGCTGATGTTTCATTAAAATATTCCCTTAAGCGGCAAGAGAATGAATCTCTCGCCTACTCTGCAAAAGATGTAATGACTCAACCCTCCCATCTCCCCGCGTTCTATGCTCTGTGTAAGATGGGGGGGGGGGGGGGGGGGGTTTAACTCTTTGCTGTAGAGCCTAGCTGTTCTGTAATATTCATCCAGTTACCAGGTCCAAGCCAGAATAGTTGTGGAGGCTCATATATCAATGTTGCTATAACAGGGGGGACCCATTGTGTTGACGTGCAAAACGGTGACATAGAAGTGTTCGGAAATTTACTAAGATCATACTGCTCCAAGTTGTAAGCTCTTGTGAGCATGGCCCTCCCTCCATCTATTTTCTCTACGTCATAATGCAATTTGCATATTACAATTATGTAATTATGTATATTTGCAAAGTTTTAATCTTGACAGTCATTTTCCTTTTCAAGCACCCACATGTAAAGTCACTTTGCTGTATGTTCCATCCACTGTGGATGGCGCAACGGAGTCCTTGTGGGGACTTATAAATAAAAATATTTAATAACCAGAAAATCTTCCTCTTTGAGGTTCCAGATACCGTGAGTAAGAATGTGTCAGAATGCGGAGTAAAACAAATGTTTCGCCGGCACTGGGCATTTTGCCGGGTTGTGAGTTTCGAGGGACGGAACCTTCGTGCTTTAGCCTTGCTATTCTTCATACTGCACTGTGGGGTCATTCCGAGTTGATCGCTAGCTGCCGATGTTTGCTGCGTATCGATCATTTAAAAAAATGGCAAAACTACGCATGCGTATGGGGCGCAATGCACACACGCGGCGTACGAGTACAAAGAGCATCGTTGTTTTGCACTGCTTATAGCGATGATTCCTTTAGCACAGACCATCGCAAGGAGATTGACAGGAAGAGGGAGTTTATGGGTGTCAACTGACCATTTTCAGGGAGTGTTTGGAAAACGCAGGCATGTCCAGGCGTTTGCAGGGCGGGTATCTGATGTCAATTCCGGGACCTTCGTCGCTGCAATCATCGCACAGAATAAGTAACTACAGGGCTGGTCTTGTTTTGCACAAAATGTGTTTGTACCCGCTCGGCTGCACAGGCGTTCGCACACTTGTAAAGCCCCCGTTGGTGGCGAATATGCGTTTGCACGGCTGCTAAAAGTAGCTAGCGAGCGATCAACTCGGAATGACCCCCTGTATTCCTAAATTCCTCATTTTACTTCTTTTGGAAGTTATAGTCAATAAGTGGAACTTGGGACGGTCATGTCAATTCATTCTGGACTGTGGTGTGTTTGCTGGGGTAATTAGGGAGAATTGCCCCGGCAGGGCAATAGTGTCAGGAGGTCATCAGGACAGAACATCTAAGATATTGGGGGAGATGTATCAAGCCTTCAAAAGTGATAAAGAGGAGCAGTAGTCCAATGAAGCCAATCAGCTTCTGGCATTTATCCACCACAGTCTTTGGAATGACCGGCGCTACTTTGGCCAACTTTTGTACTTTATCTCTCCCCAAGAGTTGACAATGCTAATCACTGTACAGTATTACCCTGTTTTGCTTCTTGTACTGTACCAGCAACAAATAAATACTGTAGATGTACCTATATACTTATACGGCAATTTTGGCCATACTAACTATAAAACCAGCTCATTGGGGTAAATGTAATATACTGCGTGATGCAGGGATAGGCATCAATGAGTTTTCCGGCGTGCCTGCCTGATGTTTTAAAGGAGCAATCATTTAAAAGGCAAAGACGGGTTATTTTTGCCTTTTTAAATGATGGTCTCTTTAAAACATAAACTCAAACCTACAGAACCACTCACATTATTCAGAACTGTGAACTTTAGCTGGGTCCGACCCAAAGAAAGTGATTATGTATCAAAGCTTAGAGAGAGACAAAATACCAGCCAATCAGCTTCTAACCGTCACATTACAGGCTGTGTTTAAAAAATGACAGTTAGGAGCCGATTGGCTGGTACTTTATCTCTCTCCATTTGATCTCTCCCCAAGGCTTAGTAAATAGACCCCTTTAACGTATAATACTATACTACAGTACAGCGGCGTTTCTAGAGAGGAGGGGACCCGTGTGCAGGTTCCGTCTGTGGGCCCCCTCTTCTCCTGTAGCCACCACCGCAGCTGCTAGCGCTCTCAGCGCGGAGACTCTGGTACAGTGCCAGAGTCTATAGCGAAAAATGGCCGCTGCACCATTGTTCCGGTGTCCTGCGCATGCGCTGTAGACTCTGGCACTGTGTCAGAGTCTCTGGCGCTCAGTGCGCTAGCAGCGGTGGTGACGGCTACAGGAGAGGAGGGGGCCCACACACAGTCACCAATGGATGCCGGAAAGGTAAGTATAGAAGAAATGGGTGCAGTGTGTGCGGTGTGGGCCCCCTCTGGACTCAGGGGCCAGTGTGCACCGCACACACTGCACCCATTATAGATACGCCAGTGCTACAGTACTATACTACTAAACGCGTCTTATAATATATACAGAAGGTCGCTTTGCAGCAAGAAGCTGGATTACTGAGAGATCAATGTTCTCTTCAGCCTAAACGCAGAATTGATAATATACTGGATATAAAATGTATATAAAAAGGTTATTTTCATTTTGCCTTTATATATGTGAACCCCCCCCCCCCCCAGCAGGGCGAACGTTACAGTTGCAGCCACGGTAACACATAGAATGAGTGACACTAATAGTAGGAAGTCAGATGAGACTATGCATTAGAATCTCCGAGCTGGGGGCCCCATGAGAATTTGGCCCTGGGCCCTTAGACCTGGAGAGGAAACGGAAAGCTGCTGCTCTGTGTCAGATGTGCCTCATGTCGTTATCAGGACCGTCTGACAGTCAGGTGAAGGCAGCAGTTAATATTTTAAATAAACTGCAACTTATGCAGTTCTACAGAACACGCAACATTAGAACTGTTGCGTGCAGCACCTACAGTATATATCGAATAGGAAATTAAAAAGTAAATATTAGTTGACTACAGGCAAACAGCCTCATATTCCTGTACAGGTAAAGACAGCAGTCTTGTAATTGTATTGATGAGCCTATGTATCATTATATAATTACAAGAGTGAAAGGGAAGCCGGGATGTTTCCTGTATTGTTATTATTTTGTGGTATCGTTGCGAAGCTTTCAGCAGATGAAAATGAAAGCTAAGAGGGGAGCAAAGCAGGCGGCGGATTACGTAACGCAATTAAGGAGATTTAGTGCTGTGGTCTCTCCTGGCAGATCTGGGAGTATTTCCGAGTCATAGAAAGCAGCCGCCAACTGTCACTTATTCCTAGACAGACATAAACTGTTACTTTAATAGAGTCATAGCCAGCACTCACCTTCTGGGTGACCGAAACCTGATTGTAAGCTCACTGGGGCAGGGACTGATGTGAATGGCCAAATATTCTCTGTACAGTGCTGCAGAATAAGTGTGCGCTATATAATTAATAGCTAATAAATATAGTAGTCATTGAATGAAACACAGGTGTAGGTGACAAATGTATAAGAGCAACAAGTCAGTCTCTTGAAAATGACATATGACATTTTGTACATGGCAACGACAAAACAAACTGATTCATTTCTCTTTGTGTTTTGCAGGTAAGTGTGATTCCCGGCGTTGTTTCCTAGTATGACTCAACGAAGGGTACGAGTTGCTGTAACCGCTTTCGCTACAGGCGTGCAATCCAGTGTGGCGTGCCAAATGTGTCTGCTTGTTTGTCTGTATATACAATAAAGGTGTGGGTGCATAACAGTTTGGAACTGTCCCCAATTTGTCCCTTAATCTTCAGGAAAAGTCCCAAGTTTTAAATATTTGTTCCTGAGAATTTCAATAATTTTTATATTACTCAGCAGTACAGTGTAACTCCTATTCTTCTGCACGTTGGTGCAAATCTTTCTATCCTCAGGGGGTAATGCAATAGTCTGCAAGATGCAGCCAGCGCCGCGATTCCTGCAAGTCTAAAGAGTCTAAAGTTCTGTCCTTTTTAAAGTGGCAATAATTTAATATGCAAAACCAAACTGGTTTCGATTTTGAAAATATTGATGCTATAAAAAAAAAAAAAAAAAACTGCAGATTTGCTGGACCTGCGATGGCATCTGTATCTATCAGGCTATTGCATAAACCCGCAGTCTCTGAGCTCTATAATGTGGTATGTATGAAAGAAAAGGAATTCAATTGTGTATAGATATTTATATCCGTAAGCAGCGCATGAGCGCAGTGTCCTTGGAGATAAGATAACTTTGGAAACTATAGTGTATTTCTATAAACATGGAGAAATGTGTTACTTCTGGTTGTGCGAGGAATTGTGCAGTGTTGTAAAGTGTATGTACCAAGACACAACCCCTAAAGTACAACCTTAGTTGTATATAGTATACTGGTTTACTGTCAAATGTGATGCAAAACAATCCTGATGCTACATTGTGCTGTTTGTGTGAAATGCAGCATGGCGTTACATCTCCTTACAATGGGGGTAATTCTGAGTTGATCGCAGCAGGAATTCTGTTAGCAATTGGGCAAAACCATGTGCACTGCAGGGGAGGCAGATGTAACATGTGCAGAGAGAGTTAGATTTGGGTGGGGTGAGTTCAATCTGCAATCTAAATTGCAGTGTAAAAATAAAGCAGCCAGTATTTACCCTGCACAGAAACAAAATAACCCACCCAAATCTAACTCTCTCTGCACATGTTATATCTGCCTCCCCTGCAGTGCACATGGTTTTGCCCAACTGCTAAAAAATTTCCTGCTGCGATCAACTTGGAATTACCCCCAATATGTGACCTGATACATTGTATACAATATTCATCTTTTGTCACCGGAGAACCCTGAAAAGTAGACAGCCAATTAGAGAACAGAGAATTGCGTAATCTAGAGCAGCAATTCCCATCCTGTGGGTAAATTTACTAAAGTTGCATTTGAATCTATTCTAAAACGTCTTCAAATCACGCGATTTTGACTGTCTGAAATCGTATATATACTAAAAGTTTTTTTTTTTTGCCCATTGTAAAGATCGATGGGGATGTGAGTCAGTTTTAAAAGTCTAAATTCATCTGGTTTTATTTAAACAGAAGCCAGAAACCGACTCAAAATCGACTTAAAACCGAATTCTATTTACTACTGCTCTACTATTGGCCAAAACATGTCACATGCTCATTTAAACCCACCAACACTTGCAGTCAGGTGGTGCGTTGCATGCCGCAGGAAATTGCACAGCATTGCAGAGCCTTGAATTGCCACAGCCAGAGTGCACCACACGGTTATATCCTCTTTTTAGGCATTATAATGAGGTTTCAGCCAATTGCTCACGTATTAAACAGACCTGCTTCAGATTAGTCTGTTTTTTGTGGGGTGTTGAGTCGGTTTCTACTTAAGTTTCAAACTGACTGTTAGTAAATGAGAGATTTGTATAGGCTTTCATTAAAAAGTACCAATGGTTGGTTCGATGGTCTATTTTAGTCTGTTTTTCGGTCGATTTTGGCTTTACTAAATCTGAGAATTTAAAAATCAACTGAATAGGATAAATGTGGTTTCCAGTTACTAGGAACCATAGACTAGAGAGGTAATTACACAAGCAAATATGACACCTGCCAGTATACATCTGCGGTGGCTGAAAATTCTGCTATCGGCGGAGCAAATTTCCAACTCATATTTCTGTTAATGACTGTCATCTTTTGAAAAGGTGATAGCGTCATTTTATACTACGTTATAGAGCGTCCGTCCTGCACAGTAGCGGATCTTGCCACGGGCAAGCAGGACTTTTGCCCGGGATGCCGCCTTTCCGGAGGGTGCCGGCGCCATCCGGAGGGCGCCGCACCATGGCAAGATCCGCTACTGCTGTGCCCCCCGCTGCCCGATGTGTCCCCCGCTAGTTCCCCGCTGTGAAGGGAACTAGACGCTATGCGTCTAGTTTCCCTTCGGGGAGAGGACCTTTGCTATGCGGTGCGCGATGACATCATCGCGCACAGCATTGTGGGACTGACAGACGCTAGGGGTCATAATTGACCTCTAGTGTCTTTCTATGCCAGATCCGAGGACAGGCACGGCGCCGGCGCAGGTCTGTAGTGGTCGGGAGCGGGGATAGTAAGTATACATTTTTTCTTTTTTTTTTCTTTTTCAGCGGCGCTACTCTACTGTACAGGGGGCGTAACTGACCACGCCCCCTGTATGAAGCCTCGCCCCTATTTCCCGCCCGGGGTGCCAAAAGGGCAAGAACCGGCCCTGGTCCTGCACAAGAATGAAGTACAAGCCACTGCAGAGAGAAAACACTGAGCTGTAGAGATGAGGGACAAGGGGTGTCCTGCTGGACACAAGCAGTACTGCAACAGCCAGATCCCTTCCTTCCATAGGTTGCTTAATATTAGTAGAGATGTGCGCTGTCCCCCATGTTTTGGTTTTGGTTCTAGTTCATCATCATGTTTTGGTTTTAGTTCTTGGCACAACCACCCTGAAGTGTTTTGTTTCAGATTCAGTTATTGGTTTGGTTAAAAATAGCTAACAAAAAATTGCTAAACATTGATAAAAATCATTAAATAATCGATGGAGACAGCTAAAATCACGTCATTTTTGCAATCCAAAACCCGAAATTTGGATTTGAAATCTGGATTCCATACTGCGGAAGATCCAATCTTCAGGGGATCTGTGTGGTTTTGGTTCGTTTCGGTTCGGAACCACAAATTTCAGGTCGATTCGGATTTCTGGAGTCCCGTAAAGCAATATTAGGGGTAGTAGAGACAATATTTTCGGTGTGCATCACTGCAAGTCTTATTCTGCCTCTTCAGTGCTGATAGTGAAAGAGTTTCCCCATGTACTGTACATGCATTCATTCCACTGTCAATCACCAAATTCCTTGTAGTGACACCAGGGGGCGACACATAGCTGCACACACCACTGTTTGCTTCCACCTGCCGTCATTATACAGCACTGTACAGTATGTACAAATGGTGGTACATACGGCACAGCTACGATCATTCACACTGACATGCGGGGGGATGCCCAGCACAGGGCTAGTCCGTCCCGCATGTCAGCCCCCCCCCCCCCCCCCCCCCCCGCTGCACAAATACAAAAGCATCGCACAGCGGCTATGCCTTTGCACTTCAAGAGTAGCTCCCGGCCAGCGCAGCTTTAGCATGCTGGCCGGGAGCTACTCATCGCTCCCCGGTCCGCAGCGGCTGTGTGTGATGTCACACAGCCGCTGCGGGCCGCTCCCGTTCGGTCCAGTCACGCTTGCGTTGGGCAGACCGCTCCCACGAAACGGCAGCCAAACACCACCGTTCCGCCCCCTCCTGCCCAGCGATTGCCTCTGCCTGTCATCAATCAGGCAGAGGCGATCGCAGCCCTGCTACGGCCTTCGGCCGTCTGGCATGCGCCCGCGCGCTACGGTGCATGCGCAGTAGGGACCCATTCGCTTGGTTGCGACAAAAAAAAACAAGCGAACGGGTCACAATGACCACCATAGTTACTGTGGGTGGTATTAAGTATGCCGGATGTTGGAATCCTGCCGGAATCCCAACACCCAGCATACCAACAACTATTCTGCCTCTTGGGGGTCCACTGTCGGCATCCCGGCGCCGGTATGCTGGGCGCCAGGAACACGGCCGCTGGCAAAACATACTACACCCAGTTGCTATATATGGTTTCTGGAACTTGTAGTTATTCCTCCTAGAAAAGAAAGCAGCCTTTAAGTTTCATATAACTTTTTCTGTGTGATAAGTTAAAGAAAATAATTCTGAACTTGTGATTATTAAAATAAAATGATTTAATAGTATCTCTGGCAGCCCATTACATGTAACAATCCGCCGCTGTACAAAATCAGGAAATACAAAGTAGCAGGAACCACAGATTTTGTGCTAACGAGCAAAATAATTTGCAACCAAGAACAGGAAAGGAGAAACAATACAATATCTGAGAATTCAAGGACCCTGATTCATGTCTGTGTATTGTCCTATTTATTATATCTTTCCGCATGGCTCATATAACCCTAGCACGTGTATTTTTTATTATCAGCTTGTGCATTCCGAGCTGTCTTTCCCTTCCTGTTTTATATCTGTATTTGATTTTCATTATTTGCAAGAAATCCATCATTAGAACACTCGTATTGCTTTTCAATATTTGAGACCTGGAAAGGGTTAACATGGATTTGTTAGTTAAAGTCTTACTTGTAAGATCCAATACCGCTAGGTATTTCTGTTTTGTTGAATCGCTACTTCAAAAAACGAAACAAAATGTAATCAATACGCTAAATGTAACGAAGGATATGAAAATAAAAATCACTTGTACCTTCGGAGAACACCAGGCTGAGTTTAAACACACGAGAACCATAAAATGTAGCATAAAACGTGATCTAATTAAAGTTTAACATCAAGAAGGGAGCTGCGGAGCTGAGGTCAGTCTAATTCTCCTTATCTTCCATAAATTGCCTCCTGTTTAACACTTAAGTGTTGACGTGTTTCGCCAGCCGTCATAGCCAGGCAGGCTGACTGAATATCGGATTAACGTTAAATGGATGTAACCGCAGGAAGCCAGAAGTGAAAAACAACTGGACGTGTTTAAAGTTCATATATTTGGAAGACTTTCTGGTTAGCCAAATTTCTCCCGTGGATAATAAAGATATTGATTGGTTTTTTGTAGTAACATTTCTGCCAATACATGTCCATTTTGCAGAGAAGCCGTCTGGAACAGCGCAGTCCTTTATATTATCTTCAGCTCAAATCACATTACAGGAAGCCGTTATTTATGCAGATGCATTCACGTACAGCGTAACTTTCAGCAGGACTCAGGAGGCTGCCAAGGTGCAATCACCGCAAAACATGTCATTAATAAGACTTCCACGCTGTAGCGTAACTTTGAGCAGGACTCACAAGGCTGCAAAGGTGCAATCACCGCAAAACATGTCATTAATAAGACTTCCATGCTGCAGCGTAATTTCAGCAGGACTCAGGAGGCTGCCATGGTGCAATCACCGCAAAACATGTAATTATTAAGACTGCCACACTTCAGCGTAACTTTCATGAGGCTGCCAAGGTGCAATCACTGCAAAACATGTCATTAATAAGACTTCCACGCTTCAGCGTAACTTTCTGGAGGCTGCCAAGGTGCAATCACCGCAAAACATGTCATTAATAAGACTTCCACGCTTCAGCGTAACTTTCAGGAGGACTCAGAAGGCTGCCAAGGTGCAATCACCGCAAAACATGTAATTATTGAGACTGCCACGCTTCAGTGTAACTTTCAGGAGGCTGCCAAGGTGCAATCACCGCAAAACATGTCATTAATAAGACTTCCACGCTGCAGCGTGACTTTTCAGCAGGACTCAGAAGGCTGCCAAGGTGCAATCACCACAAAACATGTCATTAATAAGACTGCAATGCTGCAATTTTTTTTGTTCATAAATATATTGATATATCTATCTATCTCCAATCTGTATCCTCTTCATGACTAGACATATTTCACACCACAATGACCAGAGTAAGTGTGCTGGTTCACTGGGAATAAGTATTTTAAATTAATAGTTTACTGTGTTGGAGAATAATTTTTTTTCAGGTGGGGGCTAATTGGACTTAGTCCTCTAAATATGTTTTGTCATTGTACAGCATTTCTGTAGTTAAAGCCAATATTTATATGATTCTTCCAATTCTTCCCAAAGTTACAAAAATTGCATATGTTCCAGGAGTTCTGATGACGTTATGAGGCTTAGAACAAAGTGTTTTTTTAAATGTTATAATTACAATGCGTAACGACTGTAAGTGGGCACAATGCAGTGAGAGACTTGGCATCAGATTGGCAAAGGGGCTTGAAACAGCGGGAATGTAGAATTAAATACAGTTGTACCCGGCGACTCCAGTGATGGACAGTCATGCCAGGGGTCCCTTGGGCGAGCCTTTAAACATTAAAAGGGCCGTACATTACCCTTAATTTCAGTGGTAAGTTAAAATACATTTAATAAAAGAAAAAAATCCTATCTGTAATAGCAGACAATAAAGCAAGAAGGGGTTGGGGGCTACAGATGATGGCTCGGAGTGACCGTCTGTGACCTTTCACCGGTCTATACCGCGGAAATACTGACCCCTGTCCGAGTATGACGCTGGTATACGGTGATTGAAAATTATAACTGTCTTGGCAAAGATTCATCTCACTCCACATTGTTGCATGAAGTTTCATTGCCCCCCAGTTAGTTGTAAAAACACTTGATAGCGGAATACAATATGAGTGAATGGGAACTTAAAAGTGAAGAGGAGATTTATCAACGCTTGGAAAGAGATAAAGTGGAGAGAGATAAAGTACCGATCAGCTCCTAGCTGCCATATTAGAGGCTGTGCTTGAAAAATGACAGTTAGGAGCTGGTTGGTTGGTACTTTATCTCTCTCCAAGGTCTGACAAATCCCCCACTTATGTTTTTGTGAGTTGGGCCTTGCGCTCATCCAGTGAGCTGCAGGAAGCGACATAGGGTTCACAATCCGACAACAGTTTCACAGAAATGCTCAGGAAAGTATTCAAATTCAGGTTTCATGCGCTTGTATTTATTTTATACAGCATTTATTTTTGGGTTGGTATGGTAGACCGGTAGTTAAAATGGCAGTGGTCAGAATACAGACTCTGGCATCCTGGTCTTAATAACGACAGGGGCGCTGCACTAAAGGAACCCTAATCCTAACCCTTCCCCTAACCTTGCCCATAGCCTATCCCTAACCCTCCCTGCAGCCTAACCCTAACTCTCCCCTCCCACGGCCTAACCCTCGCTCCCCACAGCCTAAACCTAACCCTCTCCCCGCAGCCTAACCCTCCCCACAGCCTAACCCTAACTCTTCCCTCCCACGGCCTAACCCTCCCTCCCCACAGCCTGAACCTAACCCTCTACCCGCAGCCTAACCCTAACTCTCCCCTACCACAACCTAACCCTAACCCTTCCTCCCCGCAGCCAAACCCTAACCCTTCCTCCCCACAGCCTAACCCTAACCCTCCCTCTCCACAGCCTAAACCTAACCCTCTCCCCACAGCCTAACCCTAACTCTCCCCTCCCATGGCCTAACCCTCCCTCCCCACAGCCTAAACCTAACCCTCTCCCTACAGCCTAACCGTAACCCTCCCCGCAGCCTAACCCTAACTGTCCCCTACCACAGCCTAACCCTAACCCTTCCTCCCCGCAGCCTAACCCTAACCCTTCCTCCCCACAACCTAACCCTCCCTCCCCACAGCCTAAACCTAACCCTCTCCCCGCAGCCTAACCCTCCCCACAGCCTAACCCTAACTCTCCCCTCCCATGGCCTAACCCTCACTCCCCACAGCCTAAACCTAACCCTCTCCCTGCAGCCTAACCCTAACTGTCCCCTAACACAGCCTAACCCTAACCCTTCCTCCCCACAGCCTAAACCTAACCCTCTTCCTGCAGCCTAACCGTAACCCTCTCCCCGCAGCCTAACCCTAACTGTCCCCTAACACAGCCTAACCCTAACCCTTCCTCCCCACAGCCTAAACCTAACCCTCTCCCTGCAGCCTAACCCTAACTGTCCCCTAACACAGCCTAACCCTAACCCTTCCTCCCCACAGCCTAAACCTAACCCTCTTCCTGCAGCCTAACCGTAACCCTCCCCGCAGCCTAACCCTAACCCTTCCTCCCCACAGCCTAAACCTAACCCTCTCCCTGCAGCCTAACCGTAACCCTCCCCGCAGCCTTACACTAACCCTTCCTCCCCACAGCCTAACCCTAACCCTCCCTCCCCACAGCCTAAACCTAACCCTCTCCCCACAGCCTAACCCTCCCCACAGCCTAACCATAACTCTCCCCTCCCACGGCCTAACCCTTCCTCCCCACAGCCTAAACCTAACCCTCTCCCTGCAGCCTAACCGTAACCCTCCCCGCAGCTTAACCCTAACTGTCCCCTCCCACTGCCTAACCCTAACCCTTCCTCCCTGCAGCCTAAACCTAACCCTTCCTCCCCGCAGCCTAAACCTAACCCTTTCCCCGCAGCCCAACCCTAACCCTCACCACAGCCTAACCCTAACTGTCCCCTTAGCCTAACCCTAACCCTCCCCGGCATACTGAAATTTGGAATCCCGGCGGTCAGGATTCCGGCACTGCCATTCTGACAGGTATCGGGTTTCTGACGGGATCCCGAACCACCGGCATGCTGACTATGGGGGACATGTACTAAGCAGTGATAAAAGTGAAGAAGTGAGCCAGTAGAGAAGTTGCCCATGGCAACCAATCAGCAGCTCTGTATCATTTTATAGTATGAAAATTATAGATGTTACTTTAGTGCTGATTGGTTGCCATGGGCAACTTCTCCACTGGCTCACTTCTCCGCATTTATCACTGTTTAGTAAATGTCCCCCTATCCCTTATTAAACAGTGCTTTACAACCAGATATTTTCCAGGCAAATTTTCCTTGCGCAACAGAGCTTACTATTACATTTTTGGTATCTGTGACATACTTTAGTAAGGCAAGTGATGTATCAAAGGTCACAGTGATATTCCCAAATTATTATTGTTTTATTTTGCACTGCGCCTAATGAGGCCTGCACAACAGTCCTCTCCGTCCGGATCAGTTTTGTGCTCAGGAAACGTACAGTAAGCGTTACAGAAGTCTGCTGGTTGAAGCAAAGCTTCCTAAGCAAAATCTTGAGCCTGTTTCCCTGGACAGTTAAATAGATTTACTGGGGTGGAAAATATGAATTGAAGAGCACATCCCAAGCAATGTGCAGCCATCTGGTCAGTAGTGTTGAGGGTCATTGAGGAGAGCGAACAGCTTGGACACTTTGTATAACAATTCATGCTGCCATACAACAAACAAATACAAATAACGTCCTTTGTCTTGGAGGGAGGGTGTGATGGCGGCGATAGTGGAGATTAATATGCAGGACATCTTGTTAAAAAAAGTTTAGCGTTAAATCAACAATATTTGGGGTGATAAAGAGGTGGAGCGGTTGCAGTACCAGCTGCGACGCTTGTCATAGATGCTACTGTGTCTTTATGCTGATGTGTGGCATTAGTCCATCTGCTGCGGCATGAATCCGTTGCGGTGAGTGTACAAAGACACACTATCAGCGCACTACTGGCCGTACCATGGGACATTGCACCTGTCTATGGCAGGCGTAGAATGTCCGATTGACCACCCACCGAAATTGCATGGATCTCCATGCAATTTTGATCTTCACTTCCAATAATAAACATCAGGAAGCATGCACAGTGCGTCCAGGGCTTAAAGTGGGTCCTGGAGAGGTGGGGAAACTCATTTACCCAGCCACCTACCCACTCCCCATTAAGCGGAGCCAGGACAAGTGCTAGTGTTTTCGGCACCCCCCTGAAAACTATAAATGAGTGCCTTGCTTCCCATACTTTATAAAGGAACATTGATCTCACAGAGAAGCAGCGTGATCACACAACAGTACCCCCAATTCACAGTACACCACACGGTAGCACAATCTTATTCATATTACCCCACATAGTAATGCCCCTTAGTCATGATACGTCACTCAGTAGTGCCCTTTATCCATGTTGCACTACACAATGGTACCCTTTATACACGTTATAGTGCGTGATCTGATTGCTGCACAGGTACATAGTGCGTGGTCTGATTGCTGCACAGGTACATAGTGCGTGGTCTGATTGCTGCACAGGTACATAGTGCGTGGTCTGATTGCTGCACAGGTACATAGTGCGTGGTCTGATTGCTGCACAGGTACATAGTGCGTGGTCTGATTGCTGCACAGGTACATAGTGCGTGGTCTGATTGCTGCACAGGTACATAGGCCCTCATTCCGAGTTGTTCGCTCGCTAGCTGCTTTTAGCAGCATTGCACACGCTAAGCCGCCGCCCTCTGGGAGTGTATCTTAGCATAGCAGAATTGCGAACGAAAGATTAGCAGAATTGCGAAAATAAATTTCTTTGCAGTTTCTGAGTAGCTCCAGACTTACCGTACTCTGCCACTGCGATCAGTTCAGTCAGTTTCGTTCCTGGTTTGACGTCACAAACACTCCCAGCGTTCGCCCAGACACTCCCCCGTTTCTTCAGACACACCGGCGTTTTTCCAAGAAACGGCAGCGTTTTTTCGCACACACCCATAAAACGGCCAGTTTCCGCCCAGAAACACCCACTTCCTGTCAATCTCACTTCGTGATTGCTGAGCAGGTACATAGTGCGTGGTGTGATTGCTGCACAGGTATATAGTGCGTGGTGTGATTGCTGCACAGGTACATAGTGCGTGGTGTGATTGCTGCACAGGTATATAGTGCGTGGTGTGATTGCTGCACAGGTACATAGTGCGTGGTCTGATTGCTGCACAGGTACATAGTGCGTGGTCTGATTGCTGCACAGGTATATAGTGCGTGGTCTGATTGCTGCACAGGTATATAGTGCGTGGTGTGATTGCTGCACAGGTATATAGTGCGTGGTCTGATTGCTGCACAGGTACATAGTGCGTGGTCTGATTGCTGCACAGGTACATAGTGCGTGGTCTGATTGCTGCACAGGTATATAGTGCATGGTCTGATTGCTGCACAGGTATATAGTGCGTGGTCTGATTGCTGCACAGGTATATAGTGCGTGGTCTGATTGCTGCACAGGTACATAATGCGTGGTCTGATTGCTGCACAGGTATATAGTGCGTGGTGTGATTGCTGCACAGGTACATAGTGCGTGGTGTGATTGCTGCACAGGTACATAGTGCGTGGTCTGATTGCTGCACAGGTACATAGTGCGTGGTCTGATTGCTGCACAGGTACATAGTGCGTGGTGTGATTGCTGCACAGGTACATAGTGCGTGGTCTGATTGCTGCACAGGTACATAGTGCGTGGTCTGATTGCTGCACAGGTACATAGTGCGTGGTCTGATTGCTGCACAGGTATATAGTGCGTGGTCTCATTGCTGCACAGGTACATAGTGCGTGGTGTTATTGCTGCACAGGTACATAGTGCGTGGTCTGATTGCTGCACAGGTACATAGTGCGTGGTCTGATTGCTGCACAGGTACATAGTGCGTGGTCTGATTGCTGCACAGGTATATAGTGCGTGGTCTCATTGCTGCACAGGTACATAGTGCGTGGTGTGATTGCTGCACAGGTATATAGTGCGTGGTCTGATTGCTGCACAGGTACATAGTGCGTGGTCTGATTGCTGCACAGGTATATAGTGAGTGGTGTGATTGCTGCACAGGTACATAGTGCGTGGTGTGATTGCTGCGCAGGTACATAGTGCGTGGTGTTATTGCTCCACAGGTACATAGTGCGTGGTCTCATTGCTGCACAGGTACATAGTGCGTGGTGTGATTGCTACACAGGTACATAGTGCGTGGTCTGATTGCTGCACAGGTACATAGTGCGTGGTCTGATTGCTGCACAGGTACATAGTGCGTGGTCTGATTGCTGCACAGGTATATAGTGCGTGGTCTCATTGCTGCACAGGTACATAGTGCGTGGTGTGATTGCTGCACAGGTATATAGTGCGTGGTCTGATTGCTGCACAGGTACATAGTGCGTGGTCTGATTGCTGCACAGGTATATAGTGCGTGGTGTGATTGCTGCACAGGTACATAGTGCGTGGTGTGATTGCTGCACAGGTACATAGTGCGTGGTGTGATTGCTGCACAGGTATATAGTGCGTGGTCTGATTGCTGCACAGGTACATAGTGCGTGGTCTGATTGCTGCACAGGTATATAGTGCGTGGTGTGATTGCTGCATAGATATATAGTGCGTGGTCTGATTGCTGCACAGGTACATAGTGCGTGGTCTGATTGCTGCACAGGTATATAGTGCGTGGTCTCATTGCTGCACAGGTACATAGTGCGTGGTGTGATTGCTGCACAGGTATATAGTGCGTGGTCTGATTGCTGCACAGGTACATAGTGCGTGGTCTGATTGCTACACAGGCACATAGTGCGTGGTCTGATTGCTGCACAGGTATATAGTGCGTGGTGTGATTGCTGCACAGGTACATAGTGCGTGGTCTGATTGCTGCACAGGTACATAGTGCGTGGTCTGATTGCTGCACAGGTATATAGTGCGTGGTCTCATTGCTGCACAGGTACATAGTGCGTGGTGTGATTGCTGCACAGGTATATAGTGCGTGGTCTGATTGCTGCACAGGTATATAGTGCGTGGTGTGATTGCTGCAAAGGTACATAGTGCGTGGTCTGATTGCTGCACAGGTACATAGTGCGTGGTGTGATTGCTGCACAGGTATACAGTGCGTGGTCTGATTGCTGCACAGGTACATAGTGCGTGATGTGATTGCTGCACAGGTACATAGTGCGTGATGTGATTGCTGCACAGGTACATAGTGCGTGGTGTGATTGCTGCACAGGTATATAGTGCGTGGTGTGATTGCTGCACAGGTACATAGTGCGTGATGTGATTGCTGCACAGGTATATAGTGCGTGGTGTGATTGCTGCACAGGTACATAATGCGTGGTGTGATTGCTGCACAGGTATATAGTGCGTGGTGTGATTGCTGCACAGGTATATAGTGCGTGGTCTGATTGCTGCACAGGTACATAGTGCGTGATGTGATTGCTGCACAGGTATATAGTGCGTGGTGTGATTGCTACACAGGTACATAGTGCGTGGTGTGATTGCTGCACAGGTACATAGTGCGTGGTGTGATTGCTGCACAGGTATATAGTGCGTGGTCTGATTGCTGCACAGGTATATAGTGCGTGGTGTGATTGCTGCACAGGTACATAGTGCGTGGTGTGATTGCTGCACAGGTACATAGTGCGTGGTCTGATTGCTGCACAGGTACATAGTGCATGGTCTGATTGCTGCACAGGTATATAGTGCGTGGTCTGATTGCTGCACAGGTATATAGTGCGTGGTCTCATTGCTGCACAGGTACATAGTGCGTGGTGTGATTGCTGCACAGGTATATAGTGCGTGGTCTGATTGCTGCACAGGTACATAGTGCGTGGTCTGATTGCTACACAGGCACATAGTGCGTGGTCTGATTGCTGCACAGGTATATAGTGCGTGGTGTGATTGCTGCACAGGTACATAGTGCGTGGTCTGATTGCTGCACAGGTACATAGTGCGTGGTCTGATTGCTGCACAGGTATATAGTGCGTGGTCTCATTGCTGCACAGGTACATAGTGCGTGGTGTGATTGCTGCACAGGTATATAGTGCGTGGTCTGATTGCTGCACAGGTATATAGTGCGTGGTGTGATTGCTGCAAAGGTACATAGTGCGTGGTCTGATTGCTGCACAGGTACATAGTGCGTGGTGTGATTGCTGCACAGGTATATAGTGCGTGGTCTGATTGCTGCACAGGTACATAGTGCGTGATGTGATTGCTGCACAGGTACATAGTGCGTGATGTGATTGCTGCACAGGTACATAGTGCGTGGTGTGATTGCTGCACAGGTATATAGTGCGTGGTCTGATTGCTGCACAGGTACATAGTGCGTGATGTGATTGCTGCACAGGTACATAGTGCGTGGTCTGATTGCTGCACAGGTACATAGTGCGTGGTCTGATTGCTGCACAGGTACATAGTGCGTGGTGTGATTGCTGCACAGGTACATAGTGCGTGGTGTGATTGCTGCACAGGTACATAGTGCGTGGTCAGATTGCTACACAGGTACATAATGCGTGGTCTGATTGCTGCACAGGTACATAGTGCGTGGTCTGATTGCTGCACAGGTACATAGTGCATGGTCTGATTGCTGCACAGGTATATAGTGCGTGGTCTGATTGCTGCACAGGTACATAGTGCGTGGTCTGATTGCTGCACAGGTATATAGTGCGTGGTGTGATTGCTACACAGGTACATAGTGCGTGGTGTGATTGCTGCACAGGTACATAGTGCGTGGTGTGATTGCTGCACAGGTATATAGTGCGTGGTCTGATTGCTGCACAGGTATATAGTGCGTGGTGTGATTGCTGCACAGGTACATAGTGCGTGGTGTGATTGCTGCACAGGTACATAGTGCGTGGTCTGATTGCTGCACAGGTACATAGTGCATGGTCTGATTGCTGCACAGGTATATAGTGCGTGGTCTGATTGCTGCACAGGTATATAGTGCGTGGTCTCATTGCTGCACAGGTACATAGTGCGTGGTGTGATTGCTGCACAGGTACATAGTGCGTGGTCTGATTGCTGCACAGGTATATAGTGCGTGGTCTCATTGCTGCACAGGTACATAGTGCGTGGTGTGATTGCTGCAAAGGTACATAGTGCGTGGTCTGATTGCTGCACAGGTACATAGTGCGTGGTGTGATTGCTGCACAGGTATATAGTGCGTGGTCTGATTGCTGCACAGGTACATAGTGCGTGATGTGATTGCTGCACAGGTACATAGTGCGTGATGTGATTGCTGCACAGGTACATAGTGCGTGGTGTGATTGCTGCACAGGTATATAGTGCGTGGTCTGATTGCTGCACAGGTACATAGTGCGTGATGTGATTGCTGCACAGGTACATAGTGCGTGGTCTGATTGCTGCACAGGTACATAGTGCGTGGTCTGATTGCTGCACAGGTACATAGTGCGTGGTGTGATTGCTGCACAGGTACATAGTGCGTGGTGTGATTGCTGCACAGGTACATAGTGCGTGGTCAGATTGCTACACAGGTACATAATGCGTGGTCTGATTGCTGCACAGGTACATAGTGCGTGGTCTGATTGCTGCACAGGTACATAGTGCATGGTCTGATTGCTGCACAGGTATATAGTGCGTGGTCTGATTGCTGCACAGGTACATAGTGCGTGGTCTGATTGCTGCACAGGTACATAGTGCGTGGTCTGATTGCTGCACAGGTATATAGTGCGTGGTCTGATTGCTGCACAGGTACATAGTGCGTGGTCTGATTGCTGCACAGGTACATAGTGCGTGGTCTGATTGCTGCACAGGTACATAGTGCGTGGTCTGATTGCTGCACAGGTACATAGTGCGTGGTCTGATTGCTGCACAGGTATATAGTGCGTGGTCTGATTGCTGCACAGGTACATAGTGCGTGGTCTGATTGCTGCACAGGTACATAGTGCGTGGTCTGATTGCTGCACAGGTATATAGTGTGGGGCCTGATTGCTGCACAGGTATATAGTGCGTGGTCTGAATGCTGCACAGGTATATAGTGTGGGGCCTGATTGCTGCACAGGTATATAGTGCGTGGTCTGATTGCTGCACAGGTACATAGTGCGTGGTGTGATTGCTGCACAGGTACATAGTGCGTGGTCTGATTGCTGCACAGGTACATAGTGCATGGTCTGATTGCTGCACAGGTATATAGTGCGTGGTCTGATTGCTGCACAGGTATATAGTGCGTGGTCTGATTGCTGCACAGGTACATAATGCGTGGTCTGATTGCTGCACAGGTACATAGTGCGTGATGTGATTGCTGCACAGGTACATAGTGCGTGGTGTGATTGCTGCACAGGTACATAGTGCGTGGTCTGATTGCTGCACAGGTACATAGTGCGTGGTCTGATTGCTGCACAGGTACATAGTGCGTGGTGTGATTGCTGCACAGGTACATAGTGCGTGGTGTGATTGCTGCACAGGTACATAGTGCGTGGTCTGATTGCTGCATAGGTACATAGTGTGTGGTCTGATTGCTGCACAGGTACATAGTGCGTGATGTGATTGCTGCACAGGTACATAGTGCGTGGTCTGATTGCTGCACAGGTACATAGTGCGTGGTCTGATTGCTGCACAGGTACATAGTGCGTGGTGTGATTGCTGCACAGGTACATAGTGCGTGGTCTGATTGCTGCACAGGTATATAGTGCGTGGTGTGATTGCTGCACAGGTACATAGTGCGTGGTCTGATTGCTGCACAGGTACATAGTGCGTGGTCTGATTGCTGCACAGGTATATAGTGTGTGGTGTGATTGCTGCACAGGTATATAGTGCGTGGTCTGATTGCTGCACAGGTACATAGTAGAGATGAGCGCCTGAAATTTTTCGGGTTTTGTGTTTTGGTTTTGGGTTCGGTTCCGCGGCCGTGTTTTGGGTTCGAACGCGTTTTGGCAAAACCTCACCGAATTTTTTTTGTCGGATTCGGGTGTGTTTTGGATTCGGGTGTTTTTTTCAAAAAACACTAAAAAACAGCTTAAATCATAGAATTTGGGGGTCATTTTGATCCCAAAGTATTATTAACCTCAAAAACCATAATTTACACTCATTTTCAGTCTATTCTGAATACCTCACACCTCACAATATTATTTTTAGTCCTAAAATTTGCACCGAGGTCGCTGTGTGAGTAAGATAAGCGACCCTAGTGGCCGACACAAACACCGGGCCCATCTAGGAGTGGCACTGCAGTGTCACGCAGGATGTCCCTTCCAAAAAACCCTCCCCAAACAGCACATGACGCAAAGAAAAAAAGAGGCGCAATGAGGTAGCTGTGTGAGTAAGATTAGCGACCCTAGTGGCCGACACAAACACCGGGCCCATCTAGGAGTGGCACTGCAGTGTCACGCAGGATGGCCCTTCCAAAAAACCCTCCCCAAACAGCACATGACGCAAAGAAAAAAAGAGGCGCAATGAGGTAGCTGTGTGAGTAAGATTAGCGACCCTAGTGGCCGACACAAACACCGGGCCCATCTAGGAGTGGCACTGCAGTGTCACGCAGGATGTCCCTTCCAAAAAACCCTCCCCAAACAGCACATGACGCAAAGAAAAAAAGAGGCGCAATGAGGTAGCTGTGTGAGTAAGATTAGCGACCCTAGTGGCCGACACAAACACCGGGCCCATCTAGGAGTGGCACTGCAGTGTCACGCAGGATGGCCCTTCCAAAAAACCCTCCCCAAACAGCACATGACGCAAAGAAAAAAAGAGGCGCAATGAGGTAGCTGTGTGAGTAAGATTAGCGACCCTAGTGGCCGACACAAACACCGGGCCCATCTAGGAGTGGCACTGCAGTGTCACGCAGGATGTCCCTTCCAAAAAACCCTCCCCAAACAGCACATGACGCAAAGAAAAAAAGAGGCGCAATGAGGTAGCTGTGTGAGTAAGATTAGCGACCCTAGTGGCCGACACAAACACCGGGCCCATCTAGGAGTGGCACTGCAGTGTCACGCAGGATGGCCCTTCCAAAAAACCCTCCCCAAACAGCACATGACGCAAAGAAAAAAAGAGGCGCAATGAGGTAGCTGACTGTGTGAGTAAGATTAGCGACCCTAGTGGCCGACACAAACACCGGGCCCATCTAGGAGTGGCACTGCAGTGTCACGCAGGATGTCCCTTCCAAAAAACCCTCCCCAATCAGCACATGATGCAAAGAAAAAGAAAAGAAAAAAGAGGTGCAAGATGGAATTGTCCTTGGGCCCTCCCACCCACCCTTATGTTGTATAAACAAAACAGGACATGCACACTTTAACCAACCCATCATTTCAGTGACAGGGTCTGCCACACGACTGTGACTGATATGACGGGTTGGTTTGGACCCCCCAAAAAAAGAAGCAATTAATCTCTCCTTGCACAAACTGGCTCTACAGAGGCAAGATGTCCACCTCATCTTCACCCTCCGATATATCACCGTGTACATCCCCCTCCTCACAGATTATCAATTCGTCCCCACTGGAATCCACCATCTCAGCTCCCTGTGTACTTTGTGGAGGCAATTGCTGCTGGTCAATGTCTCCGCGGAGGAATTGATTATAATTCATTTTAATGAACATCATCTTCTCCACATTTTCTGGATGTAACCTCGTACGCCGATTGCTGACAAGGTGAGCGGCGGCACTAAACACTCTGTCTGCTGCTAATATATAGACTGGTTGATAAAGAGATAGTATACTCGTAACTAGTATGTATGTATAAAGAAAGAAAAAAAAACCACGGTTAGGTGGTATATACAATTATGGACGGGCTGCCGAGTGCCGACACAGAGGTAGCCACAGCCGTGAACTACCGCACTGTACTGTGTCTGCTGCTAATATATAGACTGGTTGATAAAGAGATAGTATACTCGTAACTAGTATGTATGTATAAAGAAAGAAAAAAAAACCACGGTTAGGTGGTATATACAATTATGGACGGGCTGCCGAGTGCCGACACAGAGGTAGCCACAGCCGTGAACTACCGCACTGTACTGTGTCTGCTGCTAATATAGACTGGTTGATAAAGAGATAGTATACTACTAATATTATATATACTGGTGGTCAGGTCACTGGTCACTAGTCACACTGGCAGTGGCACTCCTGCAGCAAAAGTGTGCACTGTTTAATTTTAATATAATATTATGTACTCCTGGCTCCTGCTATAACCTATAACTGGCACTGCAGTAGTGCTCCCCAGTCTCCCCCACAATTATAAGCTGTGTGAGCTGAGCAGTCAGACAGATATATAATATATATAGATGATGCAGCACACTGGCCTGAGCCTGAGCAGTGCACACAGATATGGTATGTGACTGACTGAGTCACTGTGTGTATCGCTTTTTTCAGGCAGAGAACGGATATATTAAATAAACTGCACTGTGTGTCTGGTGGTCACTCACTATATAATATATTATGTACTCCTGGCTCCTGCTATAACCTATAACTGGCACTGCAGTAGTGCTCCCCAGTCTCCCCCACAATTATAAGCTGTGTGAGCTGAGCAGTCAGACAGATATATATAATATTATATATAGATAATAGATGATGCAGCACACTGGCCTGAGCCTGAGCAGTGCACACAGATATGGTATGTGACTGACTGAGTCACTGTGTGTATCGCTTTTTTCAGGCAGAGAACGGATATATTAAATAAACTGCACTGTGTGTCTGGTGGTCACTCACTATATAATATATTATGTACTCCTGGCTCCTGCTATAACCTATAACTGGCACTGCAGTAGTGCTCCCCAGTCTCCCCCACAATTATAAGCTGTGTGAGCTGAGCAGTCAGACAGATATATATAATATTATATATAGATAATAGATGATGCAGCACACTGGCCTGAGCCTGAGCAGTGCACACAGATATGGTATGTGACTGAGTCACTGTGTGTATCGCTTTTTTCAGGCAGAGAACGGATTATAAAGTAAACTGCACTGTCCTCACTAGTAAACTCTCTCCACTCAGTCTCTACACTTCTACAGTAACAGTACTCCTCCTAGTCAGCTCCAGTAAATCTCTCTCAGTCTCTTATAATCTAAATGGAGAGGACGCCAGCCACGTCCTCTCCCTATCAATCTCAATGCACGTGTGAAAATGGCGGCGACGCGCGGCTCCTTATATAGAATCCGAGTCTCGCGATAGAATCCGAGCCTCGCGAGAATCCGACAGCGTCATGAGGACGTTCGGGCGCGCTCGGGTTAACCGAGCAAGGCGGGAAGATCCGAGTCGCTCGGACCCGTGAAAAAAAACATGAAGTTCTGGCGGGTTCGGATTCAGAGAAACCGAACCCGCTCATCTCTAGTACATAGTGCGTGATGTGATTGCTGCACAGGTACATAGTGCGTGGTGTGATTGCTGCACAGGTACATAATGCGTGGTCTGATTGCTGCACAGGTACATAGTGCGTGATGTGATTGCTGCACAGGTACATAGTGCGTGGTCTGATTGCTGCACAGGTACATAGTGCGTGGTCTGATTGCTGCACAGGTACATAGTGCGTGGTCTGATTGCTGCACAGGTACATAGTGCGTGGTCTGATTGCTGCACAGGTATATAGTGCGTGGTGTGATTGCTGCACAGGTACATAGTGCGTGGTCTGATTGCTGCACAGGTACATAGTGCGTGGTCTGATTGCTGCACAGGTATATAGTGTGTGGTGTGATTGCTGCACAGGTATATAGTGCGTGGTCTGATTGCTGCACAGGTACATAGTGCGTGATGTGATTGCTGCACAGGTACATAGTGCGTGGTGTGATTGCTGCACAGGTACATAATGCGTGGTCTGATTGCTGCACAGGTACATAGTGCGTGGTCTGATTGCTGCACAGGTACATAGTGCATGGTTTGATTGCTGCACAGGTATATAGTGCGTGGTCTGATTGCTGCACAGGTACATAGTGCGTGGTCTGATTGCTGCACAGGTACATAGTGCGTGGTCTGATTGCTGCACAGGTATATAGTGCGTGGTCTGATTGCTGCACAGGTACATAGTGCGTGGTCTGATTGCTGCACAGGTACATAGTGCGTGGTCTGATTGCTGCACAGGTATATAGTGCGTGGTCTGATTGCTGCACAGGTACATAGTGCGTGGTCTGATTGCTGCACAGGTACATAGTGCGTGATGTGATTGCTGCACAGGTACATAGTGCGTGGTCTGATTGCTGCACAGGTACATAGTGCGTGGTCTGATTGCTGCACAGGTACATAGTGCGTGGTCTGATTGCTGCACAGGTACATAGTGCGTGGTCTGATTGCTGCACAGGTATATAGTGCGTGGTGTGATTGCTGCACAGGTACATAGTGCGTGGTCTGATTGCTGCACAGGTACATAGTGCGTGGTCTGATTGCTGCACAGGTATATAGTGTGTGGTGTGATTGCTGCACAGGTATATAGTGCGTGGTCTGATTGCTGCACAGGTACATAGTGCGTGATGTGATTGCTGCACAGGTACATAGTGCGTGGTGTGATTGCTGCACAGGTACATAATGCGTGGTCTGATTGCTGCACAGGTACATAGTGCGTGGTCTGATTGCTGCACAGGTACATAGTGCATGGTTTGATTGCTGCACAGGTATATAGTGCGTGGTCTGATTGCTGCACAGGTACATAGTGCGTGGTCTGATTGCTGCACAGGTACATAGTGCGTGGTCTGATTGCTGCACAGGTATATAGTGCGTGGTCTGATTGCTGCACAGGTACATAGTGCGTGGTCTGATTGCTGCACAGGTACATAGTGCGTGGTCTGATTGCTGCACAGGTATATAGTGCGTGGTCTGATTGCTGCACAGGTACATAGTGCGTGGTCTGATTGCTGCACAGGTACATAGTGCGTGGTCTGATTGCTGCACAGGTACATAGTGCGTGGTCTGATTGCTGCACAGGTACATAGTGCGTGGTCTGATTGCTGCACAGGTACATAGTGCGTGGTCTGATTGCTGCACAGGTATATAGTGCGTGGTCTGATTGCTGCACAGGTACATAGTGCGTGGTCTGATTGCTGCACAGGTACATAGTGCGTGATGTGATTGCTGCACAGGTATATAGTGCGTGATGTGATTGCTGCACAGGTATATAGTGCGTGGTCTGATTGCTGCACAGGTACATAGTGTGGGGTCTGATTGCTGCACAGGTACATAGTGCGTGGTCTGATTGCTGCACAGGTACATAGTGCGTGGTGTGATTGCTGCACAGGTATATAGTGCGTGGTCTGATTGCTGCACAGGTACATAGTGCGTGGTCTGATTGCTGCACAGGTACATAGTGCGTGGTCTGATTGCTGCACAGGTACATAGTGCGTGGTCTGATTGCTGCACAGGTACATAGTGCGTGGTCTGATTGCTGCACAGGTATATAGTGCGTGGTCTGATTGCTGCACAGGTATATAGTGCGTGGTCTGATTGCTGCACAGGTACATAGTGCGTGGTCTGATTGCTGCACAGGTACATAGTGCGTGGTCTGATTGCTGCACAGGTACATAGTGCGTGGTCTGATTGCTGCACAGGTACATAGTGCGTGGTCTGATTGCTGCACAGGTACATAGTGCGTGGTCTGATTGCTGCACAGGTACATAGTGCGTGGTCTGATTGCTGCACAGGTACATAGTGCGTGGTGTGATTGCTGCACAGGTACATAATGCGTGGTCTGATTGCTGCACAGGTATATAGTGCGTGGTCTGATTGCTGCACAGGTACATAGTGCGTGGTCTGATTGCTGCACAGGTATATAGTGCGTGGTCTGATTGCTGCACAGGTACATAATGCGTGGTCTGATTGCTGCACAGGTATATAGTGCGTGGTCTGATTGCTGCACAGGTATATAGTGCGTGGTGTGATTGCTGCACAGGTATATAGTGCGTGGTCTGATTGCTGCACAGATATATAGTGCGTGGTCTGATTGCTGCACAGGTATATAGTGCGTGGTCTGATTGCTGCACAGGTATATAGTGCTTGGTCTGATTGCTGCACAGGTACATAGTGCGTGGTCTGATTGCTGCACAGGTATATAGTGCGTGGTCTGATTGCTGCACAGGTACATAGTGCGTGGTCTGATTGCTGCACAGGTACATAGTGCGTGGTGTTATTGCTGCACAGGTACATAGTGCGTGGTCTGATTGCTGCACAGGTACATAGTGCGTGGTCTGATTGCTGCACAGGTATATAGTGCGTGGTCTGATTGCTGCACAGGTATATACTGCGTGGTCTGATTGCTGCACAGGTATATAGTGCGTGGTCTGATTGCTGCACAGGTACATAGTGCGTGGTCTGATTGCTGCACAGGTATATAGTGCGTGGTCTGATTGCTGCACAGGTATATAGTGCGTGGTGTGATTGCTGCACAGGTATATAGTGCGTGGTCTGATTGCTGCACAGGTACATAGTGCGTGGTCTGATTGCTGCACAGGTACATAGTGCGTGGTCTGATTGCTGCGCAGGTATATAGTGGGTGGTCTGATTGCTGCGCAGGTATATAGGCACTCAGGCACCACGCAGAACTCCCGGGTGTTGGTGTTTGTGAGCGCTCACCTTGCTACGCTGCAGCACATTAGATCTCTGTATACGGCCACCCGCGTAGCTGAGAGGTTAATCCAGGCTGCAGATCCATTTACTCTCTGGCCTGTCGCTGAGACTAGCAGCCGGGGTGTCAATTAGTGTCAATACCGCTGCTGGTCTCATTAGATGTAGGCTGGGCGAGATCTGTCACAGCCAGGAGACAACAGCAGGGGGCTGATTTTGATTACTTCGTACTCAAGAAATATGTATTTTCCTGGGATTGCGGCGAATGCTCAATGATAGTTTACTATCATATCATGCAACATGCAGCATTTAGTGTCCTCCGTAATATTGCCTGTACGGGCGTACAGAGAATGCTGAAACAAGGCAGACTGTAGCGTCATGTGCCCGTAAATGTGATTCTGCATATGTTACACTTATTATTACAGTGTATGTGACACAGACACAACACGCAGCTCAGACCTCTGTGAGTGTACAATAAGGCAGATACTGGGAGCTATCCAAATATCCAGAACACGGGAAGTTGTACTATGTGTCGAACGGAACAAAAAATAGTTACTGTGCAGTTGTCCTGATTTACAGAATAATAGCAGATACTGAGATTTGTATCCAACACAGAGAGGCAGAGAATAAGTACTGTGCGGTTTTCTAGACCTGCAGAAAAACACCTAGTTGCCGACTTTCTGTCTGCCTGCAGCAGGGGGCGTGGTGCGGCACGGGGGGGGGGGGGGGTGATGGGGAGGAGCAGGGGTCGTGTGGAACTGGAAGTAGCTTACCGTGATCATTGGCCTGCATATGTCTGACGTACTGTATTACATACACTGCACTGTGGTGGTCGTTCCGAGTTGTTCGCTCGCTAGCAGTTTTTAGCAGCCGTGCAAACACTATGCCGCCGCCCACTGGGAGTGTATTTTAGCTTAGCAGAAGTGCAAACGAAAGGTTCGCAGAGCGGCTACAAAGTTTTTTGTGCAGTTTTAGAGTAGCTCAATACCTACTCAGCGCCTGCGATCACTTCAGACTGTTCAGTTCCTGTTTGACGTCACGAACACGCCCTGCGTTCACCCAGCCACGCCTGCGTTTTTCCTGGCACGCCTGCGTTTTCTTCGAACACTCCCTAAAAACGTCACTCTGCGGCCACCAGTGCGACTGAAAAGCATCGCTAGACCCAGTGTGAAACTACATCATTCGTTGTAATAGTACGTCGCGCGTGCGCATTGTTCCGCATACGCATGCTCAAAAGTGCCGGGTTTTTTTTTCCCTCAACGCTGCACAGCGAACGAATGCAGCTAGCGATCAACTCGGAATGACCACCTGTGTCTGGGGCAGACTATATAACTTGTTATATGCTTATGCAATCTTCATGGGCTGGCAACAACAATAGCCCTAAAAATCAAACATTTGGAACCCCCCCTGCAGAAATCCTGCATTTGCCCCTGCAAGTTACCGCACCCCACAAAGCACCAATGAATAGAGACGTGTTCAAAGAAATAAAACCTTGAATACAGCTTGTAGATAGCCAGTACTCACTCAGCATCAGACAGGCCCCTCAGAGTGACTCTATATTACAGGTACGGTTTCCTGTGAATATATTCTCTCAGTTTGTCACTGCCTAAGTCCGAATACCTAGCACTATCCGTGCCCTCCGACAGCTGTGGAACCATATGGAGGCGGCATGGCAGGTGGGAGAATTGCTGAAGGAATGGAAAGATAGTACGGGAAATATGATGTAATAAGCACAATGACAGAAGGTTTAAGGGGAGCACACACCGTATTGATAGAGAGATCTTTGTCTTAGTATCTTAGTGGTGACTTCAGCTGCTGATGCCGCCTGTTTCCACACGCTAGGTCATTCAATGACACCTTCTAATAGAGTCACAGCAATAACCGAGCAATACTGCTTATTATTTACATTTTATGCATAAACTGCACAAAAAACTAAATGAAAACATTGATCATTGATCCCCGGGGTCAATTTACTAAGCCTTGGAGAGAGATAAAGTAGCAACCAACTGGCTCCTAACTGTCATTTTTTAAACACAGCATGTGACATGGCAGTTAGGAGCTGATTGGTTGGTACTTTACCTCCGCCCACTTTATCTCTCTCCACAGCTTAGTAGATAGACCCCATAGTGCAGCAGGACGGGTGGACAGAAAGGTGATGTAACATGTGCAGAGAGAGTTAGATTTGGGTGGGTTATAGTGTTTCTGTGCAGGGTAAGTACTGGCTGCTTTATTTTTACACTGTAATTTACATTTCAGTTTGAACACGCCCCACCAGGGGCGTCTCTAGAGAGGAGGGGACCCGTGTGCAGACTACGTGTGTGGGCCCCCTCCTCTCCCGTAGCCATCACGCCGATGCTAGCGCTCTGAGCGCTCTAGACTCTGGCACAGTGCCAGAGTCTACAGTGCATGCGCAGGACTACGAAAAAATGGCGGCTGCAACATTTTTCCAGAGTTCTGTGCAGGCGTTGTAGACTCTGGCACTGTGCCAGAGTCTCTAGTGCTCAGTGCGCTAGCAGCGGCGCGACAGCTACGGGAGAGGAGGGGGCCCACACACGGTCAGCGATGAACTCCGAAAAGGTAAGTGTGGGAGAAATGGGTGCAGTGTGTGCGGTGACTCAGGGACCCGTGTGCACCGCACACACTGCACCCATTATAGAAACGCCAATGTGCCCCACCCAAATATAACTCTCTCTGCACATGTTACATCTGCCCCACCTGCAGTGCACATGGTTTTATCCAACTGCTAACAAATTTGCTGCTGCGATCAACTCTGAATTAGGCCCAAAGTGCAGAGAAACCTGCACTACAGGAACCGGTAATTTCCGTTTTCAGCAGGACTAATAAGTAGAAATGAACTGCCCCTGGATGTTGCGGCGAAGAAGGTTCCGGAGCGTTAGGAAATCTGGGAGAAGCGCTGAGCTGCGGGGGGTGAAGGGGTGACAGTTGTTTGTGACTGCTGTTGTGTGTCTGTCACATGCCCTGTAGCTCCATATAACATGCTGCCTTTCCAGCTAAGCATGTGTCCTCACCCCGTTATCAATTAGTGTTAATTGAGCTTCTGATGCTGGAAATAATTGTGGAACCACAAAGGCTTTGCATTAATGAGATCCCATATCTATTAACTTTCCAGCCTCCTGCGATCCTGACCTCAGATATAGAATATCTCATAAAGACGTCTTTCTGCTTTAGTTTTGGTCATTTTCAGCATAGGATGCCCTAATATCAGCATCCAAACCCTATCATGGAATTCAGTATGGGGCGTATTTAGTAATTAATATTTTCAGGATATTCTCAAAAATCACTCTTTTTTTAGAGGTACCTTCAAAAATATATCTACTGGGGGCCGCAGCAAACATCGGAGCTTGGCCCGGGTAGGTAACGTCATTTTAGCCATTGTATTCTATAGGCTACAGTCTGCAAAAGTAAAGAGAGAGGGATCCGTAGGATCCCACCCCAGCACTCCCCGCTCACACAAGCTAGCGAGGTTGCCCCCGGCAAGTGAAAGTAATCGCTAATGCAATTACTTTACTTTTACACATTGCAGGGACGGGCTCCAATCAGAGATATACGATTAACGGTACGTGCCGGCAGTACTTTATTTCTTATTACCGCGAACAGCAACGATAAGAAATTATAATTGTTCGGTCAAAAACCTGATACTTACTAAATAGGCCCCTATAACTCTTTCCACCTATAGCGCTATCTGTTCCTAGCGTCTAGACTGTCCTTATTCGTTATATTGCGCTGTTTATTACTAGAGTATTTGAACAAAGTTAGCATCTATCCTTGTGTATCAATGTCTATTTCCCTATAGATTGTAAGCTTGCGAGCAGGGCCTTCCTACCGCTATGTCTGTCTGTTTTTGCCTAGTTTTGTTCTATTACTGTCGTTCTAATTGTAAAGCGCAACGGAATATACTGCGCTATATAAGAAACTGTTAATAAATTAATTAATAAATAAATAAAAAGTCAAATGATTTTATTCTTTAAGTATTTGTTTCCAATACATCCACTGAGATTTTTTTAAACTTTTGGATGACTGTTTAGTGCTGCAATTTTGCATATGTCATCTGGTCAGAAGTCAATTAAGCTTCCATTATTTTTCCAACAGTGGGAGGACACCAGAGCCACCTGGGGGAGTGGCTCACGCAGACAGGAGGGTGGGACATAAAACCCATGACCCCAGCCCCGTGAAGCTGAAATGCTAACCACTGTACCACCATGCCACCCGCTGTACAATCTGGCCCAGAAATCACAACACACTTCTATATAAGCACTGCTCACAGTAATCTGACAAAAAGTAGCAATATTAAGAAGTGGACGTTGTGTAACCTATGCATGATATGTATATAATCTGTATTATTATTATTATTATTATTATATTTTATTGGCTAGGCGCCACAAGGTGTAGGCAGCAGATATATACAGTGCACAATAGTGCATATACACTGTACACATAATGCAGTAATACCACAGACAGGAAGTGAGTACAGCAAGTAGGGACCAGCAACTCTTTCATCAGGCGGGGGTGAGCCGCTGGGGAAGTCACAACAGCTCTCAATGATCTTGTACCCATCGCATGGGCAAACACAGGGTCAGTGTCACTGGAGGGGAAAAGGTGATATAGGACAAGGAGCACAGGTGGTAAGGATAGCCCCCTTGCATAAAGAGGGAAGAGAACCCTGCCCAAGAGCTTACAATCTACAAGAGGAGGGGGGTAAAGAGTTGGAGGGTGAACTGAGAATGAGAGCGGTAGTGTAGGGAGAGGGAGTGAGAGAAGAGGTAAGAAGACGTCTGAAGACCGCCGGGAACTGGAGTGTACTCAGGGAACATTTAAAGTTGAGGAGACTGGAAGAATATTGGTCTTGGCAAGGGAGGGAGTGCCAGGGGAGCATGGCGGGAATGATGGAGGAGGCATGTGAGGAAGTGACAGGAGTAGCGGTGAGGCGGCAGGAGAAGAGGAGATAGAGGAGAGAGTATGGAGTTGCCAACGGTTTAATATGATCTGACACATACTACAGTGGTGCAAGTGGGCGGGTACGGGTGGGTACGGCGTACCCGTAAGAATTTAGCCGTGGGTACGCCGTACCCACACCGACGGGCCGCCGCTCCTCGCACCGCCTATGATGTGAGGGAAGGAGAGCGCAGCCTGTGCCTCTCCTTCCCCTCAGTCTCCGGCGGGTGTCATAGTTTAATTCAGCGCCGATCCGTGAGCCAATCAGAGCTCCCCCAGTGCCAGATAGAAATGCCCCCCCAGTGCCAGATATCCCCCAGTGCCAGGTATACATGCCCCCCTGTGCCAGATATCCCCCAGTGCCAGGTATATATGCCCCCCAGTGCCAGATATCCCCCAGTGCCAGGTATACATGCCCCCCTGTGCCAGATATCCCCCAGTGCCAGGTATACATGCCCCCCTGTGCCAGATATCCCCCAGTGCCAGGTATATATGCCCCCCAGTGCCAGATATCCCCCAGTGCCAGATAGAAATGCCCCCCCAGTGCCAGATATCCCCCAGTGCCAGGTATATATGCCCCCCAGTGCCAGATATCCCCCAGTGCCAGGTATACATGCCCCCCTGTGCCATATATCCCCCAGTGCCAGGTATATATGCCCCCCAGTGCCAGATATCCCCCAGTGCCAGATAGAAAGCAGTGGCGGATTCAGGGGGGGGCACTAAGGTACGAGCCCCCACTGTAATTTTCAGTTTTTTATTTTTTTAATTGTAATTGCTGCTGCCACAGCCCAATGCTGATCTCAGACAAGCAGAGCAGGCTGCTGTACTCCGTATAGCCACGGCTTGCTGCATAAGTGCCACTCTGCCCCTCAGCATGCCAGTCAGTAGAGTTTGCTCACTCCCCCTGCTCCAATACTGGTGCCGACAGCCAGATCATGATGCAGGAGGGAGGACTGCGGGTGGGACGTTGGAGGAGCTGTTCTATGTTGGCTCTGAGGAGTTCACAGTGGCACCAGCTGCAAATTGCAGGTACCACTGGATTAGGTAGACGCACATATACCCAACACCTGTCGCTGAGGAGCTGCCTAAGCGGCAAGGGGGGCAAGATGTGACCGGGTCAGTGGGGGTGCTGGGTTTTAATTCTGTTTTAGCTGTCACCAGAACAGTGGTGGTGGAGTCGGTTCTAGCTGCCTCCACGGGTGGGGGTAGGTGTGTGTGTGTGTGTGGGGGGGGGGGGGGTCTTCGCACCCTGTGTCTATACCTCTGTCACCAGTTACTGTATATATGCATTCCCCTCTGTCACCCTGTTTATACCCCTCTGTCACCATGTGTATGCTTCCCTGTCATCCTGTTTATTCCCCTCTGTCACCATGTGTATGCCTCCCTGTCACCATGTGTATGCCTCCCTGTCACCCTGTTTATACCCCTCTGTCACCATGTGTATGCCTCCCTGTCACCCTGTTTATACCCCTCTGTCACCATGTGTATGCCTACCTGTCACCCTGTTTATACCCCTCTGTCACCATGTGTATGCCTCCCTGTCACCATGTGTATGCCTCCCTGTCACTCTGTTTATACCCCTCTGTCACCATGTGTATGCCTCCCTGTCACTCTGTTTATACCCCTCTGTCACCATGTGTATGCCTACCTGTCACCCTGTTTATACCCCTCTGTCACCATGTGTATGCCTACCTGTCACCCTGTTTATACCCCTCTGTCACCATGTGTATGCCTCCCTGTCACTCTGTTTATTCCCCTCTGTACCCTGTTTACACCACTGTCACCTCATGTATATGTACTACTGTCACCCTGTGTGTATGTGCCACTGTCACCCTGTGTGTATGCGCCACTGTCACCCTGTGTGTATGTGCCACTGTCACCCTGTGTGTATGTGCCACTGTCACCCTGTGTGTATATGCCACTGTCACCCTGTGTGTATGCGCCACTGTCACCCTATGTGTATGCGCCACTGTCACCCTGTGTATGCGCCTCTGTCACCCCATGTATATGCCACTGTCACCCCATGTATATGCCACTGTCACCCAATGTATACGCCACTGTCACCCCATGTATATGTGCCACTGTACCCTGTGTATGCCCCTCTATCACTCTGTGTATGCGCCACTGTCACCCTGCATGACGAAAAAGAGGGGTGTGGCTCATAAGGACAGCATAAACTACAAGGGCACTCCCCTTGTAATGAGACCACACCCCTTTTTCTTGGAGTACCCCAGCGCCTATCGTGATGCCCCCCTTGTAATTTTCTTCTGGATCCGCCCCTTCCTACAAGGCAGGCTCGGTGTATGGAAGTCATGTGATGTGGAGGCAGTGCATACAGTATGCTCTTCTGGATCCGCCCCTTCCTACAAGGCAGGCTCGGTGTATGGAAGTCATGTGATGTGGAGGCAGTGCATACAGTATGCTCTTCTGGATCCGCCCCTGCCTACAAGGCAGGCTCGGTGTATGGAAGTCATGTGATGTGGAGGCAGTGCATACAGTATGCTCTTTTGGATCCGCCCCTTCCTACAAGGCAGGCTCGGTGTATGGAAGTCATGTGATGTGGAGGCAGTGCATACAGTATGCTCTTCTGGATCCGCCCCTGCCTACAAGGCAGGCTCGGTGTATGGAAGTCATGTGATGTGGAGGCAGTGCATACAGTATGCTCTTCTGGATCCGCCCCTTCCTACAAGGCAGGCTCGGTGTATGGAAGTCATGTGATGTGGAGGCAGTGCATACAGTATGCTCTTCTGGATGCACCCCTTCCTACAAGGCAGGCTCGGTGTATGGAAGTCATGTGATGTGGAGGCAGTGCATACAGTATGCTCTTCTGGATGCACCCCTTCCTACAAGGCAGGCTCGGTGTATGGAAGTCATGTGATGTGGAGGCAGTGCATACAGTATGCTCTTCTGGATCCGCCCCTGCCTACAAGGCAGGCTCGGTGTATGGAAGTCATGTGATGTGGAGGCAGTGCATACAGTATGCTCTTCTGGATCCGCCCCTTCCTACAAGGCAGGCTCGGTGTATGGAAGTCATGTGATGTGGAGGCAGTGCATACAGTATGCTCTTCTGGATCCGCCCCTTCCTACAAGGCAGGCTCGGTGTATGGAAGTCATGTGATGTGGAGGCAGTGCATACAGTATGCTCTTCTGGATCCGCCCCTTCCTACAAGGCAGGCTCGGTGTATGGAAGTCATGTGATGTGGAGGCAGTGCATACAGTATGCTCTTCTGGATGCACCCCTTCCTACAAGGCAGGCTCGGTGTATGGAAGTCATGTGATGTGGAGGCAGTGCATACAGTATGCTCTTCTGGATGCACCCCTTCCTACAAGGCAGGCTCGGTGTATGGAAGTCATGTGATGTGGAGGCAGTGCATACAGTATGCTCTTCTGGATGCACCCCTTCCTACAAGGCAGGCTCGGTGTATGGAAGTCATGTGATGTGGAGGCAGTGCATACAGTATGCTCTTCTGATCAGCTTCCGGAATATACGCCCATTTTGCATGCACAGCACAGAAGGAAGGTCTCGTGGAGTGCTGCAGGTGCTTTGGGGAACAAGGGGGAAGGCTGCACCACCTACACCCATTTCTGTTTCCAGTACTGTCAGAAACTATAACAATCCTAAAGAAATATATCTGAGCCCGATTCTAGCACGTGTTTAGATATAGTCTGCGGTCTGTTGGACAGAAACTTCATGGTCATCCATCACATTTGTGGTTTTATACAGCTAATACATTTTGTATCCAGACAAAAGTAATTTAATCTAAATACTGTCTAATCTAGGCCTGTCTGAGATGCGTCCACTACAGTACAGGTAACTATGGCTTAGGAATTACCCTTTTCGATTAATTACAAATTTTGTACATTCTGCTAAAACAGAGCTGTTATGGGCCTTATTCACATACAAAAGAAGACATTAGCATAATACGCAATAGGAATGGATTCCATGTCATGTTGGTAGTTTTTTTATATCTTTATTATATTGGCATTTATTCCTACACTAGGTGCTTCATCGCGCCCTACGGGCGCTCTTCACACCGTCGCAAGGGGCTACGCCCCCTTAATCCTTGCATGCCTTTCTGGGGTTCAATATTTGTGTTATATGGAGTATCACCTGCATTCCTTTGTTAGTGGTTAAATATTGCACAATGAAAGGGTGTGCGATGGTGAAGGAGGCGCTGCCCCTTGCAACGGCGTGAACAGCACCTGCAGGCCACAATGTACAGAATGTAGCGGGTGCGGGGGGTACTGCGGATGGTGTCTGTAGATGCTGCGGATGGAGGGGGGCGGAAGTGGGGGTGGGGCCCGGATGGGGAAGGGTTGGGAGGTGCTGCGGGTGGGGGAGGGGCAGAGGAGTGGGGGATGCAGATGGGGGAGGGGTCCGGAGGCACTGCAGGTGGGGGAGGGGCAGGGGTGCCATGGGTGGGGGAGGGGCAGGTGTGGGGATGTTGCAGATGGGTGAAGGGTTCCGGAGGTGCTGTGGGATGGGAAGGGGCGGGAGTGCCACTGGTGGGGTAGGGGTCCGCAGGCGCCATGGGTAGGGGAGGGGCAGGTACGGGTGTTGCGGCAGATGGGGAAGGAGGTCCGGAGGTGCTGCAGGTGGTGGTGGGGCAGGTGTGGGGGTGCCATTGGTGGGGGAGGGGTGGGTGAGGGGGGGACCGCGGATGGAGGAGGGTGTCTGCAGATGCTGCGGGTGGAGGGGGGCAGGTGTGGGGGAGACATATAAGGGGGGTGAATGGTGGAGGGGGCCTGGAGATTGCTGGGGGTGGTGAAGGGGCGGAGGAGTGGGAGCCGCGGGTGGTGTAGGGGGTCTGGAGGCACAGCATGTGGGGGAGGGGTGGAGTGCCGCATGTGGTGGAGGGGAAGGTGCGGAGGTGTGGTGCATTGGGGAGAGGTCTGGAGGTGCTGCGGGTACTGTACCTGCCAAAAAGGTAGTTGGAGGGTATGCAGTAACAGGCCCAGGACAGGGGTGACAGGGTCAGAACAGGGTTGACTGGGCCAGGACAGGGGTGACAGGGTCAGAACAGGGGTGACAGGGTCAGAACAGGGGTGACGGGGCCAGGACAGGGGTGACGGGGCCAGGACAGGGGTGACGGGGCCAGGACATGGGCGACGGGGCCTGGACAGAAATGACAGGGACAGGATAGGGGTGACAGGGTCAGTGTAGGGGCGGCAGGACCAGGACAGGGGTGACAGGGCCAGTATAGGGTTTACAGGGCAAGCACAGGGGTGACAGGGCCAGGATAGGGGTAGCAGGGCCAGCATAAGGGTGACAGGGCCAGGATAAGGGTGAAAGGGCCAGGATAAGGGTGAAAGGGCCAGGATAAGGGTGGCAGGTCAAGGCCAGAGGTGACAGGGACATGACAGAACACAGGGCACGGGAGAGATTGGTATTAGGGACAGAACAGTGGTGACAGACAGATGTGTCTTACCGGAGTCACTGCTGCTGGCTGCTGCTGTTCCACTCCAACCTGTTGGCATCTGCTGCTGGTGGAGACTTGGCATGGCTGACTCTCTTAGGCTGTATTCCTGCTTCCTCTGCCCGTCCGCATCACTCCCCCCCTCCTCAGTCACACACCGCAGACCTCGCGCAGCTGCCGGGCACTGTGGTAAGGTGAGACTGGGAGTGACTGGTTAGCCCCCAGGAGATGCTGCGGCTGGAGGGAGGAGGGGGTCATAGCATGCACGTGGCGCGGACCTCACGGCTGCTGGGCACTATGGTAAGGGGAGACTGGGAGTGACTGGTTAGCTACCAGGAGACGCTGATGCTGGAGGGAGGAGGGGGTCGGAGCCTGCAAGCAGCGCGGACTTCTGCAGCGCTACCCGCCGGCTAAAGTGTGTGAAGGAGCTGGGCGCAACTCACTGCGGGTGGCAGCGCTGCAGCTAGCGGTGGGGTCGCAGGGGCTGGAGATAACAGAGGCAGTACGGAAAGTGCACAGCGGCTGGTGACCCACAAAACTGCAGCTAAGAAGCGTGGAGTGTGCCAGAATGTGACGCTCCTCCCCGCCAGAGAGACCCTGCTGAGTATGCTGATGTGGGGGTCAAGTATGGCATACCCCCTCACACACCCCCATACCTCCCAAATGTCCCAATGTTTGCGGGACAGTCCCATTTTTTGGGGTCTGTCCCGCTGTCCCACCCGCGGGTCGCAGTGTCCTGCGGTGGGGGGGGGGGGGAGCAGTTGGAAAGCTCCTGTACTCGCTGTTCTGCTTAGCAGAGCAGCGGTGAATAGTGGAGACAGAGGGAGAGGGGGCATCAGGGGGTACGGATTAAGGGGGGGTTCCAGCAGCAGAGCTGGATTAAGGGGGGGGGGGGGGCAGGCGGTACGTACCGTTGGCCCCACAGTTTTAGGGGCCCCCCCCTGCTCGAGTAGCTCTGTCCCAGCTCAGAAGCTCCCCCGTCCTGCCAGCAACAGCGGCAGCATTGTGCTACAGTCAGCACACGCTGCTGCGTATTGGCAGGTCTGTGGTGTTACAGGGAGGCAGCAGTCTCCCTGCTTTCTTCTGCCTGTGCGGGTGTGTAGGGGGAGCGACCACCCCCTCTGGATTTACCTCTAGCTGAGGGGCCAAAATTCCATCAAAAAAAAAAAATACCGGAATTTGCATATTGGGGCGTGGCCTCGCGTCCCGCGAGTAGGCCACGCCCCCAACCCACAGCATGCACAGCAATGAGATAGGGCTCCCCTGTCTCAAGTGCCCTGGGCCCCCCGGACTCATAATCCGCCCCTGGAGGCATGCCAGCAGCTCACAGAGCGCTGGGCATGCCCCCTCACTGACGAAAACGGGGCCCTCCTGTGAAGCCACGCCCCCTTTTCGCTGTGTGTGTGTGTGTGTGTGTGTGTGTGTGTGTGTGTGTGTGTGTAAGCTGGGAGGTATGCACCCTGCCTGTGCCATGTCCATACTATCTGCTTCTGCAGCTGCTCCTAGTGTCCTATAGATTTGGCCAGATCTGTGACTCATTTGACTAACTCCGCCCACTGTTGTGACTCCGCCCAGCGTTAGCAAATGAATCACAAGATCACAGATCTGGGCTATTATATAGGAGATGTGGGCATTTTATGAAGCACATTACTGTGCCCATCTAATGTTCTGCATAGAATTCCCTGATCTGCCCAGCTCGAACATTTACAGTAGATGCCTTTATTCACTGGCCGTAGTCAGAACTACAATGAGAGATACTGAAAGCTGAAAGTCAGAGAAGCGATTGCACTTAATGTGTACAGCACAGGCAGCAGTAAGTAACTTATGGGGGGGGGGGGGGGGCACTGCTGAGCTGGAGAGTATAGAGTATAGGCAGGATGGTGTACAGTGGAATGTATAGTCTGAAGGGAGAGTCAATTGTCAGAGCTGCTGGGTAGGAATAAGATTACAAGTTGAACTGGCAAAGCACGCGCGCCTGGGAATGGTTTATATATGGCAATCTGCACCTGGATTGGACACTGGAGTCATGTGAGTAGTAGGGTCTCTGTGATTGGCTGCAGTAGTATCAGCTGGCATGAGGGCTGCACCCATACATCAGAAACATCATACCGAAGTAGAAAAAACAGGGACAGCCTGAGATGACTGTCCAGCAAACATATGCTAGCTAGTGAATTAGCAGCGTAGGCTGTGGTAAGAAGGTTAGAGAACCTGCAATGTGACAATAGACAAATAGATAGACATTTATTAATAGACAACAAATAATTTTAACAATAGTGCATCACCTCAACATTCAGGGTTTGCTCAATTTCAGATAGATAGATAGACAGACAGACAGACAGACAGACAGACAGACAGATAGATAGATAGATTAAAAAAATTAAATAAAATCAACATTCAGTGTTGATTCCTTTTTAGTCTTACTGTATTTTCGTGCTCCCTTAGTGTGGAAAGTAGTACAATCACAGGGGCACAACAACGAGAGCATGAATCTGCTGCAATCCATGTCAGATCATCCAGCAGATAGAGTACATGCTCTATAGCTATTGTATGTAGCAATTGCACAATACCGGAATATACACCATTCACCTGAGCCCTGCAAACCCTTCCATACGGTGCTGATGATGGTCTTCCTGCTGTAATATGTGTTCACGCCTGTCTGTTTGTAATAATTGTTCCTCATAATACACTTCTGACGCGGACAGCACTACAGTCCCCTTCTGGCAAATGCTCCAATATAGATCTGCATTCATGAATCAGAGGTAAAGGGCCTTTATTAAGAGATGAACGCAGCCGCATCCAGAGGGTCTGTGGACGCACACCAGCCATAGTGCGCGTGCGTGACCCTATACCATGTGATCGCATCCTGGAAGAATTGCATGGTGGATGACAGGCGAAGGGCGTCCAGGGCACGCTGTTACATTTGTGGGGGGAGGGGGGGAGATTGGGAAATGCAGGCGTAGGCAGGGGTCAACCTCTATTTGGCGCCACACATGCTGGCCTGCCTCGTCCTGTGTTGGGCGTCCCTCAGCATGTGAGTATACGCTTGAGGATTATGTTTTGCGAGAGCAAAATCTGTGACCAACTCTGAATAGCCTCCAAAGTCTGGTCGCTGCAATCAGCCACTAGATGGCCACGATGCTTTCTCTCACAAGCCAGGTCTAAATATCTGTTCAAACCTCCATTCATCTGCAGCTGATTGATGCAATTCTCCGGTCTGGCAGTCAGAGATATTCTACACGAAAGATCTCGATTTCCGCATATTGGGGATTTTTAATGATGAAGAATTTCCCTGATTCCCAGATGGATCGCTGATCATCGATGGCTGGAAACGCCAATCGGCGGATCAGGATTTCTGGTCCAATCGGAGAAACCTCTGCTAGATGTTTGGGGCCCTTTAGGCTGGGTACACATGTGCTGATATATCGTTCGTACAGCCGATGAACGATATATATCGGCTGGACCATCGGTTTGTGAATACAGTAAATATGTCTGTTAGCGACGTCATTCCCAGACATATCAGACGCCCTGATGCACGCCAGTGCCGGTATATTATCCAAATACATTGGTACATCTGTGTGTACGGGCGACCCAGGGACCGAATGATATATCGGCATCAGACTCCACAAATGGATCTACTGACAGATATATGGGGCGGATGACTGATTAGTGTGTACAGTATGCACAAGATCGTTTGCGCATACACCTTACTAATTGTTAGTCTGTCGGCTGATCTATTGGCCAAGTGTGTGCTTAGTGTACCCTTACATTCAAGGACAACTCCAATACATCTGGTCCATATGTTCTCTCCGTCTTCCTACCACTTCAGTTCTTCGTAACCTCAACTTTGTCAAGTTCAACTAGAATGGTGGCACAGTGGTTAGCATCACTGCCTCACAGCACTGAGGTCATCGGCTGGACTCAGACTATGACCATGCATGTGTTGAGTTTGCATGTTCACCCTGTTTTGTGTAGGTATCCTCTGTGTACTTTAGTTTCCGTCCACACTCCAAAGAATCCTACTGGTAGGTTTACTCCTGTCTTCTGATCCTAGTGTAATGAATTTAGACTGTAAACTGTATTGGGGTCAGGAGGGGTCTGGTGTGAATGGCAGTGTTTTCATGCCCCAGGCTCAGTAATATAGGATGGGCTTTCTTTCCTCTCTATAGCCATGCAAACACTACAGTATCTAGCGCGCTAAATGGCCAATCCATTCTCCATTGTGTGGTCGGATCATGCTGAGCTGTCTGTCAAATGCTACTTTGTATGCAAACTGCTATCACTCTATCTCAGCACTGTGAGTATACTTCCACATTCCCATTTATACTTCAATTATAGGATAAAACAATATTTGCACTAGGCTATCCTCACAGCTCCTGTGACAGCCAGTGCTGGGACAGTGCACAATACTATACTGACTGTACCTTCCCTTCTGATAAACCACTGATACTTTTATGCACACGGGGGCTTATTCAGACCTGATCGATAGCCGGCAATTTTTTGCAGCGCTGCGATCAGATAGTCACCGCCCATAGGGGAGTGTATTTTCGCTTTGCAAGTGTGCGAACGCATGTGTAGCAGAGATGTACAAACAGATCTTGTGCAGTCTGTGCACAGCTCAGGACTTACTCAGCCGCTGCAGTCACATCAGCCTGTCCGGGACCGGAATTTACGTCAGATATCCGACCTGCAAACTCTTGGACACGCCTGCGTTTTTCCAACGACTCCCAGAAAACGCAGCCTAGCAATCAGGTCTGAATTACCCCCATATTTGCTTGTCGTTGGGGAACTGCACTTGTATTTAAGGCTTAGGGACCGTTACAGTTTATCAAGCAGCCAGAAACCACATCTGTTCTCTGTACTCTGAATATGTTACAAGTTATTGGATTTGAGTATTTTAAACACTATACTTGTAAGTGGGCTTTTTATGCAGGTGTAACCATATCGCCATTTCTCCTACTGGTTCAATTGCAGCGCTATTGAATTCCACAGACTTATACTTTCCACGCTGTCACTTCTACATTTGCCGCATTGCGCGCATGAAATTACCTGGGATTATTCGCTTGTATTCAGTCAGTAGCATCTACAGTATGTGGATGCATCACCCCTACACAGCCGTCTGTAAGATCAGCCGTGTATACTCACCTCTGAATAGGCGGCAAATACTTCTACAGTATGTGCCCACATCATGCCAACTGCTAACATGCTATGGGCTGAATTCAATAAGCCACAAAGCAAAAAACGTGAATTTACCATAAATCACAACAAGTGCCTATTCAATTGTCTACAAAAACGGATTTGTAGTCATTTTACCGCAAATTTCAATTCATCACCTCTGAGCAGGTGATAAACTATAGGAAAAACACTAATTTAAGTTATAAATGTCAGGATTTGATTCCGAACCGCTGGGACACCCCCCTGAATGACTAATTAAGCACTTAGAAGTTTTTTGATTATTTTTAATTGGTCAACAATAACATGTCATTTTTGGGGTGAAAACGAGCAAAATTATGCTAATTGGGCTACAAGGTATGGGACAGAGATATTGGGGTCCTTTATGAGTGTTTTTAGACTTGCAGGTGGGAGTATTCAATCTGTTTCCACTTTTTTTTATGTCCTCTAAAATGTCCCAAATATATACTTACGGTGTACCTACTTTTAGGTACCCCGAATTTAATTTTAGCGCTTATTTTAATGAAAAAAACATTGCTTTCTTTAATTTTTTTCACTTTAAAAAAATGCTTATAACAGCCATTTGACACAATTTAAGTTCCCAAAATACTTTTATTATAACCAATAATAAACTTCTATACTGTTATCCGTTGTTATGTAGTTTAGATTTTTTTGGGGGTACAGGCAAATTTACCCATTTTTCACTTTTCACTGCCGGCAACAATTTTCATGGTAATCCTGTTTTTGTGAATTTGCAATTGAATAGGTGAATCGCAGGAGCGCGTTTACACACGAAAACCCAATTTTCACAGCAAAAAAAGCCAAGAAAGCAGCAAAAATGGCAATCACGTTAAAATTACCGTGATTTCGCATTGAAATGAATTCGGCCCTAAGTGTGGACAAACTTTTACACCTACTATATTAAGCTGCAAGTGGAAATTATGAGGGATGTAGTAATAATGTTGACATTAAAATGCTGACACAACAGTGCCCACAGTTATGTTGTCTACATTATTGAAATGTCGACATTGAACATGGATACGGGAGGGGAGGGCTATAGATAGAAACTAGGGGAGGGTTAGGGGTTGGGATTAGGGGCCTAATTCAGAGTTGTTTGCAGCAGCAAATTTGTTAGCAAATGGGCAAAACCATGGGGGTCATTCCGAGTTGATCGCTCGCTAGCAACTTTTTGCAGCGCTGCAATCAGATAGTCACCGCCCATGCGGGAGTGTATTTTCGCTTTACATGTGTGCGATCGCTGTTGCAGCCGACGGCACAAAAAAAGTTTTTTGCAGTTTCTGAGTAGCTCTGAACTTACTCCGCCGCTGTGATCACTTCAGTCTTTTTGGTCCCGGAATTGACGTCAAACACCCACCCTGCAAACGCTTGGACACGCTTGCGTTTTTGCAAACGCTCCCAGAAAATGGTCAGTTGACTTGACACCCACAAACGCCCTCTTCCTGTCAATCACCTTGCGATCGGCTGTGCGAATGGATTCTTCATTAAATCCATCGCCTAGCGCCGATCCTTTTTGTACCCGTACGACGCACCTGCGCATTGTGGTGCATACGCATGCGCAGTTTTGCTGAGATTTAACCTGATCGCAGCGCTGCAAAAAGTTGCTAGCGAGCGATCAACTCGGAATGACCCCCCCATGTGCACTGCAGGGGAGGCAGATGTAACATGTGCAGAGAGAATTAGATTTGGGTGGGGTGTGTTCAAACTGAAATCTAAATTGCAGTGTAAAAATAAAGCAGCCAGTATTTACCCTGCACAGAAACAAAATAACCCACCCAACGCTAACTCTCCCTGCACATGTTACATCTGCCCCACCTGCAGTGCACATGGTTTTGCCCAACTGCTAACAAATTTGCTGCTGCGATCAACTCTGAATTACCCCCCAGGATTACAGTTAGAGTTAGGATTACAGTTTTCATACTAGCCGCCGGAAGAGCCACAGGAGCCGCCGGAAGTCATCCTCATATCACCAGTGGATCCGGAAGCTGCTGGACCCACCTGACCCGGTAAATTTTGTTGACATTATAATCATGTCAACATTTCATCAGTGCCGACGCGATGAATGTCAACGCGGGCAATATTGACATGTCAAGCATGTTGACATTACAACCATCTCATAGAAAGAATTTGACAGCAGATACGAAACACTTGCCCCATCCAGTCTGCCCCGAACACATGCACAAATTTACACACTAGGGTTAATTTTTTGTAAAGATCCAATTAACCTACCAGTATATTTTTGGATTGTGGAAGGAAACCGGAGTGCCCAGAGGAAACCCACGCAAGTAGGGGGAGAATATACAAACTCCACACAGTTAGGGCCATGATGGGACCACTTGGCCCATCTATTCTGTCCTAAACACATGTACATGCACGCACTTACTGTTACTCGTAATATCCCGGCAGATCCACAGAGTTGCCGTAAGACGCTCATTTGGTGTACGCCGTCCCTTTCCCCGTGCTCCTCAGGAGTGGGTTTGTATTATATAAACAAATATAAGTGCCCAGGAACAACATTTGCCCACAGGAAATCTTGCAGCATGTTCTATACCAGGGAAGCAACTGTTAATGTTTACAAAAATCCTCAATAAATAACATGTATGGAGGTGCTGCATTAATTGTAGGGTTTGGGAATGTGACAAATCTTTGACCCTATACTGTGCTAAGTAATATCGCGCAAAAGAAACACATTGCAATAAGTCCCTCTACGCCTCTATAAAGCCTGCAATTAATGAAACTCTATCATTTTCCTATTACCATCTTCATCAGTGAACATGTTAGCGGGTTAGCGGTTGTCGGTAAATGGCGATCGCTCTAACCGCTGCAGACAATGTGACCCAGCGCAAAATTCTGAAGAGCTGTACTGCTTTCGGTGTCAACAAATTCCTTTTAGCTGTATTACAGGTCCTACTAGGTAAGGGCAATAATGTGGAAGGAAGCACTTAGAAAGTTTTATTTTCCGCGCTGCCTGACCTTGCACAAACAGCACGCGAACTGTAAACCATTGCTCCTCCGTGCCCCGCAGTACGCTGTATCGTTACACTGGACTGGCCTTCATAGATCACTTATAATTACAGAAAGGTGCCTGCGTGGGTGTTGTTTTAACCGACCAGCAGAATGTCAGACAAGTGCATGGAAATACAGTACAGTGTTTCCAGTATCTAGGTATTATAGGTCCACAAACAAGATCGCTTTAGAAAATGTTGCAGAGGTAAAGCAAAATGGGTGATAGGTAATTGCAATAAAATCGTTAATAGCCAGTGTGTTCATGGCTCGTCAACAATGACATTCAGCACCTTGGACAGCACACAATATGAGGTCTTATCTCCACCTTGGAAAACGGATTCTGATTTGGGGAAGACAAAAAAAGGAAGTACTGTAACTACACTTGAAACAAACCTTCCAGCAATATACAGTAAGGTGCATAAGTCATTTTTTTTTTTTTGCATACGGGATAAATACTGGTTGCTTTGGATATGTATGTAGACAACCAATTATAAATGGCTTTACTTTGCATTTAAATTTGAGTTTGGACACGCACAGTGTAGCACTGGGGCACGGAGGGCCCACCAGGGGAATGCAGAAGTAAAGGCCCATGGTCAGGGGTGTGGCCAGCTGCCACAGAGGCTTAGCTAACATGGTATGGATCCCATGATAAATATATATCGTAAATACTGCTAGAGCATGCATGATAATGTACCAGATTAATAACTGCAATGCACTGTAGATAATATGTTTAATGTACGATTCAAGTGCACAGTCGGGACCTGATCCATAGAGGAGGTGGGGCCCCAGGCAGTGGGGCCCACCGGTCATTTCCCTTGTATCCCTGTGGGCCAGTCCAACCCTGGACACGCATCTCCCAAATCTAACTCCTCTATCTGCCCCCTCCAGTGTAGCATGGTATTATCAAGGTACAAATTACTGTTTTTTTTTCCTTTACTGCCATCTAGGGAGTACATTAACTAAAGCTTCTAAAACAGAGAATTGTTGACGTTGCCCATAGCAACCAATCAAATTCTGTCTATCATTTCTCTATTGCCACCGGATTGGTTGCTATGGGCAACATCACTAATTCTCTGTTTTAGAAGCTTTAGTAAATTTTTCAATTACTTCTGCGTCTCTGCAAGTACACACCTTGGGGCACATGCGCTATGTGACTTTTTAGCAACTTAAACGCATGCAAAGCTGAAAAACATTGATTATTTGTGTGAATATCGGCATTGTTTGACAGAAAATCATTTATTGAAAGCAGGACATTTGTGGTGACCGTTGCAATTCACACAGTGTGTATGTTGTTGCATGTGTTGCCAGAGGTCGCATACATCAGATTCTATTCTAAACTCTGGTGCACTTTTATTGGACAGCTCATGTAGAATGCATATGTGTATAGCTGTGCCCAGTGTTAATGCCTTCTCATGTAATAAAAGCGCACAAGCTATATCCTTATGAGTCCCACACATTATCCTGTCCCTGATCAGCTCACTTGCTAATGCACCATAATCACATTTCTTTGCTAGTTGTTACAATTTGGCAGCATATTATTACCAGTTATTTATGTAGCACACACATACAGATAAAGCCACGCTAATCGTGGCTCCGTCTGCGACTAGGTGCGCCCGGCGAGGTGCACCATCAGGAACGAACGGGACGCGCGTGCATCGTAGACGTGCACACGCCCCATTCAAAGTGAATGGGAACATCTGTGTGCCTTCGTCGGTGTGCCGAGGCCCAGGCGCACCTAAGCACGGCGAGCGCCCCCGCCTGCAATGCTGCCCCGCCCAATGAGCATGGCTCCATCTGTATGACTGGATACTCACAGACGGGCTCTGCACAGCAGTGTTAAACATGCTGTCTGTCCATTCTAACATTTTTCACTGGTAAGAATATCTTATTAAACTTTTTAATTATCTGGACCCTACTGATCTTCCCCCTCGGAATAGTTAAATGTGTCTCCTTTGTCAATAGCCTCAGGCTCAGCAAGGCTGAGTAGGGTATGTGCCTGTGTCTAGCCTGAGAATCCTGTACAGCAGTATACGTATGTGCATTCGTGTATCTGTAATTGGTGCAGTGTGTGTGGCGCACATGGAGCCCTTGGTCCCAGGGGGCCCACACTGCACCCATTTGTTCAATACTTACCTCTCTGAAGTTCCACTTTGGCAGTGGCAGTGCTGCAAAATCACGGGGAAAATGGGCATTTTCCCAGCCTTTTGCACATGTACAGCCGGGAAATCAGCATGAAAATGGCCGCCACACCATTTTCCCAGAGACCTGCACATGAACTTCCTGTATAACAAAAGCTTACTGCGTAACAAACACTTCCTGTATGACAAGTGGATAGTAATGATGCAGTCCACATACAGCATACATCTACAGATGCTACTTCTCAAACTAAAGATGTGCGCCATTATAACTATGCATTATTGTCACATACGTCTATAAAACAACCTGCGCGGAGGGTGGGGATACTTCCTGCGTTTAGTGATTTAAATAAAGCTGACCCAGAGACCTGGTAATATGTATGTTATGACTACTAAGCTTCTGTGTGTGCACATGCAGGAAGAACCTGAAAGGAGGTCAGCTGAAGCCAGGTGAAAATGAAACAAGGTTTATTGCAGTGAAAGAACCGGTAAGATATCAGCATACAGAGAATGGATCCTTGATAAACATGGAACAGAATGCAATATTCCCAGATAATAGTAATGGCTTGATATTTAACAGGGAGTATGATTATGCTTGAATTTAGATACAGTCCAGATTAATTGCTGAGGTGAAAATGAAGAAATCCAGGTTTAAACAAAGCAGAGGGAAAATAACATACTAAAATAAAGTAACCAGGCTGGGGTGAAAACAGACTGCAAATAATAATTCAGGAATGCAGATATTGCTCCAGCAGGGCAAGAAGTTTCATAACAAGGCATAGGTGAAACCAGGCTCCAGGAAATGTCTCAGAGATGCAGGTATGGCAAAAGCAGGACAGGTTAACTGGAGAGAGCCTAGTCACAATCCACATGGAACCACAATGATCTGCACATGAATGCTGGTGAGCTGGAGCTAAATAGCAGCACAAGGTGTTGGCCACAGCTGCTCACAATCAGGTAATCAACCTGCAGGGACAGAGTGTGCAACTGCCATTCAGACCTAAGGCAGCAAGTGAGACCCCTAGAGGCAGGAATGAGACAATGCAAGGCAACACAAACACACAGACATTCCTAACAATGTATCAAACTGAAATGTATAACATTTCTCTGTAGCACAGTCTTATTTCTCTACTTTAGGAGAACGAATTGACAGAATAGGAGAGGAGTGGGTTAAACCTCAGCTAGTCTGGGGGGCAGGATGGTAAGGCATTATGGGAGTTTATTGTTAGCCAATAGGAGTGAACGTTGGGGGTAGGTGGAAAGGGTTTTTAAGCCTGGTAAAGGGGCTGGGTCAGCCTCTTCTGCTGTAATCGTGGTAGGGGTGAGTGCTCTTCACCCCCCCCCTTTCTCCTGTGGTTGTGCTGCTTGCCCCTTATTGCTTTTACTCACTTGCCTGGTCTGGGTGCATTTTATATTGTGCCCACCTTGTGTCCCCCTTTCTGTTTGCCCATTGCCTCCTGGTTTTTTCGTGCTGGCGGCCATGTCCCGTCCCCGCCGCTCTGCTGGTGCCCCTGCACGTTATGCTGCTGCTCCCCCCTCTCCGTCTCGGGCCCCGGGCCTAAGCGCTGCGCTCACGGCCGGGGCTCAGTCTCCTGGCGCCGCTGCGGCGGGCGGGGCTCCCTGGATTCTTCTGTCCTCACAGTGCGGGGCCGGAGAGGGGAGGTGCGATCTGGGAACGGTGGCCATCTGGTTCCCCAGGTGGGTGGGGCCAGTGGGGGCCGGGGCAGTGAGGGGGCGGTTGGCGCATCACAGGTGATTGCGGGGCTGCGGAGGCCGTCTGGCGCCTGTCCCAGTCGGGGCCGACCGGGACGGCGTGGCGGCGACGGGAGGGCCGTCCCTGCTGCGGACCCGGGAGCAGGGGGACCGTTGGGGCTGCGGCTCCGGATCCCTCTGCCGTTGCGGCAGCGATGTCGGCAATGACGGTGGCGTTTGCGCCGTTTTTGTCGACTTTGTCCCCGGGTGGCGTGTCCGTGGCTCCCGCTTCGGTCAACGCGGCCGTTCTCCCTGGCACCTCTGGCCCCGCCATGGCGCAGTTTCTCCAGGCGTGTCGTGCTATTGGGCTCCGCCGCTGCGTTGCTGGGTGGCGCTGCCCTGTCGCCCGCAGGGGCGTCTGCTTTCATCCCCGCCGGGGGGGCTTCGGCACCCGAGGCGGCTTTCCCTTCTTTTTCAGATTTGGATGCGGGATGCGGGTGGCGATCGGGAAGAGGAGCTGGTCGTGGCGGACGTTTCGCCTTCAGGAAGCGGGCCAACCGGTGAGTGGGACACCGATACAATTACTGTGTCTCGTGGGTCTTCTTCTTCCTCTTCCGGCAGTAGGTCCAGTAGGTCTTCTTCCTCGTTGCAGCTAGTAGCTCCACGAAGGCTAAAAAGAGGGCTTGCAAGTACGCACGGCGTGAGGCGCGGCACCGGGATAAGCGGTCTAGGAAGAGCGGTAGTAGTTCCCGTAGGGAACGGAGGCGGCGTAATTTGCCAGGTGTAGTTCGCTGCGATTACACGGCGGTGTTGCGGGGGTTGCGTGAGAGTTGCAGGAAAAAAATTAGGCGGGGGGAATACGTCGACCTTTTCACATTGACGGAGGACACCAAGAGGGAAGGTAAGGAAGCGCTTGCGAGGCCTTTCGCTCGTATGACAATTGGTTGGCGGGTTTCTGCGTGTTCACGGCATGCTACTTGGACGATCGCCCTGATGAGCACATTAACGTCATCAGGTACATTCACCTCGTGCATGACATGCAGCGTCAGTCTAAAGACGATACGTGGCTGCATTATGACAAGCAGTTCCGTCAGAAGCACGATTGTCTGCACATCATTGACTTCGGGTGCAAAGATGTGGAGGTATGGCTTCGGGTCACACGGGCGCAGGATATGAAAATGGTGGCGAAAGGGGGTTCCGTGGCTCAGACCGCGGTGGCGAATCAGTCCCGGCCCGCCTTTGAGGCTGCGCTGCGCCGCCCTTGGAGCGCGGCCCGTTCTGCGCAGCAGGCGCCGGTGAAGGGGAAGTGCCTCGCGTTCAACAATTCCGCGTGCCCCCTCGGTCAACGGTGTCGTTTCCGACACCTTTGCTGGCGATGTAATGGATCACACATGGCTTCCAATTGCTTTCGCACGGGGCGGCCGGGAGCTAAGGCAGCCGGGGGCGCGGCCGGAAAACCAGCTGGGGGGGTTGCCGCTAGTTAGGGCGCTGTCCCCGGTTCGTTTGGGGGCCATGCTCAAATGGTTGGGGTGGTACCCAAACAGAGACGACGCTAAATTTCTGCATGATGGTTTTGCGTCGGGTTTTCATTTGCCGGTGGAGGGGGAAGTTTTGGTTCGGGCCGCCAGGAACCTGCAGTCTGCTCGGGATTTCCCCGACGTGCTTCGGGAAAAGGTCGAGCAGGAGGTTCGCCTGGGGAGAATGGCGGGCCCCTTTGTGCTGCCGCCTATCGAGGATTTTATTATTTCCCCGGTGGGGGTCGTGCCCAAAAAGGCCCCGGGTATGTTCCGGCTGATTCAGCATTTGTCTTATCCATCGGGGTCCTCGGTTAACGATGCCATTCCACCGGAGTGTTGTTCGGTGGTTTATCAGTCTTTCGAGGATGCCCTGGGCATGGTACGGGGCTGCGGCCCTGGGGCCCTCATGGCTAAGCTTGATGTTGAATCGGCCTTTCGCTTGCTCCCTTTGCACCCGGAGTCGTTTCGATTCATGGGTTTCCGCGTCGGGGAGGAATACTTTGTAGACAAGTGTCTGCCTATGGGGTGTTCCGTTTCGTGTGCCTTTTTTGAAAATGGATATCTGGTTTTCACCTGACTGCGCTCATCCCCTACAGTTTGAGTACTCGTGAAATGATGCAAATGGATACTTATATAAAGGTGTGTTTTACTTTCACATGTATCAAATATGACACTCAATATAATGAAACAGTGCAGATAATATTGTGGAACATGAAAATGGTGGTAATCACAATGTGTGCTCCACGGGGAGCACCTGTTTAACTCAGTCCTTTAATCACTCAAATTGGTGATTAAATCCTTTGGGTTCTTGGCGTGTGTGTTCTGACACAAAGGCCAATGGGCTGGAAAAAATATATATATGTAATGATTCAATCTGGCTGTGTTGCTATAAAAGTCAAATATAGATTTTCCAGTGGAAATGTCTCTAGTCCTGACCGGACTGTGTGGGCTATAAAAATCTGTCTTTAGTAATTAGATTCATATAGTTGCAGAGGACGGCGTCCCGTACCTCTGCGTGTGGAAGTCAGGTATTCGTGCACTATCGTTGCGGCCGTACTTGTTCGTCCTGTTAGGGATCTCCCCGTGTGCCTGCGCCGCTCGCTGGGTTGGTCGTGTTCGCGTGGGGGGGGAGCTCAGCCGCAGGATCTAAACAGAGCCTGTGGCAGTGTTGCACCTCCCCACAACGGAGTACTCACCTGTGTGGTCCTCCTGCTGCCCGTCCGTCTGTACTGCTTACCGATGTCTGCGCCGTAGGTCCGAGGGTCTCACAGCACTCTCCTGTCCTCCAATGGTTTGATGTCTCTTAGTCGTCTCCTCCAACGCGTTTTAACCGGATCGGTCTTCCTCTGGGAGTCTTTGCAGTGTTCTGATAGTGGTGGGTGTTAAATTGGCTTGCGGGCGGGACCAGCATCAGTTCCTCCTTTGTTCCACTGCAACTATATGAATCTAATTACTAAAGACAGATTTTTAAAGCCCACACAGTCCGGTCAGGACTAGAGACATTTCCACTGGAAAATCTATATTTGACTTTTATAGCAACACAGCCAGATTGAGTCATTACATATATATATATTTTTTCCAGCCCATTGGCCTTTGTGTCAGAACACACACGCCAAGAACCCAAAGGATTTAATCACCAATTTGAGTGATTAAAGGACTGAGTTAAACAGGTGCTCCCCGTGGAGCACACATTGTGATTACCACCTTTTTCATGTTCCACAATATTATCTGCACTGTTTCATTATATTGAGTGTCATATTTGATACATGTGAAAGTAAAACACATCTTTATATAAGTATCCATTTGCATCATTTCACGAGTACTCAAACTGTAGGGGATGAGCGCAGTCAGGTGAAAACCAGATATCCATATTGAACCAAAGGGCAAGGACACCCTTTTGACTAGCAGCACATCCCATACAGTAAAACCACCCCAGTGCGCAGATTACCTCCCTTTTTTGAAAAGTTCAGCACCTTTTTACATTGGTGTGTGGAGTTTTCTTGCGGAGGTAGCGGTATCACGCATTACCTTGATGAGTTTTTGTGTATGGGGCCCGCGCATTCTCCTCGCTGTGGTTTCCTGTTGTTTTCGCTGCGTGCCTTGTTGGGGCATTTTGGCGTTCCTGTGGCCTAGGACAAAACAGAGGGGCCTCTCTCCTGTTTGTCCTTTTTGGGTATCGAGATTGATACTGTCGCAGGGGCTTGCCGGCTGCCTCGGGACAAGGTTGCGAGGCTTCAGGAGTCCATAGCGCGGTGCTTGGAGCGGCGTAAGGTGACGTTGCGGGAGGCTGAATCCCTCCTCGGGCTGTTGAACTTTGCCTGTCGGGTGATATCCATGGGCAGGGTTTTTTGTCGGAAGTTGGAGCGGTCCACGGCTGAGCTGTCCAGGCCGCACCATTTTGTCCGTTTCTCTGCTGAGATTAGGAGGGACCTCGCTGTGTGGGTTTTGTTTCTGGCGGACTTCAATGGTGTGCTGATCTGGATGGCCCCGCTCGTTGACAATTTCGACCTGCAGTTGTTCACGGACGCGGCGGGCTCGTCAGGGTTTGGTTGTTATCTCGATGGGGCTTGGTGCGCGTCTTCGTGGCCCGAGTCTTGGTCGTGGGAGGGGCTGACCAGCGACCTGTTGTTGCTGGAGCTCTTTCCCATCATGGTGGCCTTGGAGGTTTGGGGGGAGCGCCTTCGCGATCGCAGTATTCTTTTTCGCTGCGATAATTTAGGGGTCGTGCACGCGGTTAACAACCAAAGGGCTAAGGCCCTGCGAGTCCTCCGGGTGTTGTCGCGACTCGTGCTGACTTGTATGCGATGTAATATTCTGTTTCGGGCTCAGCATGTCCCCGGGGTTGATAATGGAATCGCCGATGCATTGTCCAGGGAGCAGTGGGGTAGGTTCCGTTTATTGGCCCCGGAGGCTGATTCAGCGGGTTTGCCCTGCCCTTCTTATGTATGGCAGGTCATCATGGCGGATTGGAAGGGCTAGCCGAGCTATCTTTGGCTCCGTCCACTCTCACGGGATACCGTCAGGCCTGGAAGGAATGGGAAGACTTTTCCCGTGACCAAGGGCCTAGAGGTAAGAGGGGTCAGGGATTGTTTCTGGACTTCATTTGGCAACTCTTCGTGATGGGTAGGTCGAGAGCTATGGTGTCTCGATACCTCGCTGGAATATCCTTTTATTCAAAGTTGAAGGGTGTTCCGGATTTTACGAAGAGTTTCCTGCTGACGAAGGCGCTTAAAGGTTGGGCGCGCTCTGCGCCGGTGCCTCCTGATAGTTGGCGCCCTATCGATGCGTCCCTGCTTTCTTCCCTCATGGGGGCGGTGGCGGACTCCCATTTTGAAACGCTTTTATTTCAGTTGGCTTTTCTTTTTCATCCACTAGGGGTCACTGGAGTACTCTTGGGATATGGACGGCTTCCACAGGAAGTAGGCACTGAATAAATTAATTTTGAAACTACACCTCCCCTCCATATCCCTGAGTACCTCAGTGTTTTTTCTGTGCTCGACACAGTTAGTAGGCTTGTGGCTTTGCTGCCACAGAGGTCCACATTTCATTGGAATTTTTTCTTTTTTCAACGATTTACCACATCCCTTCCCCCCTTCCAATAGGCGTGGGTCCGGGAGAGTGAAGGCTGCTTTAGCAGCTGTGGGTGTCGGACCTCTCTAAAAAGAGCTCCCTCACTACCATGTGCAGGACTAAAACCTGCAGTAAAGGCTGGACGGAACTTACAGAGAAGGCCCGTCATAGTCCTCACCACAGGGTCCAGGTATGTTGAACGGGGCGGTCAGCTCACGCTGCCGCCCCACTGTGTGGGATACTGTGTGTGTGTGTGTGTGGTCGCTCTGAGCTGCGTCAGCCACATGGTTTTATGCATAGGCCGCTCCATGAGTAACTTTGCTGCCACAGTGATGTTCCCTGCACACAGAAATGTCAGGGTCACTGGATAAAAGATCATGATTCAACTCTTATTGATAAAGGGAATACAGCAGCGCTGCATATGTATTACAATAGGCTATGAAGTCTTTGTTAAAACATGATACAAGTTACATGTGCAGGTTTGAGTGCAACATAAGATGTTTATTAAATCTGCCTACATAATTATAAGTCGGCACTTTGTGTTATACTGTGAGCATGGGGACATATTAACCAGGGCCGTTTCTAGACAATTTGGCTCCCAGTGCGAGATTTCAAAATGCGCCCCCCCCCCCCCATTGCTCTTAAAAAAAAAAAAAAAAAGTGTGCCCCCCCCCATATAGCCATAAAAAGAAAAAGCATGCGCGCGCCGTAGGCGCGCGCGCTCCCGACAAGGGTGTGTGGCCTGATTAAAATGGGTGTGGTCTCATTAAAGTGGGCATGGCCTCATCTGATATCATCACACCCACCACAGTGGGGAAAAAATAAAATTAAAAAAGTCCCCTTTTTACACATTACAGCAGGCAAGTGTCCCCATATTACACAGCGCGGCAGGCAGGTGTCCCCATTTTACACAGCGCGGCAGGCAGGTGTCCCCATTTTACACAGCATGGAAGGCTGGTATCCCCATTTTACACAGTACGCAGGCAGGTGCCCCCATTTTACACAGTACGCAGGCAGGTATCCCCATTTTACAAAGTGCAGCAGGCAGGTATCCCCATTTTACACAGCGCGGCAGGCAGATATCCCCATTTTACACAGCGCGGCAGGCAGATATCCCCATTTTACACAGCACGGCAGGCAGATATCCCCATTTTACACAGCACGGCAGGCAGATATCCCCATTTTACACAGCACGGCAGGCAGATATCCCCATTTTACACAGTACGCAGGCAGGTGCCCCCATATTACACAGTACGCAGGCAGGTGCCCCCATATTACACAGTACGCAGGCAGATGCCCCCATATTACACAGTACGCAGGCAGATGCCCCCATATTACACAGTACGCAGGCAGGTGCCCCCATATTACACAGTACGCAGGCAGGTGCCCCCATATTACACAGTACGCAGGCAGATGCCCCCATATTACACAGTACGCAGGCAGATGCCCCCATATTACACAGTACGCAGGCAGGTGCCCCCATATTACACAGTACGCAGGCAGATGCCCCCATATACACAGTACGCAGGCAGATGCCCCCATATTACACAGTACGCAGGCAGGTGCCCCCATATTACACAGTACGCAGGCAGGTGCCCCCATATTACACAGTACGCAGGCAGATGCCCCCATATTACACAGTACGCAGGCAGATGCCCCCATATTACACAGTACGCAGGCAGGTGCCCCCATATTACACAGTACGCAGGCAGGTGCCCCCATATTACACAGTGTGGCAGGCAGGTATCCCCATAGGCAGGTGCCCCCATATTACACAGTGTGGCAGGCAGGTATCCCCATAGGCAGGTGCCCCCATATTACACAGTGTGGCAGGCAGGTATCCCCATAGGCAGGTGCCCCCATATTACACAGTGTGGCAGGCAGGTATCCCCATAGGCAGGTGCCCCCATTTTACACAGTGCGGCAGCGGCAGGCAGGTTTCAAGCTGAGGAGAAGGAAGGGGGAGAGAGAGAGAGAATACTTACGTCTTCCCGCTCTTCGGTCCCGCCGCCTCACGTCCCGCGCCGGCCGCCTCCTCCTTCTTGCTTCTCCTTCTCGCCTCTCCCGAGCGCTCCTGCTCAGGGGGCGGGGCTTTGCGGAATGACGCGTTTGCGTCGTGACGTCACGACGCAACGCGTCATTCCGCGAAACTCCGCCCCCCGAGCAGGAGCGCTCGGGAGAGGCAAGAAGGAGTAACTAGTGCCGCGGCGGGCGCCCCGTGCAGTTGCACGGCTCGCCCGCCCCTAGAAACGGCACTGATATTAACCATGCTTCCTGTTGTTTTCCTGTTGTATTTCCAGAAATTTCCTGTGTTACATCTCTCCTCCATTGAAGGCGCAGGGGTGTTAAGGGGAATTTGGGATCAGGCATATTGCTGGCGTGCACTGCATTTGGCCAGATATATATTTATAGAGACACCTTAGTGCTATTTACTGAGTCGTGCAAGTTGTCTGTCTTTGTTTTTTTTTTTTTTGTATTGTCTGTCTGCATTGGTAAGACACCAGCAATTACTAATTAGCAGTTTCCCTGCCATGTCTAAAACATGGGTATACACTTACTAATTATTTATTTCATAAACTGTTTATAACATACCCTCCAACATGACCCGCCCCACTAGGTACAAAATGCTCTGTTTCTGGACTTCCCTCTTAATTTATTATTGCCATCACCTGTGAAGAAACAGCTTTCTTATCATTTAACTAGTTCAACACAGGTGATGGAAATCATAAATTAAGAGGGAAGTCCAGAAACAGAGCATTTTGTACCTAGTGGGGCGGGTCATGTTGGAAGGTCTGTTATAATGATCCTAAAGACTGCAAATCTGAATCATGGCTGTGGCAGCCAAATACTGGCTTGGTTCACTGTTGTAAAGTAAGATATGTTATATCAATTGGTCAGCACATGGGGCTTATAAAACAGTATCTGTAGAGCACTGCAAAGCCTGCAGCAGCTTTGGCTTAATTCACTTGGCCACACCACACTGGATACGCCCAATCTCATCTGATTTTGGAAGCTAAGCAGTGTTGGGCCTGATTAGCCACCTGGGAGTACAAGGTGCTGTAGGTATTTTTAATCTACAGCCACACCACTCTGGATACGCCCAAACTCATCTGAGCTTGGAAGCTAAGCAATGTGCATAGTGTTTTGCCATCTGGGGGAAACTGGTGATCCAACTAGATTGCATACTAATACATGCTGGTTCAAACTGTTAAAAATAGCTCAGTTGGGGCTTACACTATCAATATAAACCTACCATAGGTTTAACAGTCAGGATAGCTCTCCAGAGGCTGCTCCCAAGAGCGCGCTCCCGGCGCCGGCCACTAGATAGGGCCCATTAACTAAGCTGTGGTTAAGCAGCAGTCATCTCAGGTTTTAAGCCTGTGTGAGCTCACATTTAGTTTCAGACTTCTAAAAAATGTATTATACCTCTGTATCAGGATATATCTGGATATTTGTATATGGGTATATAATATATATGTGTATGTATACATATATGGAATATATATATATATATATATTTATTAAGGTCTGAGTATGTGTGAATATACATTGTTGTATATATGTGTAGATATATATATATATATATATATACTGACATTAAAAATCTATTTTGCAGTAAGCAAGACTAATTGGTCAGCACACAGTGCTTATTAAACAGTATCTGTTGAGCACGGCAAACATGGTGAGTTCAGGCCTCATCTGCAGCAGCTTTGCTTATTGTTTTTACAGGTGGCTCTGTAGCGAAGTGGTTAGGCTTTCAGGCCACAGTGAACATTGTGATTGCATGGACACTGGTTCAGATCCTGGTTTAACAGGTGTTAAAAAAAAGAGGACACCATTTTCTTTTAACGTTACTTCCTGGTTCTTTCCCGGAGGTTGCTGCTCTACAACACTTAGCATCTGGAGGAGCGGTGTGTTGTTAGGAGTTTAATTTATTAATTGTTTTTTGTACAGCATGACTCTACAGGAAGATTCACTATTGCTGGTAACCACATGCACGGTAATGCAGGTTAATACACACATTACTTCCGTGGTGTACTTACTGGTTGGAGTACATGATCACTAAGTCTAATGCATAGTCAAACAAGCAGCTTCGCTGCAAAGTCGGTCACACAGTGTGTCGGACAAATACGAATCTGGGCCAGAGGCGCAATGTATAACGCATCTGACTATAGATAACAAGATTGTAGGTTCGTCTCCTACCTGGCTCGTTTAAGTTGTCGTGATCGTATAGTGGTTAGTGCTCTGCGTAAAAACTGCACAGACAGACCCTTACCGGTCCTCTTTTGGGGGAATACGGGGGCATGTACTGCCTGAAAGGAAGGAAAAAAAAATTAAAATTTTTTTTTTACTGTTTCAGTTAGATTGTTGCGGTCGATTTACCGCCAGCCCTCATAGCACCAGGCCAGTGCGTCAGGTTCTCATCGAAGGCTGAACGATTTCCAATGAGAGACAATTACAATTATTGGGTGTTTTACTACCTATCGGAGTGTACCCTACACAGCAGTAGGGCTGTTGCTTCGCCCTGCTTTGGTAAGGGTTTTGAGGTAACAAGGCTGTAGGGGCAGGGCACTCCAGTTCAGGTTTGCCCTAAATAAAGACCACCTTACACTTCTTGCTACCTACAGCTTCTTTGGACGTTGGCAGTTGGTTCTTGCGTTTTCAGCTTCGCTAGTGGCGCATAACGTCCACTTTGGCTACGTTCCTAACAGGCGGAGTCGGATTCCAAACAAGATAGATCGCAGACCAAGTGGGGGGGGGGGGAATCTGATTTCCTACCATTGTCTACGCGAATTCCTGAACAATTCCGTCTCAACGACTTCAATTCCTAGGCATGATTCTCGATACGGTAAATCAAAGAATTTACCTACCCGAACAGAAAGTACAGGTCATTCGTCATCTGGTACAATTAGTGCTCAAGCCACGCACAGTCTCGGTTCATTTGTGCATTCGCCTATTAGACACAATAGTGGCGGCTTTCGAAGCGCTTCAGTTCGGAGGACTTCACTCACGTCCTTTTCAATTGGATGTGCTCGCACAGTGGTCGGGCTCGCATCTGCAGATTTACCGCAGGGTGAGGTTGTCTCCAAGGGCCAGAGTGTCTCTACTCTGGTGGCTCAAAGTACAGAATCTAACCGCAGGGAAACGGTTCGGTGCCTGGAATTGGATAATTCTCACGGCGGACGCGAGTCTCAGAGGTTAGGGAGCTGTAGTTCAAAATTATCAGCTCCAGGTTCTCTGGGCGGTTCATGAAAGATTGCGGTCTATAAATGTCCTGGAACTCCGGGCAATTTACAATGCGCTACGACAAGCAGTGCACAGGCTGCAGGCTCAGGCTGTTCAGGTGCAGTCAGACAATGCGACGGCGGTCGCATACATCAACAAACAAGAAGGAACGAAAAGCCGTATGGCAATGCGGGAAGTAGCTTAAATCCTCTATTGGGCCGAGTATTACCAAATGATATTGTCGGCAGTAGTCATTCCGGGAGTGGACAACTGGGAGGCGGATTATCTCAGCCGTCTGAATTTTCAAGGAGAATGGGCATTAAATCCAGAAGTATTTCACATGCTGGTCCAGAAATGGAGTTACCCGCAGGTGGACCTGATGGCTTCTCGCCACAATCATCAAACGCCCCAGGTCGTGTCCAGAACGAGAGATCCAAAGGCAGTGGCAGTGGATGCTCTCACAATCACGTGGCCATACAGTCTCGTGTATCTGTTTCCACCATTTCCACTGCTCCCTCTGTGGCTAAAACGGATCAAAGGAGAGTCCGTCACAGTTATACTAGTGGCGCTTCTTTGGCCTCGGAGAGCTTGGTTCTCGGATCTCCGCGGTCTACTCGCAGTCGGTCTTTGGCCGCTCCCACTACGTTCTGACCTGTTTCAGCAGGGTCCGTTCCTTTACCCCGATTTAGCGCGGCCGCGTTTGACGGGGTGGCTGTTGAGACAGCCCTCTTAAGAAGAGAGGGCATTCCAGAATCGGTTATACCAACCATGTTACGAGCTAGGAAGCCGGTTACGGCAGCTCATTATTACAGAATTTGGCGTGCCTATGTAGGTTGGTGTGAAGCTCGGAAGTTTCCGACATCATCTTTTAAGTTATCCCGTCTTTTGTTATTTCTACAGATGGGGTTAGATAGAGGTCTGAGTTTATCCACACTTAAAGTGCAGATATCGGCGTTGTCCATTTATTTTCATAGTAGATTGGCCCTATTGCCGTCGGTTCACACCTTTATGCAGGGTGTCCTCAGAGTTCAGCCTCCATTCACTCCACCTACTGCGCCATAAGACTTGAATCTGGTTTTTAGATTTCTTACAGTCTTTTTATTATGAACCCTTACAACAAGTGGATATTAAATTTCTCAATTGGGAAAACAATTTTTCTTTTAGCCTTAGCGTCAGCAAGGCGTGTTTCAGATTTGGGTGCTTTGTCGTGCAAGCCACCGTATTTAGTGTTTCATGATGACAGAGCGGAACTCCGGACGAATTCCGCTTTTCTACCAAAGGTAGTGTCATCTTTTCACATCAATCAACCAATAGTAGTTCCTGTGTTACAGGAGACTCTGGTAGGTTGGATGTGGTACGCGCATTACGCATTTATGTATCCCGAACGTCGACCGTTCGTAAGACGGATACGTTGTTTGCTCTCTCTGATGCTGCCAAGATGAGTTGGCCAGCTTCTAGGCAGACCTTATCCAGTTGGATTAAACTGACCATACGTCAGGCTTACCTTCATGCTAGGTTACAGCCGCCTACATCAGTAACAGCTCATTCCACACGGGCTGTGGGAACATCATGGGCAGCGAGTCGTGGAGCTTCTACGACACAGCTTTGCCGGGCGGCCACATGGTCTTCGGTCCACACGTTTGTGTGCCTCTACAAGTTTGATACGTTGGCGGCATCAGCATCTAGCTTTGGCCGCCTAGTGTTACAGGTGCCAAACAGCTCTCCCGCCCACAGGGGGAAACTTTGGTACGTCCCAAGAGTACTCCAGTGACCCCTAGTGGATGAAAAAGAAAATAGGATTTTGGTACTTACCAGGTAAATCCTTTTCTTTGAATCCATAGGGGGCACTGGACGCCCACCCAGAGCAGTTTACCTGGTTTGGGGTAGGTTCAGTAGATCTTATGGTAACACATTTTCACCGACTGGTTCAGATTAACAAGTTCTAATCAGTTATGGTGTCAACTGTTTAGTTGTCAGTAATGTTGTGTCAACTTTATTGTTGTCCGTTATGTTATATGTAATTCTACACTGTCAACCTCTCTATCGCTCCTGTTCGGCTCAGTAAAAAACACTGAGGTACTCAGGGATATGGAGGGGAGGTGTAGTTTCAAAATTAATTTATTCAGTGCCTACTTCCTGTGGAAGCCGTCCATATCCCAAGAGTACTCCAGTGCCCCCTATGGATTCAAAGAAAAGGATTTACCTGGTAAGTACCAAAATCCTATTTTTCCATGGATTTCCATGGAGCGTTTAGGGTCTCTGAGTTGGTTGCGGCTTCTAAAAAGTCGGATGCCATTATGCGGCGCGGGGATGTTGTCGTGGGTGTGGGGTCTGTGCAGTGCAGGCTGCGCCGCTCCAAAACTGATCAGATGGGTAGAGGTCATTGGATCACTTTGGCACCTTCAGGTAATGGGGCTTGTTGTCCGGTGGCATTGGCTAATCGGTATGTGGAGGTCAGGCCCTTGTTAGAAGGGTCTTGGCTTCTGCACTATGATGGGTTGCCATTGACGAAATACCAATTTACTTGGATGATGCACCGCTGCCTGTCCAGTTTGGGCCTCTCCCCTCGGGATTTTGGTTCGCATTCATTTAGAATTGGGGCTGCCACTTCCGCAGCAGCTACAGGGCGCGCAGTGGACGAAATTAAGGCTTTGGGCCGCTGGAAGTCGGGGGCTTATAAGCGTTACATTCGGCCCGTTGTTGCATGAGCGAGTTGTTTGTTCTACTAACATTTTGTTAGTTTACTGTTTCTACGTTTCGGTTCAGTTTGTTTGTTCGTTTGTATTGTTTGTGTCCCCTGTCCTCCCTACTCGGATGGCTAGCTTTTTGCCACTGCTGGCAGTGGGGGTCTGGAGTGCTTTGCGATTTTTTGCCTGAACTGACGAACTGATTTGGCTCCATTCATACAATTCGGCTAATTGACTTCTAATTACAAGTTCCTCAGCAGGTTTTTACGTTTCACCTCCAGCCACTCCCTTCCACTCCCTAACAACCCCCCCCCCCCCCCCCAATCCGCCTTTTTTATTTTAAGTTTTCCTTCCATTTCTTTTTGTTGCTTCGATTGGCCTGAAGCTTGTCCGAGAGGAAATTTCATAGTCCTCTATTAAATTTTTCTTTTTGGCAGATCCTCGTTCTAGTAGTTGGTTCCTGTTCTGGTCTGGGGTTTTTGCTTTCCTTTGGATATTCACGGTTGTCTGTTTTTTCCCTTATAGGTTGGCGAGAGGATGAGTTTAGTGTTTGGGTGGATTGGTCACTCCTATGTTTTTTGGGCAGCCGAGTTGGTGGCTTCGGAGGGGACTCCTGGCTTTGTTGGGTCGGATAACATGAGGTGGATAGGAGTTAGGGGGATGTTGTGGCAGGATCTGAAGGTTACCCTTTTGGAGCAGGCTAAGCATTTTGGGCTGCCCAGATTGTTGGTGATACACTTAGGTGGCAACGACCTGGGTAAGAGGAAGACAGTGAATCTTAGATTGGCCATTGTTCATGACTTACAGGCGATTGTGGGTGCTTGGCCGGGCTGTCGACTTGTCTGGTCCTGTATAGTGCCGCGGCTGTGTTGGCGTGGAGTTGCGGACTGTAGGGCGATCGATGCCTCTCGGCGGAAGGTCAATTCCGCAGTTGCTAAGTTTGTGGTGGCTCTTGGTGGTGCTGTGGTGTGGCACCAGCGGAACAAGTTTCGGTTCTTCTACTTCTTTAGACCGGATGGGGTTCATTTGACTAGGCAGGGACTAGGTATTTTCCTTGAGGATCTGTTTTCGGTGGTTGGTTCTTTGGGTTAGGGGTATGGTGGCGGAGCGTAGTTGCTGTTGGGCAGAACTTCGCTGTTGGCGGGAAAGAACGGCAAGTTAACTTTGGTTGTATTAAAGGAGTTGATTGGAGGTCGTTTGGTGGTATTACATCTGCTGGACCACCTTCACGGGGGGCAGCCTCATCACCTTCACGGGTGGGTAGTCAAGATGGAGGTTGAGTGGATACCTATTGTTTGTTGGAAGGTTTACGTCAGTTTTTATAAGATAGGTTTTTTGTTCATGGGATAGGGTTGTTTTAGCCGTTCTTTCTGGCCACTATACCTTAGTTTAATTATTCATCAGTTAATGGTTAATTTAAATAAATAGCTAACATTTTCTGCCAAATTCAAGTCTCCGTGTCTTTATTTATTATAGTTAAGTGTTAAGATGTTATGGTTTAAGTTTACGGACAATCCTCAGACTATATGAGGTTTAATGACAATATACTGTAGTAGTATTTCATTATTATTTAACCTTCCTACAATTCATACAGCTAAGTTATACCTTCTAATAATAATAATTATTATTGGACAGCTGACATCCCGCCCGCCAGTAAATCGTATGTATTCCGTGTGGATGAGAGGTGCAGATTTTGCATGGAGCGCAGAGGTACAGTAAAACTTTGTAATGAGTGTTGTTTTTAATATGCTGACATTTGCATTTCATTTTTGTCAATGGTTTTATATGCGAGGTTTGTTTACAGTCCATTATAATGGATTTAAGGATTAAAATGAGCAATGGGGGTCATTCAGAGTTGATTAGCACAGCTACGATCATTCACACTGACATGAGGGGGGACGCCCAGCACAGGGCTAGTCCGCCCCGCATGTCACTGCCGCCCCCCCACCCCCGCAGAAGTGCAAAGGCATCGCACAGTGGCGATGCCTTTGCACTTCAAGAGTAGCTCCCGACCAGCGCAGCTTTATCGTGCTGGCCGGGAGCTACTCGGCGCTCCCCGGCCTGCAGCGGCTGCGTGTGACGTCACGCAGCCACCACGGTCCGACCCCCCATTGGTCCGGCCACGCCTGTGTTGGCTGGACCGCGCACCCTAAACGGCGGCTTAACGCCGCCGTCCAGCTCCCTCCCGCCCAGCGACCGCCTCTGCCTCAGAGGCGATTGCTAGGTAACGACAGCTGGTATGCGCTGGCGCACTGCGGCACCGACGCATGCGCAGTTCCAACCCGATCGCTGCGCTGTGAGAAACTGCAGCGAGCGATCGGGTTGGAATGACCCCCAATACTTATCGTGCCTGAGTTCTATGCTAGCATTGGCATATGCTAGAGTTTAATATAATCTGTTGCCAAACCTGAAATACACTAGTATTATATCTTGTGCAAGAGGCACGCCATGGCATATTATCTGTTAGGTTAAGACCATTAGTCATGCGACTCAAGTGGGACATTTCATGGAAGGACAGAGAACTGCGGAACGGCTGAGTTGCTATGGTTGTTGACCCTCTGGAGACAATCTGTAATAGACATACAGGCAGCCACATAAAAATGTAATAGCTGAAAAGACAAAATGACACAAAAGTGCCAGAAACAGGTTATCGTGACCTCGCATTTACGCCGGTTGTTCTCGCTCCGGAAGACGAAGACAAAATTGATGCCTGCATTGCTTTCCCTTCCACGTACATAGCTGGGAGCCAGTGATTGCTGTAAGCACATATGAATACATTAGTAAACACTAAGCAGCATTTAGCTGCAAGTGTCTGGCATGGAACAAAAAACCCCCCACATTTCCTGCAATAAGAAATGTGGCGTTCTCGGCCGGACCTGGAGGCAGGAGCAGGAAGTCGGCTGTAACAGAGCCCAGTATTTCTGAAAGGAGAGTTATTACATTGCCTTCCCTGCGTAACGTGTTAGGTAAACATGCCCTGAGACTACAGACCGGTAAAAACACGGTGTCCCTGCAATAATAATGAGGCACAGACCCCCATGCTCTCTGTCGCTGAACCAAACTCCCACTGCAAACTGCAAGCAACTTACCATATAAATAAATTATAATACAGTTTAATGTACTGTCTGCATCGCATTATTGTGTTATATCTGACACACACACAGAATGCGGCGACCAACAGAATATTTACATAAGGTGCTGGATTGTGACATACTGTATGTACCCCCGGTATCCTGTTCTGTTCTGACAATCCTCTGTGTAAATGCAGCCAGGTTGGATTGCACATTCTGCTAAGTAGCAGAAATTGCAATCCTTGTGAACGCATGCTGACCGCCGCTCCTCCCCCCCACCTCGATCAAGCAGAAATTGTAATCCTTGTGAACGCATGCTGACCGCCGCTCCCCCCCCCCTCGATCAAGCAGAAATTGTAATCCTTGTGAACGCATGCTGACCGCCGCTCCTCCCCCCCACCTCGATCAAGCAGAAATTGTAATCCTTGTGAACGCATGCTGACCGCCGCTCCCCCCCCCCCTCGATCAAGCAGAAATTGTAATCCTTGTGAACGCGTGCTGATCGCCGCTCCTCCCCCCCACCTCGATCAAGCAGAAATTGTAATCCTTGTGAACGCGTGCTGATCGCCGCTCCTCCCCCCCACCTCGATCAAGCAGAAATTGTAATCCTTGTGAACGCATGCTGATCGCCGCTCCTCCCCCCCACCTCGATCAAGCAGAAATTGTAATCCTTGTGAACGCATGCTGACCGCCGCTCCTCCCCCCCCACCTCGATCGAGCAGAAATTGTAATCCTTGTGAACGCATGCTGACCGCCGCTCCTCCCCCCCCACCTCGATCGAGCAGAAATTGCAATCCTTGTGAACGCATGCTGATGTCATGCAGCCGCCACAATCACACCCCTGTTTGCGCCGCCATGCTCCCAATTTTGATGCCAGGCTTCTGCAACGCTCCGTCTCCCCCCCCCCTCCCCGTTAACGCCTCTGCCTGATTGACAGGCAGAGGCGTCCGCATTCTCTACGTGCGTCCACAGAAAATGTGGGCGCATGCGCAGGACATTTTAGTAATGTCCATGCTTGTGGAGTTGAGCAATTTTATTCTACTCTACTTGTAATTCTTTGCCACTTTGATTGTACGTCAATCAGTAAACATACACTGAGACTCAGTATTACTGTACAGATGGAGCCACGCTAATCTAGCCTTCTCTGCTGCACCTAGGTGCACCAAGGTTTATTAGCATAAGCCTTTCATCTGTTCTCAGCTACAATACAATACAGAGAGAACAATACAGCAGGGGATTAAGTAATTACAGCAGGGGATTAAGTCCGACGGCCCTGGCTCAGGTAATCCTATTAAAGGGATAGATGAGTAGGGCTCCATCTGTATGTTAAAAATAAAATATGGAAATACAGTTTATTGGTCCATACAAGTGATGTAACAGAACACAGCATGCAAATCAAGAACAATAAGCAATATAAGACTTAATACTCAACTTATATGTGAAAGTTCTTGGATATGTCTTTCATATCTTCAGGGGGACCTGTTATGGAATGATACTCAGAACCGATGCTCTATCTCACTGCACACGCCTGTCACATGGCTATTACACATAGAGAAGACTCCCTTCATATACTGTATTTCTTTCTTACAGGCAGTGGCGTATCTATAATGGGTGCACCCATTTCTTCTATACTTACCTTTCCGACGTCCATCGGTGACTGTTTGTGGGCCCCTTCCTCTACCGTAGCCGTCACCGCCGCTGCTAGCGCACTGTGTGCTAGAGACTCTGGCACAGTGCCTACTAGAGACTCTGGCCAGAGTCTACAGTGCAATGCGAGGCGGCCATTTTTTCGGAGACCTGCGCATGCGCTGTAGGCTCTGGCACTGTGGCAGAGTCTCAGTGTTGAGAGCGCTATGATAATGTCGATTTTATATTAAAACAGAAAGCTATACCTTTAAACACACTTTTACCATGGAGCCACTGCGGCCGCTACACTTAATATGCACTCTACGTACCTTTTACGCTATTTGCGTACAGAGTCCCGTACTTTGTACGGACTTAGCGTACAAACGCCGCGCTGGGGGTACAAAGTACACACAGCGCGCACACACCCAGAGATACACTTTAAACCTTTGATTGATAATGCAATGCACTGATATTACACTTTAAACCTTATGCAGCAATGCACTGCAATGATGTTACACTTTAAACCTTATGCAGCGCTGATGGTACAAAGCACCCGCAGTGCGTACACACCTAGTTATTACACTTTAAAACCTTAGCAGGGAAAAGAGGACACAACACCGATTTATAGTTAATCACTGGGTTCCGACACCACAGAGTAATATTTCTGAAAGGGGGGTTAACAATACAAATTATGCACTACAATACAACAGAGTAAATGGCTACAGTCAATGTACATACGTGAGAATATTCACTTGCGCTTCCTGGTCCAGTCCTCCGTTAATCAAATAGATAACGTTGTGAGTCTTGTGTCTGGCCAGCCTGCAGCAGGCTTTGTTTATACAAGTCTTCCAAAAGCAATACAATGGATACTGTAATCCCTTTGTCCATTGGACACAGGATTGCACTTTTACAGTACAGGAGAGGTCATAGGTTGGTTTGAATAGGTGGGCGATGTCTTTCTCAACTGCTCTTGTGGGCGGTCTCCTCTGTATTCCCGCCGCATACATAATATACAGTAAATACAGTTTAAACCTATATTCTGCTTCTGCACATAACTATCCTCAGGAACATGCGATCTTCCGCAAACCAACACCGGAATGTTACCCTTAAAATACCCTACAGCTGGATACCAAACACCACCTTATAACCTTAGTCTGTCCCCTCCTATTCTGTAAAGGTGAATCCCTTTGTTCTGGAATCATTTAAACTGTTGTTACTTTCTGATGTGGTGCAGGGGGACTATGTGTACAATGTGCACTATTTGGATTAAATATGTAATGTTTTGATAGCCCTCCATGCGTTCACAAACTCCACCGGAAATACCCACACCACGCGCAGGACCGCGGGAGCGACCATACGCAAATTGCGGATATGTGCATGCACGGCGGAACAATTGCACACGCAGCGGGCATGTGTGTGTTGTTAGTACGTGATGTGTGTACTGCAATATTTTTCGACTTTGACAGCTAGCAGTGGCGGCGACGGCTACAGGAGAGGAGGGAACCCACACACGGATCCCCTCCTCTCTAGAAACGCCGCTGTTTACAGGGCTACTCTGTAATCTGGTTCTAACTGGTATTGGCAAAAACAATGTGTTCCCTAATGCACACCGAGTGAAAAACATTATTACTTAATAGTCAGATAATACGGAGATCTTAGTTGCATATATCTGCAGATATAGAATTAAGCCCCCAGGCCGATCGACAAGGCTTCTCCATCACTGGGGGTCCCTAATACTAGGTATGGGTCCGGGGTGCAGGACCCCATAACGTCGGCTACCCCAGGTCAGCGCACAGGTGAGAGTTAATAAGGGTTAATAAGAAGCACAGAAGTGCTATGTAAGTGGTGTGATTAAAATAATACAAAAATATATACAAAGTGATAGGGAAAATCATGAGTGTTAATAAAGTGTTAGGGTGTGCCGACCTGAAGCAGCCCAGCCATACCGACACAGGGGCCACCGCACCCCACACCCACCCCATAAATAATTACAAATATGTCTGGGTTAAATTCTTAGTGTAAGGCCACATGGTAATGGCTCCTACAGCATCTGAGAGCCAGCTTACCTGGAGATACCCCTAGCTTCTCCTATGGCACTCTGGAGTCAGCAATCCCTCCTAATGCTGACCCATCCATGCCTCTCTAAATACAATGCACAAAATGGTAAGCTGCTCAATCAGATAGTGATGTCACTCAGGTGCTAAAAGGGAGGGGAGATATTTAAAGTCGGCAAGTATGTTGTATTTAGCTATGTAGGGTTGGAGTATGGCAACATAAATTTATATAACACTTGGGCACTGCATCATTAATTGGAGCTTTGGATTGGTTACTGGGGTTAGGGTAATGGTGAGAGGTTCAGGACCTGAAAGAATGTGTATGCGAAAATGTCCAGAGGCCGACGGTTACTCTGCCTGATCAGCATTATTTTCCGACCATCTTCCCCGTGCCACACCTAGCGTCACTGTCCATCTAGAAGGCGGGTCATAATCTGGACCTACTCCAAGGAAGAATTAAAAAAAAAGAAGTGCATTTTGGTGGGTTTACGGAGCTGGCTACATACACGGGATGTAATCTAGACAGTTGTGTTGTTGACATTACTGAAATGTCGACATTGAACATGCTGGCACCTGCAAAGTGTTGACATGCTCACGTGGGAAATGTCAACTTTCTGCACAGACCATCAGCAGAGGGTTTTGGCTAAGATACAGGAAGGGAGGGTTAGGCTAAAGGAGGGTAGGGTTAGGGTTAGATTGTGGGAGGGGAAAGTTAGGGTTAGACTACAGTAGGGGAGGGTTAGGGTCAGAGGTTAGCTATACTTATCACAGGAAGCACCGCAGTTCCCGCCGTAAGTCATTCTGTTGTCACTGCTGGACTAGAGCCGCAGGACCTGTCCAACATTTCAATCAGTGTCGTCGACGCGATGAATGTTGACGTGATCGATGTCAAAATATTAGAGATAAGAGGTTTGGGGGGTAATTCAGAGTTGATCGCAGCAGCAAATTTGTTAGCAGTTGGGTAATATCATGGGGGTCATTCCGACTCGTTCGCTCGCTGCATTTTAATGCAGCAGAGTGAACGGGTCCCTGCTGCGCATGCGCCATAGTGCGCCTGCACATGCGGGACGGCCGAAGGCCGTAGCAGGATAGCGATTGCCTCTGCCTGATTGACAGGCAGAGACGATCGATGGGCGGGAGGGGGCGAAACAGCGGCATTTGGCCACCGTTTCGTAGGCACGGTCCGGCCAACGCAGGCGTGGCCAGACCGAACGGGGGGCCAAGGAGCGAGGAGTAGCTCCCGGCCAGCACGCTAAAGCTGCGCTGGTCGGGAGTTACTCCTGAAGTGCAAAGGCATCGCCACTGTGCGATGCCTTTGCACTTTTGCGAGGGGGGCCGGGCTGACATGCGGGGAGGACTAGCCCCGTGCTGGGCGTCCCCCCGCATGTCAGGAAAGATGATCGTAGCTGTGCTAAATTTAGCACAGCTACGATCAACTACGATCAACTCGGAATGACCCCCCAAGTGCACTACAGGTGTGGCAGATGTAACATGTGCAGAGAGAGTTAGATTTGGGTGGGTTATGTTGTTTCTGTGCAGGGTAAATACTGGCTGCTTTATTTTTACACTGCAATTTAGATTTCAGTTTGAATACACCCCACCCAAATCTAACTCTCTCTGCACATGTTACATCTGTCCCCCCCCCCCCCCCCCCCCACACACACACACACAAACCCGCAGTGCACATGGTTTTGCCCATTAGAGAAAACTTTTGCTGCTGCGATCAGGCCCCGTGTCCTAGCTTGGGTCACTTTGGGGTCGGATCTTGGCTTTAAATACCAAATCTCGGGTGTTTTTGATGGCAGGTATGTCCCTCCCATGTGATTTAAGGTGCAATTTCTATAACTCCCAACTGTCCTCATTTTCGCGGGGCAGTCCCGTTTTTTCTTTAACTGTCCTGCTGTCCCACCCACGGGCTGCAGTGGGGGTGGGGCAGCTGGGAGGATCACTGTGGAGAATAGACACTGGTGGAGAAAGAAGGGACTGGGGGCATGCCAGCAACTCACAGAACGCCGGATATACCATGAAGTCACACCCCCTTTCCATAGGCCACACCCTCTTTTGGCCAGACAGATTAATAATTATAGTCCCATTTACCATGTCAAAGTGAGAACAAGATTCAAAGACTAAATTATAGTTTTTGCTTAGCTCAAATCAACACCCGCATAGAGGGGGTCATTCCTAGTTGATCGTAGCTGTGCAAAAGTTTGCACAGCTACGATCATCACCCTGCATGTCAGTGTCGCCCCCCCTTGCAGAAGTGCAAAAGCATCGCACAGTGGCGATGCCTTTGCACTTCAGGAGTAACTCCCGACCAGCGCAGCTTTAGCGTGATGGCCGGGAGCTACTCCTTGCTCCCTGGCCCGCAGCAGCTGCGTATGACATCACACAGCCGCTGCAGCCCGCCCCCCGTTCGGTCCGGCCACGCCTGCGTTGGCCGGACCGCGCCTACGAAACGGCGGCTAAACGCTGCCGTTTCGCCCCCTCCCGCCCATCGATCGCCTCTGCCTGTCAATCAGGCAGAGGCAATTGCTATCCTGCTACGGCCTTCGGCCGTCCTGTATGCGCAGGCACACTATGGCGCATGCGCAGCAGGGACCCGTTCGCTCTGCTGCGTTAAAACGCAGTGAGCGAACGGGTCGGAATGACCCCCAAGGTGCATTACCCATTAAATGGTTAATTACTGTAGTAATGTGCTATATTTCAGAAGACATATTGCTGATATCACTCAGTCTAAGCATTGGTATAATATAACATATGACATTTAGCCACCATCTAAAAAAATTTAATTATATATATATATATATATACTAGGTGCTTCATCGCGCCCTACGGGCGCTCTTCACACCGTCGCAAGGGGCTACGCCCCCTTAACCCTTGCATGCCTTTCTGGGGTTTAATATTTGTATTATATGGAGTATTACCTGCATTCCTTTGTTAGTGGTTAAATATTGCACAATGAAAGGGCGTGCGATGGTGAAGGAGGCGCAGCCCCTTGCGACGGCGTGAACAGCACCTGCAGGGCACGATGTACAGAATGTAGCGGGTGCGGGGGGGACTGCGGATGGTGTCTGTAGATGCTGCGGGTGGAGGGGAGGCAGAAGTGGGGGTGGGGACCGGATGGGGAAGGTTCGGGAGGTGCTGCGCATGGGGGAGGGGCAGAGGAGTCGGGGATGCAGATGGGGGAGGGGTCCGGAGGCACTGAAGGTGGGGGAGGGGCAGGGGTGCCACGGGTGGGAGAGGGGCAGGTGTGGGGATGTTGTGGATGGATGAAGGGTTCCGGAGGTGCTGTGGGATGGGAAGGGACGGGAGTGCCGGGGGTGGGGTAGGGGGCCGCAGGCACCATGGGTAGGGTAGGGGCAGGTACGGGTGTTGCGGCGGATGGGAAAGGAGGTCCGGAGGTGCTGCAGGTGGTGGAGGGGCAGGTGCGGGGGTGCCATTGGTGGGGGAGGGGTGGGTGAGGGGGGGACCGCTGATGGAGGAGGGTGTCTGCAGATGCTGCGGGTGGAGGGGGGCAGGTGTGGGGGGAGACATATAAGGGGGGTGAATGGTGGATGGGGCCTGGAGGTGCTGTGGGTGGTGAAGGGGTGGAGGAGTGGGAGCCACGGGTGGTGTAGGGGGTCTGGAGGCACAGCATGTGGGGGAGGGGTGGAGTGCCGCATGTGGTGGAGGGGAAGGTGCGGAGGTGTGGTGCATTGGGGAGAGGTCTGGAGGCGCTGCGGGTACTGTATATGCCATAAAAGGTAGTTGGAGGGTATGCAGTAACAGGGCCAGGACAGGGGTGACAGGGGTGACAGGGTCAGTACAGGGTTGACGGGGCCAGGACAGGGGTGACAGGGTCAGAACAGGGGTGACGGTGCCAGGACAGGGGTGACGGGGCCAGGACAGGGGTGACGGGGCCAGGACAGGGGTGACGGGGCCAGGACAGAAATTATAGGGACAGGATAAGGGTGACAGGGCCAGGATAAGGGTGAAAGGGCCAGGATAAGGGTGGCAGGGCAAGGCCAGGGGTGACAGGGACATGACAGAACACAGGGCACGGGAGAGATTGGTATTAGGGACAAAACAGTGGTGACAGACAGATGTGTCTTACCGGAGTCACTGCTGCTGGCTGCTGCTGTTCCACTCCAACCTGTTGGGATCTGCTGCTGCTGGAGACTTGGCATGGCTGACTCTCTCAGGCTGGATTCCTGCTTCCTCTGCCCGTCCGCATCCCTCCCCCCCTCCTCAGTCACACACCGCAGACCTCGCGCAGCTGCCGGGCACTGTGGTAAGGTGAGACTGGAAATGACTGGTTAGCCCCCAGGAGATGCTGCGGCTGGAGGGAGGAGGGGGTCATAGCATGCACGTGGCGCGGACCTCACGGCTTCCGGGCACTGTGGTAAGGGGAGACTGGGAGTGACTGGTTAGCTCCCAGGAGACGCTGATGCTGGAGGGAGGAGTGGGTCAGAGCCTGCAAGCAGCTCGGATTTCTGTAGCGCTACCCGCCAGCTAAAGTGTGTGAAGGAGCTGGGTGCACCTCACTGCGGGTGGCAGTGCTGCAGCTAGCGGTGGGGTTGCCGGGGCTGGAGATAACAGAGGCAGTACGGAACCTGCACAGCGGCAGGTGCCCCACTAAACTGCAGCTAAGAAGCGTGGAGTGTGCCAGAAAGTGACGCTCCTCCGCACCAGAGAGACCCTGCTGAGTATGCCGATGTGGGGGGTCAAGCACACAATGAGCCGGTGCCCGTCTGTCTGTATGACATACCCCTCACACACCCCCATACCTCCCAAATGTCCCGATTTTCGCGGGACAGTCCCATTTTTTGGGGTCTGTCCCGCTGTCCCACCCGCGGGTCGCAGTGTCCGGCGGTGGGGGGGGGGGGGCAGTTGGAAAGCTCCTGTACTCGCTGTTCTGCTTAGCAGAGCAGCGGTGAATAGTGGAGACAGAGGTAGAGGGGGCATCAGGGGGTACGGATTAATGGGGGGGTTCCAGCAGCAGAGCCGGATTAAGGTGGGGGTGGGGGGGGGGCAGGGGATACGTACCGTTGGCCCCACAGTTTTAGGGGGCCCCCCGGCTGGAGTAGCTCTGTTCCAGCTCAGAAGCTCCCCCCCCCCCCCCCCCCCCCCGTCCTGCCAGCAACAGCGGCAGCATTTGTGCTACAGTCAGCACACGCTGCTGCATATTGGCAGGTCTGTGGTGATGCAGGGAGGCAGCAGTCTCCCTGCTTTCTTCTCCCTGTGCGGGTGTGTAGGGGGAAGGGACCACCCCCTCTGGATTTAGCCCTAGCTGAGGGGCCAAAATCCCATCAAAAAAATAAAAATCGAAATTTGCATAAGGGGGCGTGGCCACGCGGGCCGCGATTAGGCGACGCCCCTAACCCACAGCAGGCACAGCAATGAGATAGGGCTCCCCTGTCACCAGTGCCCTGGGCCCCCCGGACTAATAATAAGCCCCTGGGAGCATGCCAGCAGCTCACAGAGCGCTGGGCATGCTCCCTCACTGACGAAAACGGGGCCCTCCCGCTAAGCCACGCCCCCTTTCCGCCAAGTGTGTTTCCCTCCTTCTGCCTGGATAAAGCTCCTGCAGAAAGCTGGGAGGTCTGCACCCCTGCCTGTGCCATGCCCAATGCCCATGCTATCTGCTTCTGCTCCTAGTCTCCTGTAGATTTGGCCAGATCTCTGTGACTCATTTGACTAACTCCGCCCAGTGTTGTAACTCCGCCCAGCGTTAGCAAATGAATCACAAGGTCACAGAATAGGGCTATTATATAGGAGATATATATATATATATATATATATATATATCTAAAATACACAATATATGTATATATGTATATACAGGTATGTGTATATATATATATATATACTGTGTATGTATATGTGTGTGTGTGTATATATATTTATATATATATATATATACACACACACATATACATACACAGTATATATATGCAAACAGAAAACCCTCACCAAAGCAAGCTCACTTATCCTCAACAATTCAATAAATAAATGATGGCGGTTTAGTTAGTGAATTGGCCAATGCAATATTTAGTAGTCAGGTTTTAAGACTCTGTGATAGTGTAGGACCTGCATGAAGGTGAGGTACCTTGGCGAGCGGTTTGCAGGCTTCCGTGCATTGGCCAATTCACTAACTAAACCCCCATCATTTATTTATTGATGTGTTGAGGATAAGTGAGCTTACTATAGTGAGTGCTGGGTTTTCTTTTTGCATGTATTAGAGTGATGTGGTCATGGGCTACATGCACCCCACCCTATGAGTGGTAAGTGCAGTTGTGTACCCCCGCTTCTGGGGTGGCGAGTGCTGTGTTACGTGCACCCCACTCTATGAGTGGTTAGTGCATTGCTGTACCCCGCTTCTGGTGTGGCGAGTGCAGTGGTTTTCTATTTGTGTATATATATATATTTATTTATAAAATGCCATACCCAATCAGCACATCTCTTTATATATGGCAAGCTTATAAATGGGGAATATTGGTGCTACACTGAGGGTGGTGTGATACGACACATTCTATTACATAGAATTGTGCAGACAGTATACTTGGTGATAGATGAAGGTGGCATTATAATGGGGGGTGGCATATAGAGGGCGTAATGTAATCTTATCCTCTATCTATTTAAGCGCAACGGAATATGCTGCGCTATATAAGAAACTGTTAATAAATAAATAAATAAATAATATCTAATCATGTGATGCATAATTCATATCCGCCCGCACTAATTTCATTACTAATTATCCATGGAGCGGGTTCCCATATCACCTCTTCTGAGTACTGTAACACATTCTGTGATGTCCCGCCGGCAGGGGAGAGCCGGAGCGAGGTGGTGGTGGGGGGGGGGGGGGGGGGGGCACATCTGATCGGTATGGAATCACTTCCATACTTAATGGAATTTTAGATGAGGAATAATAAGCCAGCAGCGGAGCCGGCAGCCAAAATATGTATTTTTCACACTTCCATTGGTTTATTTATTCATTCATTTTTGTAATAAGGTCCTTTCTGTGTGACATTAACAGTAATCACTCAAAGATAAGGTGCAAAATAGCTGTTCGGCTGCTCACCCTTTCAATTTCGCTTCCTGCGCCGGTGTAATTATCCGTACTTATGTGTTTCAACATCCATCAATGGCAGCTTCTGGGGATTTTTTTTCATCTTTCTTTTTAGATTTCTTTGTCTCCACCAACCTTGTTTGGGAAGTATCATAGGGGATGTTTCTGCAAAAGTGTCCTCTGCTGGAAGATTTGGCAGCCTCTTCGCGGTTTTATCATGCGTTGTCTGCAATGTCAGATCTTGGCATCATTTGCAAGTGTGATTCCTTCCCACCCACAAACTGTCACACATGTCATATAACACTAAATCAGATTAGTTCCTCTCTACCAGCAGGTTGTATCTAGCCATGGATGCTGGTTCCCTGTCTGTCTACAGGAATAGTCCGAGATATAATGACCATTGATAGCTAACAGTTACCAGCGGTCGATGGTTTTGCCGTCGATGGTGGAGATATGATGGCTCTCTGCCATCGATGGATTAGATGCAGTGATTTAAAAAAAAATTCCTTAGTGCAGGGAGAGCATTGCTAAGCCCCCCCTTGGTGTGCCGCTAAGTGCCATCTTTTTTCCTGATTGACCCCCTAAATGCCATCCCACACAGCAAGGATGTTCATCAATTGGTGAAACCATTGGTGGTATCGCCTCGATGGTTTCATACAACTGATGATAAGCAAAGACGGCACCATAGATGGTGACCATAGATTATTACCCCACCCATGGCCATCCCTAGATATAATAGACTTCACCTCTCTGCTTACCTGCGGGCACTTCTAGGGTGCAGATAAGAGTTCTTGGGGGGGACCATTTTTTTCGTGCTGTGTCTGCTGTGCTTTCCAAGTGAGCTCCTGTGCAGCCGGGTATTGCAATAGTACTGTAATGTTCTAGAGGCTCTGTAAGGTTCTAGGGGCTCTGTAATGTTCTAGAGGCTCTGTAAGGTTCTAGGGGCTCTGTAATGTTCTAGAGGCTCTCTAAGGTTCTTGGGGCTCTGCAATGTTCTAGGGGCTCTGTAAGGTTCTAGGGCTCTGTAATGTTCTAGGGGCTCTGTAAGGTTCTAGGGGCTCTGTAAGGTTCTAGAGGCTCTGTAAGGTTCTAGAGGCTCTGTAAGGTTCTAGGGGCTCTGTAATGTTCTAGGGGCTCTGTAAGGTTCTAGGGGCACTGTAAGGTTCTAGGGGCTCTGTAATGTTCTAGGGGCTCTGTAAGGTTCTAGGGGCACTGTAAGGTTCTAGGGGCTCATATATCTGTCTATGTACAGAATACACTCCCGAACTGAGAAGTTAAAAAAAAAAAAATTTCATCAGTGGAATTTATAAATATCCAGGAGAATGCCTGCGGTTTATTGGTTAGTATTGGTCAGATCCCACGTGGAAATAACCCCAAATAAATACAGTGCTATAAACACATCACACTGTATCAGACAGGGACACTAGAGCCCATGTCTAACCAATCAGAGCAGCCTTCTCACGCTATGACCAATCAGAGTGGATAGAAGCTGACAGGCCACCCATGCTGTCAGTATGGATCCGGAATAAAAAGTCGCCATTCGGACATTCAGAATATCGACATATAGAACATCGAAACCAGCATGTTGACACATGGTCTGATTGTCGACACTGACACAATTGTGTTTACACCGGATATTTAAAAGGACCATGCTTTTTCTAATAAGACCTATTTAGTAAAAGTATTGCCCTTTTAAATATCGGGCATAAACACAATCAGAAGCGCCAGGTTTCTTAGTAAATAAAGCCCTACAGTATGTCTTTAAGTTTGTTGACTGTGCATCATTTTGGTAAATGTGCAGGCCTGATATGGCTAAAGCCTATTCACTACTATTTTTCAAGAAAATCTGTATTCACTTTATATACATCAGGAATAATCACCAATGTAACTATTTATGCTGCATAAATTGGGGAAAATTTGGTCAAATAGCGCAAACCAGAATTTTCGGTTTGTCATGATACAACCCTATTTAATTGCTTTCTGCATAGAAAATTCCCCCATTTCATAAATTAACTGACACACGCTAATTATTGTTCTTTCACCTTATCGCTTTCTTACTTAAGCTATTGTTACAGGAACATAATAACAGAATGCAAAATCCCTGGATCAATAATTAACTTTTAACGTAGCACAGTTTTGTTGTAACTTCGGAGAGCACAGAATAGAAAGTCTTAATAATGCTCCAGAGCATTGCGTAGCCATGGAGACGGTAAAAGTTTCCAATGTTGTTTAAAAAGAGAAAGAAATTAACTTGTCTATTTTACATGTCAATCTTCAACGTGACATAATACAACATAGCATTAGTTGCCTAGATATGCATTTTGTTCCCCCGTCTTCAAAGCGTATTGTCATTATCGTTTCATAATTTGAAATATAACTTATAAAAGACTGAAGTTCTGCGCCTTTCAGTACAGACTGGCGTATTGCCATGGCTCGTTAATGTGTATTCTTGATGCAACTGTAACAGTAAGCAGAAAAGCACAGGTTCATTTAGGTACCCCAATGGTTTGGGCTTAGGTGGTGGCTCCCCATTTAAAGAAGATCAGAAGTTTGTAACATATACTAGGTGTACAGTATAGTAACATGATGAGCCAGCCAAAAATCCTCCTACTAATTACTCTTTCTTTCTTTCTTTCTTTCTTTCTTTCTTTCTTTCTTTCTTTCTTTCTTTCTTTCTTTCTTTTTCTTTCTTTTTCTTTCTTTCTTTCTTTCTTTCTTTCTTTCTTTCTTTCTTTCTTTTTCTTTCTTTTTCTTTCTTTTTCTTTCTTTTTCTTTCTTTTTCTTTCTCTTTCTTTCTTTCTTTCTTTCTTTCTTTCTTTTTCTTTCTTTTTCTTTCTTTCTTTCTTTCTTTCTTTCTTTCTTTCTTTCTTTTTCTTTCTTTTTCTTTCTTTTTCTTTCTTTTTCTTTCTCTTTCTTTCTTTCTTTCTTTCTTTCTTTCTTTCTTTCTTTCTTTCTTTTTCTTTCTTTTTCTTTCTTTCTTTCTTTCTTTCTTTCTTTCTTTTTCTTTCTTTTTCTTTCTTTTTCTTTCTTTTTCTTTCTTTTTCTTTCTCTTTCTTTCTTTCTTTCTTTCTTTCTTTCTTTCTTTCTTTCTTTCTTTCTTTTTCTTTCTTTTTCTTTCTTTCTTTCTTTCTTTCTTTCTTTCTTTTTCTTTCTTTTTCTTTCTTTTTCTTTCTCTTTCTTTCTTTCTTTCTTTCTTTCTTTCTTTCTTTTTCTTTCTTTTTCTTTCTTTCTTTCTTTCTTTCTTTCTTTCTTTCTTTTTCTTTCTTTTTCTTTCTTTTTCTTTCTTTTTCTTTCTCTTTCTTTCTTTCTTTCTTTCTTTCTTTCTTTCTTTCTTTCTTTCTTTCTTTCTTTCTTTCTTTTTCTTTCTTTTTCTTTCTTTCTTTCTTTCTTTCTTTCTTTCTTTCTTTCTTTTTCTTTCTTTTTCTTTCTTTTTCTTTCTTTTTCTTTCTTTTTCTTTCTTTTTCTTTCTCTTTCTTTCTTTCTTTCTTTCTTTCTTTCTTTCTTTCTTTCTTTCTTTCTTTCTTTCTTTCTTTCTTTCTTTCTCAGACATGAGATTTAAAATACCTTTGCTCCATTAAATGATTATTGATTAGCACTCACTGGCCAGCTACCTGGAGAGGATGTCTGTTCTCTACCTGAGATCACTATTGCTTCTAGATCATAATTAACTGCTAACGTACCTCTACCTCCCATCCTATACATACACCTGGTTACTATACTGGTGGCAAATACTGCTGCATCCCAGACCCCTCCTGAAACTACCTGCCATGTCCTATATTTGTTATATTTGTTTCTTAATAATAAAAAGCCAATTAGAGTGTGTGGTATGATACTGTATGTCGACATTCATCATGTAGACACTAATAAAATGTTGACATGATAGAATGTCGCCATAGCATCCTGGGTGGCCCAGCGGTGACTTTACTGCAACCGACGACTGCAGCGGCTTCAGCAGCATCTTCTTGGTCCCAGCAGAGTCATCTGACAGAGCGCATTCTGGTGATTACTATGGCCCTATCCCTATTATCCCTAATCCTAATCCACCACCTAGGGCCTAACACTAACCCTCCACTCCCACATCCTAACTTTAATACACCATCTAGTGCCTACCCCTCCACTACCACAGCCTAACCCTAATTCTCCACCTAGTGCCTAACCCTAACCCTCCACTCCCACAGCCTAACCCTAATCCTCCTAGTGCCTAACAGTAACCCTCCACTCCCACAGCCTAACCCTAATCCTTCATCTAGTGCATAACCCGAACCCTCCACTCCCACAGCCTAACCCTAATTCTCCACCTAGTGCCTAACACTAACCCTCCACTCCCACATCCTAACTTTAATACCCCATCTAGTGCCTACCCCTCCACTACCACAGCCTAACCCTAATTCTCCATCTACTGCCTAACCCTAACCCTCCACTCCCACAGCCTAACCCTAATCCTCCACTAGTGCCTAACCCTAACCCTCCACTCCCACAGCCTAACCCGAACCCTCCACTCCCACAGCCTAACCCTAACCCTCCACTCCCACAGCCTAACCCGAACCATCCACTCCCACAGCCTTACCCTAATCCTCCACCTAGTGCCTAACACTACCCCTCCACTCCCACAGCCTAACCCTAATCCTCCACCTAGTGCCTAACCCTAATCCTCCACTCCCACATCCAAACCCTAATCCACCACCTAGTGCCTAACCATCCACTCCTACAGCCTAACCCTAATCCACCATCTAGTGCCTAACCATAATGCTCCACTCCCACAACCTAACCCTAATCCACCACCTAGTGCCTAACACTAACTCTCCACTCCCACAGCCTAACCCTAAACCTCCACCTAGTGCCTAACCCTCCACTCCCACATCCTAACCCTAATCCTCCACCTAGTGCCTAACACTAACCCTCCACTCCCACAGCCTAACCCAAATCCACACCTAGTGCCTAACACTAACCCTCAACTCCCACAGCCTAACCCTAATCCACCATCTAGTACCAAACCATCCACTCCCACAGCCTAACCCTAATCCACCATCTAGTGCCTAACCCTAACCCTCCACTCCCACAGCCTAACCTTAATCCTCCACCTAGAGCCTAACCCAAAACCTCCACTCCCACAGCCTAACCCTAATCCACCATCTAGTGCCTAACCCTAACCCTCCACTCCCACAGCCTAACCCTAATCCTCCACCTAGTGCCTAACCCTAACCCTCCACTCCCACAGCCTAACCCTAATCCACCACCTAGTGCCTAACACTTATCCTCAACTCCCACAGCCTAACCCTAATCCACCATCTAGTACCAAACCATCCACTCCCACAGACTAACCCTAATCCACCATCTAGTGCCTAACCCTAACCCTCCACTCCCACAGCCTAACCTTAACCCTCCACCTAGAGACTAACCCTAAGCCTCCACTCCCACAGCCTAACCCTAATCCACCATCTAGTGCCTAACCCTCCACTCCCACTGCCTAACCTTAATCCTCCACCTAGTGCCTAACCCTAACCCTCCAATCCAACAGCCTAACCCTAATCCACCACCTAGCGTCTAACACTTATCCTCAACTCCCACAGCCTAACCCTAATCCACCATCTAGTACCAAACCATCCACTCCCACAGACTAACCCTAATCCACCATCTAGTGCCTAACCCTCCACTCCCACTGCCTAACCTTAATCCTCCACCTAGTGCCTAACCCTAACCCTCCACTCCCACAGCCTAACCTTAATCCTCCACCTAGTGCCTAACCCTAACCCTCCACTCCCACAGCCTAACCGTAATCCACCACCTAGTGCCTAACCCTCCAGTCCCACAGCCTAACCGTAATCCTCCATCTAGTGCCTAACCATAACCCTCCACTCCCACAGTCTAATCCCTAACCCTCCCCCTAGTGCCTAATCCTAACACTCCACTCCCACAGCCTAACCCTAATCCTCCACCTACTGCCTAACCCTCCACTCCCACAGCCTAACCCTAATCCACCACCTAGTGCCAAACACTAACCCTTCACTCCCACAGCCTAACCCTAACCCTCCACAGCCTAACCCTAATCCACCACCTAGTGCCTAACCCTAATACTCCACTCCCACAGCCTAAACCTAATCCACCATCTTGTGCCTAACCCTAACACTCCACTCCCACACCCTAATCTACCATCTAGTGCCTAACCCTCCACCCCCACAGCCTAACCCTAATCCACCACCTAGTGCCTAACCCTAATACTCCACTCCCACAGCCTAAACCTAATCCACCACCTAGTGCCTAACCCTAATACTCCACTCCCACAGCCTAAACCTAATCCTCCACCTACTGCCTAACACTAACCATCCACTCCCACAGCCTAACCCTAAGGCTCCTCCTAGTACCTATCCCTAATCCTCCACTTACACAGCCTAACCCTAATCCACCACCTAGTGCCCAACCCTAATCCTCCACTCCCACAGCCTATCCCTATTCCACCACCTAGTGCCTAACACAGAGCCGGATTAAGGGGGGAGCTCCGGGGGTAAGTACCCCTGGGCCCCACGCTGTGAGAGGGCCCCCCGCCACCCGCCGCAGATCGGGTCTCTATTACCGATCCGATCTGCGACGCTGCTCACCCCACTGACAGCCGTCAAGCAGCCGCCAGCACTGCAGACGGCTCAGCTGTTCAATGAGAAGTGATTCTGCAGCGTGCGGCTCCGTGACTGTATGGAGCGCAGGCTGCAGGGGAAGGAGGAGGGGTCCTGGACGTGCCTCGGCACGGGTAGAGGACGGAGGTTGAAGTACCTGGTGGAGGAGAGAGAGGAACGGGCTCTCCTCCTGTTCACGTCGTCAGCACAACAGTGCAAAAGTAAGAAAGGCTGCCTGAACTTTCTTTTATGCTACTTACAGTTTAAGTTAATGAGCTGGGTCTATTATATATATATATATATATATATATATATATATATATATATATATTTGTGTGTTAATATATTAATATATATACAGTATGTTTATATATATATATATATATATATATATATGTATGTTTATATATATATATATATATATATATATATATAGTGTGTGTGTGTGTATAGAAATGGCGCTCAATGGTCTCATAATCCGCTAATAAAAAGACAGCAGTCATGGCATTTTGCAACGTTTCGGGCATTTAATACCTGTCGTTAGGCAACCAGTAGTGGTTACCCGAAGACGGGCATTAAACGCCCAAAATGTTGCAAAATGCCATGACTGCTGTCTTTTATTAGTGGATAGTGAGACCATTGAGCGCCATTTGTTCGGTTTGTGTATGCTACATATGCTAATAGGCACCGTGGCAGATGGATCTGTGATTGGGAATGCCAGCTGATCGGAACACACACACACACACACACACACACACACACACACACACACACACACACACACACATATATATATATATACATATATATATATATATATATATATATGTGTGTGTGTTATGATTTTAATTTTAGACCTTAGGGCCCCCTTGTTTTACGTACCCCGGGCCCCCTGAAGCCTTAATCCGGCTCTGGCCTAACCCTAACCCTCCACTCCCCACAGCCTAACCCTAATCCACCATCCAGTGCCCAACCCTAACCCTCCACTCACACATCCTAACTCCAATCCATCACCTAGTGCCTAACCCTAACTTTCCACTCCCACAGGCTAACCCTAAACCTTCTCCTAGTGCTTAACCCAAACCTTCACTCCCACAGCCTAACCCTAATACTCCACTCCCACAGCCTAACCCTAAACCTCCTCCTAGTGCTTAACCCAAACCTTCACTCCCACAGCCTAACCCTAATACTCCACTCCCACAGCCTAACCCTAAACCTCCTCCTAGTGCCTAACCCTAACTTTCCCCTCCTGCAGCCTAACCTTAAGCCTCCCCCTAGTGCCTAACCCTCCACTCCCACAGCCTAACCCTAAACTTCTCCCTAGTGGCTAATCCTTCACTCCTGCAACCAAACCTGCCCCTAGGGCCTAACCTTGATCTTCCCCCTAGTGTCTAACCTTTCCCTCCTCTAGCCTAACCCCCTCCCCTAGTGCCTAACCCTAACCTTCCACTCCCACACCCTAACCCTTCCCCTAGTGCCAAACTTTCCCCTCACCCAGTCTAACCCTAATGTCGTTATTCTGACAATGTTAGGATTTCAGATGTTGACACTGTGAATATGTTGACATATTGCCTTCGACATTTTAACAATGTCAAAATTATAACTATCGACATTGTGGTGTCACCATTATGAACGTCATCACTGTCATTGTCAGCCTTTTGATGACATCCCATACATCACAGACTTCTTCCCAGCCGGCCGCCGTAAGCTGCGTTTTCAGTGATGATTTGAATGTTGGAGCCTGATGAGAAGTTTAGTTGTTGAATACAGATTAATGTGATTTGTGGGGATTTCTCCTTGGTAGGAAAGTGTTTGTTTTCTCACCGTGTGTGAGTCGGGCAGGCGTGCGAGAGCACTAGAAGAGGTAAGCCAAATTGCAGCTTTTCACACAATATTTATAACAGAGAACACACTTCCCGACGTGTTACGGAAGGCTGTAACATTCCGACAGTAGCTAACGTTTTACTCATGAACATTCCTCAGCCGTAGCTTTCTTCTTCTTTTCCTGGAAACAGATGGAAAGACGCAACTAGCGCTTTCTAAAGTCCGAGCACGGATTATCATATGCAGGCGTAACCTGTAATTAATTCTTCCCAGAAGGAATTTTTGGGGCAGGTGGAATTTCCGTAACATTTGAGGGAAACGAATCTCAAAAATGGAAATAGTTATTTTCTGATAACTAAAATCATTAGTCAGCGAGTAACTCATGTTATTAACATGTGTCTTTTGTTTTTTTCTTGTGGGTGTTATAGATTTCCCAGGCTGTACAACACACTCTGGGGGTAATTCAGACCCGATCGCTGCAGTGCGTTTTCGCTTAGCCGGCGATCGTTCTGAACTGCGCATGTGCATGCAGGGCCGGTTCTAGCCCTTGTGGTGCCCCGGGCGAAAATAGGGGCGTGGCTTCATAAAGGGGTGTGGTCAATGTGCCCCCAGTAGTATTGCCCCCGTTTGTGCCCCTAGTAGTATTGCCCCCGTTTGTGCCCCCAGTAGTATTGCCTCCATTTGTGCCACCAGTAGTATTGCCCCCATTTGTGCCCCCAGTAGTATTGCCCCCGTTTGTGGCCCCAGTAGTATTGCCCCCATTTGTGGCGCTTTAAAAAAAAAATACTTACCATCCCCATTCCTGATTCCTGACCGCTGCTGCCCTCCGTCTCTGGCCGCTGGCGCCGCTCCTCTGATCTATGGGAGAGACATCTTGATGTCTCTCCCATAGAACCGCATAAACACTAGAGGTTAATCATGACCCCTCGTGTCTAAGTGCTGTTCCCACAATGCAGTGCGGTGCACGATTACTTCATCGCGCACCACACAGCAGTACCAGCACGAATGGGGGGGGGGCACCACCAGTAGCGGATCTTGCCACGGCGGCGGCACCCTCCGGAAGGCGGCGCCCTGGGCAAAAGTACCATGTGCCCGTAGCAAGATCCACTACTGTGTGCATGCACCGCAATGTGCAGGCGCCTCGGTCCGCAGCGACGGGGAGCGCTGGGCAGCGACGGGATGGTGCAAACAAAGCAATCACACGGGCGATCGCAAGGTGACTGACAGGAAGGGGCCGTTTGTGGGTGGCAAATTACAGTTTTAGAGGAGTGTCCGGAAAAATGCAGGAGGATCCAAGCGTTTGAAGGGAGGGTTCCTGACGTCAGCTCCAGCCCCGATCATCTCACTGGAAGAGTAAGTCCTGGGCTGTGCAGCTCTCCTGCACATGCGATTACACCCCTGCACAGCGATTTCCCCCTCCCCCTGTAGGCGGCGACTACCTGATCGCAGGGATGCTAAAAACGCACCCTAGCGATCAGGTCTGAATTAGGCCCCCTGTTACTGAGTCACTGAATTCACATTATTACAACAGTGAAATAGTTGCTAGCTAGCCGTACTTGAGCACAGGTCACTTAATTAGTACCTGAGTAATTTTGATTTAACCATCTGTGATCAAACATGGATATCCTTAATACCTGGACTGTTATACAGGTTGAGTATCCCTTATCTAAAATGCTTGGGACCAGAGGTATTTTGGATATGGGATTTTTCCGTATTTTGGAATAATTGCATACCATAATGAGATATCATGGTGATGGGACCCAAGTCTAAGCACAGAATGCATTTATGTTTCATATACACCTTATACACACAGCCTGAAGGTCATTTTAGCCAATATTTTTAACAACTTTGTGTATTAAACAAAGTGTGTGTACATTCACACAATTCATTTATGTTTCATATACACCTTATACACACAGCCTGAAGGTCATTTAATACAATATTTTTAACAACTTTGTGTATTAAACAAAGTTTGTGTACATTGAACCATCAGAAAACAAAAGTTTCACTATCTCACTCTCACTCAAAAAAGTCCGTATTTCGGAATATTCCGTATTTCGGAATATTTGGATATGGGATACTCAACCTGTAGTACCTTGAGCGCTGAGGTTCGGACAAACCGTTCTAGATGGAGAGGTTTAGGCTGGGACAATAATAGGGATGGGATGGTAGTGGGTGTGGTCTGAATTGAGGGCTATCAGTGGGGGTTGGATAGGAGAACAATCAGTGACTACTTGAAAAATGATACAGCAAGGAGAACTGAAGCAGGACGCTGCGTTCCTGCAGCCGCAGCCGTGATAAACCGCGCCGCCGATCTCCGACACTAAGCAGCTGTCACACATATTACATTGAACATTAAATGTATGTTTATGTGTTTTACTCCACGACCCCCCCCACACACACACCACTACCACCACCATGCTATGTGTGGTCTGCGCTGCAGTCCAAGGGCAGCAGCTGGCACTGTAAAGTACTATGTAGAACGATGAGAGCTGTACCAGGAGAGGACCGTGTGGCATATAGTAAGGGAGTGCAGGAAAAGAGGGCGGTTGGCAAATCTGTACAGCAGTCCAGGAGGATGAATAGAAATGTGGCCTTAGCCTTGGTCACTAAACGCCTTCCAGATATAAAAAACCCAGTGAACGCATATCAACCCAGGCTGGCTTATGTCTGAAAGGGTCTACCAGGGTCCGCTTCCATGCTCGCTAGCAGGGTCTGAAAGTGCGATCCAGGTCTTGATGAACCGGGTAAAAGGAGGCCGACTTGGGTCCTCCCCTGTATTAAAGGGGTAGCCCTGGCTTCAACCCGTGCTCTGCGTCCCGGGTCTGAATTGGGTTGAAGCCGGGGTTTTATGTCTGAAAGTGGTATTAGAGAGGGCAGTCTTGGAGGAGTATAGAGGGCGGAAGTATGAATGCAGACCATGAAGCAGCAATGAGTGGAGAGAAAGTGAGTAGGGGGTTTGTAGCTGGGTAGAGGCAGGAGTAAGAGAGGGGATGGCCAGGGCAGGAGAGACGGGAAGAGAGAGTGCAATGGAGAGGGACAGGTGGAAGAGATGAACCTGATGAGGAGGAGTTAGGAGGGAAATGGTGGATCAAGGAGACAGGATAAGAGGAAGAGATGAGACAGAGATCGCATACTCAGAATTGTGAGAGAATCCATACATGGCATGCTGAAACTTATAGTTCCATAGTAGCTATGAATCCAATGATTGCTTACTTCCACATATAGTACAGATGGAGCCCTGCTCATCTATCCCTTTTATAGGATTAACTGAGCCAGGGCAATCGGACGTAATCCCCTGCTGTAATGACTTAATCCCCTGATGTATTGTTCTCTCTGTATTGTATTGAACTGAGAACAAAAGATGAAAGGCTTATGCTAAAAGACTTGGTGCACCATGGCGCTGCAGTGAAGGCTAGATGAGCCAGGCTCCATCTATAACTTGCAGTAACCACAAAAGAGACAGTTGTCTGTATGAGTGAAGCCTACGAGGAACCTAAAGATGACTATCTCCTGATACACTCTACCGCACATCATTGTATTATTGTGAGTATTTCAGGAGGGAACCCAAGACCCAAACTGCTGATTTACACAACAACGTGAGCCTGAATACCACTACTTTCATACTGCCAGGCTAACCCCCCCAAGACCCGTAAGGTTAAACCATTGATCATGAATTCTGATCACAACTAGTGGGAAATGGAGCGTATAATCTCCGACTATTACGCTTTAATGGCCTTAATTAACAGCATGGTAAATTTAGCATACAGCATTTACTGAAATGCTATGAAATCACCGACAGTGTGTTCCTTCTGCTCACCAACAAGCAGTTAATAGGTCACTTAAAAGGACCAGTAATTGAAAAGGTTCTTAACTGTGCATTAAGTAGTAAGTGGCTGTAGTATTTCTTAGAGGTGAACAACGCTGTGTGTAATCACTTGTACAGGTCGCTTCATCACTACGTGACTAGAGGGGGCCAGTTATTGGATAATGGCCTTCTAATCATGTCCGAAAATTAGCTTCTGATGTAACAGCAATTCAACATACGCAAATCCAAGCCATGTTCCTTCCGTCCAGATTCCATGCAGGATATCATTGCCTCTACAGCCGTCGTACGTATGTGGTTTTAGTCTGCTTGTCTGATATTGCTTTTGAATGCAGATTTCAGATCTTTAATTCCTACCACAATGCAGCATTTACATCTGTCCATGGATATGAGGATTAGAAAAATATACAATATCAATATCAACAGCAAATGGGACGTTAAAAAGGGGCATTTGCCATGGTAAACTAGAACACACAATGGAATCCACCAGCTGGCAGGACTATTTTTGGTTCTCATTGGACCTTAGTTATGTGGAAGGACAACGGTTACAGTGAGAGTTTGTTTTTTGTTTTTTAAATAAATCCAATATACTGTATATTTCTCCGGTACCCTCTGGAATGAATGAACACATGGAGAACAAAACCAACAGTGGCACTCAGAGACAAATGGGCATGCAAGGCCTGAAACGTTGTCCCACTCATTCATTATGCTATGATACAACCACATTGACGAAGTCTCCAAGTTGGTTCTGTTCTCCACGTATATGGGGTAGAAAAGAAAATGTGAGTGCAACATCTTATTATAAACTGTAGTCTTTAATCCGTGGCACTCAACACTCATCTAATTACTGTATATGGCATGTAGGGCAGCATGGACGGTGTAATGGTTAACATTACTGCCTCACAGCACTGAGGTCATGAGTTTGATTCCCACCATGACCCTAACTGTGTGTAGTTTTTAAGTTCTCCCCGTACTTGCGTGGGTTTCCTCCGGGTACTCCGGTTTACTCCCACAATCCAAAAATTTACTGGTAGGTTAATTGGCTCCCAACAGAAATGAACCAATGTAAGTGTTTGCTTGTACAAAGGTGGACTACCTGTAGACAGGTCAAGTGGTTCTTATCTGCCAGAAAATTCTATGACTCTACTATTATATCCCATCTATACTATGCATTTTGTCTTTCATGTTGACACACGGTACACGCAATGTGCATAAGGCGCGCCAAACATAAAATGGTTTTACCTTCAGAAGAAAATTGCCAATTTAAATCACGTGTCGAAAACCCCAACGTGCTCCTTTTAATGTGTTTTAAACACTTAGGATCTCTACCTGCTAGTTAATGCTGGGACACAGATTCCCATAGGAGCATGTCCCTGTGAAGTGGAAAAAAGTAAAGTAATATCTTATGGGACAACTTTACTTCCAGGTTCAGACCCTGCAGAGCAGCTATGCTCAGTCCGTGTGGCCGCTCGGCTGCGGAAGTGCTAGCGGTATTCCTAACGATCCATCTCCGACAAAGAGTGCACAATTGTCAGCCATAGGTTACATTGGGTAATAACATGAAAAGATGGTGTTAGCTTTAGGGGTTTCATGAATTTGATTGCAGCCCCCATCAACTTCTATGGGGACTGCATGTGACATTGAAAATAGAGGGGGCCCGCTTAATACATCAAAGTGATAGTAAATTAATGGGGAGGGAAGATTTTATGCAATACCTGCTTCATAAGTAGGATGTCTCTAGATATTTAATATTTCCCTCATAGCTGGGTAACTTTGGGCCTAATTCAGACATGACTGCAGCAGCAACCTTTTTCTCTAATGGGCAAAACCATGTGCACTGCAGGTGGGGTAGATGTAACATGTGCAGAGAGAGTTAGATTTGGGTGGGGTGTGTTCAAACTGAAATCTAAATTGCAGTGTAAAAATAAAGCAGCCAGTGTTCACCCTGCACAGAAACAATATACCCCACCCAACTCTAACTCTCTCTCCACATGTTACACCTGCCACACCTGGGGGGTCATTCCGAGTTGATTGTTAGCTGAAAATGTTCTCTGCGCTTCTGGGCATGCGTATGCGGCAACGTACTTTCACAACGGCCGATGTATTTTTACACAAGGTCTAGCGAAGCTTTTCAGTCGCAATGGCCGCCGCAGAGTGATTGACATGAAGTGGGCGTTTCTGGGTGTCAACTGAACGTTTTCAGGGAGTGCTCGGAAAAACGCAGGCGTGCCGAGAAAAATGCAGGTGTGGCTGGCCGAACGCAGGGCGTGTTTGTGACATCAAATCCGGAACTGAATGGTCTGAAGAGATCGCAAGCGCTGAGTAGGTCTAAAGCTAGTCTAAAAATGCACACATTTTTTTTGTAGCCGCTCTGCCATCCTTTCGTTCGCACATCTGCTAAGCTAAAATACACTCCCAGAGGGCGGCGGCTTAGCGTTTCCACGACTGCTATAAACTACTAGCGAGCAATCAACTCGGAATGACCCCCATGGTTTTGCCCATTAGAGAGAGATTTTGTTGCTGCAATCAGGTCTGAATTCGGCCTTTATCCGTAAAAGTCTTTTACTGGAGCTACCGTGGCATCAGTACTTTTGGCTGCACTATGCCGTGACCTAGACAAAGCGGTTTGCACGTATAAAAAAAGATTTGGAAGGTTATTCCCAATCAGTCTTTCTCCTATCTTGATTGTCTCCCTTCGGTCTTGTGTTGCATTAATTGTCTTTGAGTTACCTTAGCAGCAAGAGGAACGAACAAAAAAAAAATCCCCCCCCCCCCCCCCCCCCCCACACACACCTCACCCCAGTAGTGTAGAAGAACAAGGGTACACGTAGATAGGAAGCAAATTACTCACACTGAGGGCAGTCTGCCTTTCATGTTCTGCTTTGTTAAAGCCGCAAATATTCCATTAGCACAGAACAAATGACTTTCCACACAGCAAACAAAGCAGCTAATAATACTACTACTGCAGCTAATAAATTGCTGCGCTAATAAGCATTATAAAATAGATTGAAAATGGAAATTTACTTGTGTAATAAGGGTATTTTCGTAAGAGCCGCGGTGAAAGACACAGCACCTACATAAAGGGCCCTTCACGCAGGGCAGTAAAAGTTTACCAACATCATGGAGTTCCATTTATTTAATACGTAAAAAGAAAATAAAACAATTTCTGGAACCTGTTTGTTTTTGTGTTGTTTAGTTTGACATGTTACCAGTAATCTTTGTTTTGCTTTAAAAGTGAAAAATATTTTATTGTGTCGCTACTCACGAACTCCCCCCCCCCTCCCCCCCAGTAATCGCAACCACCACCTTTTAGAAATGGCGGTCATAACCATTATCATTTCCCCATTGGTGCAAGTAGAAATGTTTTCTTAGTGGTACTGATAGTAAAAGTGGGCGTGGTCACATGTCATGAGGGGCGTGGTCACACAAAACTAGGGGATGGCTACATGACATTAGGGGCATGGCCACATTATGCCACACAGCATAATACCCCTTACAAATTATGCCAAACACCATAATGCCCATTACACATTGTGCCACACACAGTAATGCTTATTACACATTATACCACAGACTGTTATGCCCATTACACATTATGCCACACAACGTAATACCCCTTACAAATTATGCCAAACACCGTAATACCCCTTACAAATTATGCCAAACACCGTAATACCCATTGCACATTATGCCACACACAGTAATGCTTATTACACATTATGCCACAGACTGTTATGCCCATTACACATTATGCCACACACCGTAATGCCCATTACACATTATGCCACACAACGTAATACCCCTTACAAATGATGCCAAACACCGAAATGGCCATTGCACATTATTCCACACACAGTAATGCTTATTACACATTATGCCACAGACTGTTATGCCCATTACACATTATGCCACACGCCGTAATGCCCATTACACATTATGCCAGACACCGTAATGCCCATTATACATTATGCCACACACTATAATGCCCACTACACATTATGCCACACACAGTTATGCCACTGACACCATTTTATGTCCCACACACAAAAATGCCCCATATACATTATAGTGGGCTGAGTACCACCACCATATTTCTTAATAGTACTCTGTACCACCCCATTTTCAGCATTGCATTTCCCTATAATGACCTGACACTAAGTCATAAAAGTCGTAATAGAGGGATTTGGTTCCCTTATCCTCCTCCGGCCCTTGCAGTCAGGGCCGTAACTAGCATTGTGTGAGCGATGCTGCCGCACAGAGGGCAGAGCCCTGTGGGCACCACTGCCACTCACCCACAGTCCCTGAATGTGGCTAGCAGGGTGCTGTATCACCAGAAGTGCTACTGCAGTGCCGCTGGAACATATTTTGGACCCGTCAGATGTGCACAACCATCGATGGTCTATGCGTAATGGCAAGCAGTTTTGACACCATTGGCAGCTCCTGTTATTAATAAAACATAGTGTGGGGCTAGCACAATGGCGGTGGGTATCTAATGATGGCTTAAAACTATAGGCCATCAATGGCACAGCCAATGATGGACATCACTATAGCATACCATAAAAAGTATACCAAAAATTGTTTTATAAAATTGTGTTGGATACATTTTAAATAGATGTTGTTGACCTAATTCAATAACAAAAAAATGGCAATTTGTGAGCAGTTTTTGGCTAATGATAAAACGAGTTCTGTACATTATGGTCTTTGAGATCCAGCATCTTCTGCGGTGCCCTATAACCCAACTCACTTCTTTACTTGTCTGGCATGTAGACATAGGCAAGAAAACCAGCCCTCTGATTGGCCACAGCCTTGTTGAACCCAATGTTCTAATGCCTTGATTGGCTACAGCCGGCATAGTGCTTTAAACACCACAATGGCCCTCTGGTAAAGCACCTTGTTCACCACAGTGGTCCGGACGGCTACAGATCATTTTAGCTTAATAAGCGCAATTAAGTCTCTAATGACTTTATGAGTTCGTTGGCTATGAGTCTGTATACAGTACCTTGCAGATGTACACTGCCATCTTTTACATGGAACCTAATAATGATCGTTACACTTGTCATTATATAAAGAATCCGTCCAGATCTTGGAAAGATCGGGCGTATTGGAAAGATACCGCTGTGCTGAACGGTGGCCAAACTCACATACTTAAAATTCATTAACTCTCCGCATATTAACTCACTTAAATTTCCTGTTACAGAGTTTAATTCATCGTCTCAACACGATATAAAAATATAGAGCTCGCCATTCTGTCAACTCATTTTAAGAAGCTAATTAAGTGGATGTTCATTATTTTTAGCATCAAATTTTCCTTGGATACAGACAGAGAGGAAAGTGAGTCAGCGTTAGCTGTACGTTGGTGTGAGATATGGACATTGACACTGTATACCGTGTGGATACATTCATTGCAGAGATGAACGTAGAGGAAGCAACTCAATACAGATATCTGATAGAATTACATTTAGGCTCTCCAGCTAGTGCCCTGATGAAGTAGACAGGGTTTGGGGAAACGCGTTGTTTTATCTGAGTGGAGAAGAACTTTATTCTATTTACTGCCATCATACAAGTATACAGACCTTACATTGTATCATTTTAGTTCTGTCATTGGTGGTCATTCCGAGTTGTTCGCCCGTTATTTTTCTTTCGCAACGGAGTGATTAGTCGCTAATGCGCATGCGCAATGTCCGCAGTGCGACTGCGCCAAGTAAATTTGCTATGCAGTTAGGTATTTTACTCACGGCATTACAAGGTTTTTTCTTCGTTCTGGTGATCGTAATGTGATTGACAGGAAGTGGGTGTTTCTGGGCGGAAACTGGACGTTTTATGGGTGTGTGCGAAAAAACGCTACCGTTTCTGGGAAAAACACGGGAGTGGCTGGAGAAACGGAGGAGTGTCTGGGCGAACGCTGGGTGTGTTTGTGACGTCAAACCAGGAACGACAAGCACTGAACTGATCGCAGATGCCGAGTAAGTCTGGAGCTACTCAGAAACTGCTAAGAAGTGTCTATTCGCAATATTGCTAATCTTTTGTTCGCAATTTTGATAAGCTTTGATTCACTCCCAGTAGGCGGCGGCTTAGCGTGTGCAAAGCTGCTAAAAGCAGCTTGCGATCGAACAACTCGGAATGAGAGCCATTGTTTTTTATATGCCTGATAGATTGTATTTACTTATCTTGGTGCCTATATTATACTGTATTACATACTATGAGGTTTTGACTTTTTAATAAATTTTTTAGTTTTACATAGAAGTATTTATGTTTTTTGATTACCTATCAAGTCACTGTATTTATAGAGTCTTAACGTAGTAACATTGCCTGTTATCATCGGCGGACATTGATGGAATGTCCAAGACTGGGTCCTTTATAAAATAAGGTGAATGCCTTTGTACTGTAAGAGGATACTCTCATCTCCAGCACACCGGGGATAATGTAGAGCTGCATACAAGTTAAACGCAAGTGCAATCACATTGCATGCACAAAAAAATATGCAAAAGATTGCTTTGTGACTCATATCACTAATTTCCCAGAAGTCACTGACAAACCTTATAAAATGTGGAGGAGCAGTGATATTTTGGGGCAAATACACTTATTTCTACATTGTGTCCAACCATGTTGGGCTTTGTGAAGTGCATCTCTGTAGGCACTGTCCGGGATTGTGAGTTCTATTCCTCCCAAGTTTTCACATATGGATCATCCTTTTAATACATGAAACTTTTCCTTTAGTCTCACAGCCTATACATTTACTAGGAGCCAGTGACATCACTGAGAGTGCAGCCTATTCATTTACTAGGAACCAGTGACATCACTGAGAGTGCAGCCTATACATTTACTAGGAGCCAGTGACATCACTGAGAGTGCAGCCTATTCATTTACTAGGAGCCAGTGACATCACTGAGAGTGCAGCCTATCCATTTACTAGGAGCCAGTGACATCACTGAGAGTGCAGCCTATCCATTAACTAGGAGCCAGTGACATCACTGAGAGTGCAGCCTATCCATTTACTAGGAGCCAGTGACATCACTGAGAATGCAGCCTATTCATTTACTAGGAACCAGTGACATCACTGAGAGTGCAGCCTATACATTTACTAGGATCCAGTGCCATCACTGAGAGTGCAGCCTATTCATTTACTAGGAACCAGTGACATCACTGAGAGTGCAGCCTATACATTTACTAGGATCCAGTGCCATCACTGAGAGTGCAGCCTATTCATTTACTAGGAACCAGTGACATCACTGAGAGTGCAGCCTATCCATTTACTAGGAGCCAGTGACATCACTGAGAGTGCAGCCTATTCATTTACTAGGAGCCAGTGACATCACTGAGAGTGCAGCCTATCCATTTACTAGGAGCCAGTGACATCACTGAGAGTGCAGCCTATCCATTAACTAGGAGCCAGTGACATCACTGAGAGTGCAGCCTATCCATTTACTAGGAGCCAGTGACATCACTGAGAATGCAGCCTATTCATTTACTAGGAACCAGTGACATCACTGAGAGTGCAGCCTATACATTTACTAGGATCCAGTGCCATCACTGAGAGTGCAGCCTATTCATTTACTAGGAACCAGTGACATCACTGAGAGTGCAGCCTATCCATTTACTAGGAGCCAGTGACATCACTGAGAGTGCAGCCTATCCATTTACTAGGAGCCAGTGACATCACTGAGAGTGCAGCCTATCCATTTACTAGGAGCCAGTGACATCACTGAGAATGCAGCCTATTCATTTACTAGGAACCAGTGACATCACTGAGAGTGCAGCCTATACATTTACTAGGAGCCAGTGCCATCACTGAGAGTGCAGCCTATTAATTTACTAGGGACCAGTGACATCACTTAGAGTGCAGCCTATCAATTTACTAGGAGCCAGTGACATCACTGAGAGTGCAGCCTATTCATTTACTATGAACCAGTGACATCACTGAGAGCGCAGCCTATTCATTTACTAGGAACCAGTGACATCACTGAGAGTGCAGCCTATCCATTTACTAGGAGCCAGTGCCATCACTGAGAGTGCAGCCTATTCATTTACTAGGAGCAAGTGACATCACAGAGAGTGCAGCCTATCCATTTACTAGGAGCAAGTGACATCACAGAGAGTGCAGCCTATCCATTTACTAGGAGCCAGTGCCATCACTGAGAGTGCAGCCTATTCATTTACTAGGAACCAGTGCCATCACTGAGAGTGCAACCTATCCAGTCACTAGGAAACAGTGACTTCACTAAGAATGCAACGTATCCAGTCACTAGGAACCAGTGCCATCACTGAGAGTGCAGCATATTAATTTACTAGGAGCAAGTGACATCACAGAAAATGCAGCCTATCCATTCATTGGTAACCAGTGACATCACTGAGAGTGCAGCCTATTAATTTACTAGGAGCCAGTGACATCACAGAAAATGCAGCCTATCCATTCATTGGTAACCAGTGACATCACTGAGAGTGCAGCCTATTTATTTACTAGGAGCCAGTGACATCACAGAAAATGCAGCCTATCCATTCATTGGTAACCAGTGACATCACTGAGAGTGCAGCCTATTCATTTACTAGGAGCCAGTGACATCACAGAAAATGCAGCCTATCCATTCATTGGTAACCGGTGACATCACTGAGAGTGCAGCCTATTCATTCACTAGGAACCAGTGACATCACTGAGAATGCAGCCAATCAATTCACTAGTAACAAGTGACATCACTGAGAGTGCAGTCTATCCATTCACTAGGAACCAGTGACATCACTGAGAGTGCAGTCTAGCCAGTTACTAGGAACCAGTGACATCACTGAGAGTGCAGCCTATCCAGTCACTAGGAACCAGTTACATCACTGAGAGTGCAGTTAATCCACTTACTAGAAACCAATGACATCATTGAGAGTGCCACCAATCCATTCATAATGAACCAGTGGCATCACTGAGAATGCAGCCTATCCAGTAACTTGGAACCAGTGACATCACTGAGAGTGCAGCCTATCCATTCACTAGGAACCAGTGACATCACTGAAAATGCAGCCTATCAATTCACTAGTAACCAGTGACATCACTGAGAGTGCAGTCTATCCATTCATTGGTAACCAGTGACATCACGGAGAGTGCAGCCTATCCATTCACTAGGAACCAGTGACATCACTGAGAATGCAGCCTATCAATTCACTAGTAACCAGTGACATCACTGAGAGTGCAGTCTATCCATTCACTAGGAACCAGTGACATCACTGAGAGTGCAGCTAATCCACTTACTAGAAACCAGTGACATCACTGAGAGTGCCACCAATCCATTCATAATGAAGCAGGGACATCACTGAGAATGCAGCCTATCCAGTCACTAGGAACCAGTGACATCACTGAGAATGCAGCCTATTCAGTCACTGGGAACCAGTGACATCACAGCGAATGCATCCTATCCAGTCACTAGGAACCAGTGACATCACTGAGAGTGCAGCCTATCCAGTCACTAGGAACCAGTAACATCACTGAGAATGCAGCCTATCCAGTCACTAGGAACCAGTGACATCACTGAGAATGCAGCCTATTCAGTCACTGGGAACCAGTGACATCACAGAGAATGCAGCCTATCCAGTCACTAGGAACCAGTGACATCACTGAGAGTGCAGCCTCTCCAGTCTCTGATACATATAGCGAGTTTGTGTAGTGTCTTTTTTTTCCGCACTGGTTTTAGAACAGAAGCCGGTCCTTATACAGAGTGACAGCACACCCACCACTAGGGTGTTTTCATATCACCTAAAAGGTTTTGTTATTTGTCTAGTTTACGTTTGTTATAAATCGTGAAAGGACCAACAGTGAAAGTGGGCGGGTACGGCGTACCCTTAAGGATTTAGCCGTGGTTACGCCGTACACACCGCTGCTGGGCAGCCGCTCATTGCACTCGCCAACTAGACCAGCGGTGGCCAACCCGTGGCTCTTTCAACCTCCGCATGCGGCTCGATTGCCTCCCGGCCACCGCTCCCTCCACTGCTGCTCACCGCGCTGCTGCTGTGAGAGAAGGAGAGTGCAGCGTGCGCCTCCCCTGCCCCTCAGTGTCTACCTTCAATTCAGCGCCGGCCCGTGAGCCAATCAGAGCTCGCGGTCCGGCAGCCAAGGCTCCTGATTGGCTGGCAGACTGCAAGCTTTGATTGGCTCACGGATCGGCACCTAAATGAAGGTAGACACCCGCACCTCCGCTGGATACTGAGGGGCAGGAGAGGCACAGGCTGCGCTCTCCTCCCCTCACACACAGGACAGCAGCAGCGCGGTAAGCAGCAGAGGAAGAGGGGGGGGGGCACCAGGAGGACATGTGTACCTGGCACTGGGGGCATATCTGGCACTGTGGGGTCATGTGTATCTGGCACTGGTGGAATTTCTGTATCTGGCACTGCGGGCATATCTGGCACTGGGGGGACATGTGTATCTGGCACTGGGGGCATTTCTGTATCTGGCACTGGGGGCATATCTGGCACTGTGGGGACATGTGTATCTGGCACTGGTGGCATTTCTGTATCTGGCACTGCGGGCATATCTGGCACTGGGGGGATATGTGTATCTGGCACTGGGGGCATTTATGTATCTGGCACTGGGGACATAACTGGCACTGGGGGCATATCTGGCACTGGGGGCATTTCTGTATCTGGCACTGGGGGCATATCTGGCACTGGGGCATATCTGGCACTGGGGCATATCTGGCACTGGGGGGCATATCTGGCACTGGGGGCATTTATGTATCTGGAACTGGGGGCATATCTGGCACTGGGGGCATTTCTGTATCTGGCACTGGGGGCATATCTGGCACTCGGGGGCATATCTGGCACTGGGGGAACATGTGTATCTGGCATTGATGGCATATCTGGCACTGGGTGCATATCTGGCACTGATGGCATATATGTATCTGGCACTGTGTGGGGGCATTTCTGTATCTGGCACGGGGGGGGGGGGCAATGTATATCTGACACAATGGGGGCAATGTGTATCTGGCACTGTGGGGCAATGTGTATCTGGCACTGTGAGGCAATGTGTATCTGGCACTATGAGCCAATGTATATCTGGCACTCTGGGGGCATTTGTGTATCCAGCACTGTGGGGCAATGTATATCTGGCACTGTGGGGCAACATGTATCTGGCACTACTGGGGTCATATGTGTATCTGCCCCCTCCCCCCCATATGTGTATCACGCCCCCATTTCTCTATCGTCCTAGTGGATGCTGGGGTTCCTGAAAGGACCATGGGGAATAGCGGCTCCGCAGGAGACAGGGCACAAAAAGTAAAGCTTTTTCCGATCAGGTGGTGTGCACTGGCTCCTCCCCCTATGACCCTCCTCCAGACTCCAGTTAGATTTTTGTGCCCGGCCGAGAAGGGTGCAATCTAGGTGGCTCTCCTAAAGAGCTGCTTAGAAAAAGTTTAGCTAGGTTTTTTATTTTACAGTGATTCCTGCTGGCAACAGGATCACTGCAGCGAGGGACTGAGGGGAGAAGGAGTCAACTCACCTGCGTGCAGGATGGATTGGCTTCTTGGCTACTGGACATCAAGCTCCAGAGGGACGATCACGGGTACAGCCTGGATGGTCACCGGAGCCACGCCGCCGGCCCCCTTGCAGATGCTGAAGACAGAAGAGGTCCAGAATCGGCGGCTGAAGACTCCTGCAGTCTTCAAAAGGTAGCGCACAGCACTGCAGCTGTGCGCCATTTTCCTCTCAGCACACTTCACACGGCAGTCACTGAGGGTGCAGGGCGCTGGGAGGGGGGCGCCCTGGGAGGCAAAATGATTACCTATAAAGGCTAAAAATACCTCACATATAGCCCTAGAGGCTATATGGAGATATTTAACCCCTGCCTAATTTTTCTAAATAGCGGGAGACGAGCCCGCCAGAAAAGGGGCGGGGCCTATCTCCTCAGCACACGGCGCCATTTCCTCTCACAGCTCCGCTGGTCAGGACGGCTCCCAAGTCTCTCCCCTGCACTGCACTACAGAAACAGGGTAAAACAGAGAGGGGGGGGCACATTTATGGCGAAAATTTGATATAACAAAGCAGCTATAAGGGAGCACTTATTATAAGGCTATCCCTGATATATATATAGCGCTTTTGGTGTGTGCTGGCAAACTCTCCCTCTGTCTCCCCAAAGGGCTAGTGGGTCCTGTCTTCGTTAGGAGCATTCCCTGTGTGTCTGCTGTGTGTCGGTACGTGTGTGTCGACATGTATGAGGACGATATTGGTGTGGAGGCGGAGCAATTGCCAAATATGAGGATGTCACCCCCTAGGGAGTCGACACCGGAATGGATGCCTTTATTTATGGAACTACGGGATAGTGTCAACACGCTAAAGCAGTCGTTTGACGACATGAGGCGGCCGGACAATCAATTAGTGCCTGTCCAGGCGACTCAAACACCGTCAGGGGCTGTGAAACGCCCTTTGCCTCAGTCGGTCGACACAGACCCAGACACAGGCGATGACTCCAGTGGTGACGGTGACGAATCAACCGTATTTTCCAGTAGGGCCACACGTTATATGATTTTGGCAATGAAGGAGGCGTTACATTTAGCTGATACTACAGGTACCACTAAACAGGGTATTATGTGGGGTATGAAAAAACTACCTATAGTTTTTCCTGAATCAGAAGAATTAAATGACGTGTGTAATGAAGCGTGGGTTGCCCCGGATAAAAAGCTGATAATTTCAAAGAAATTATTGGCATTATACCCTTTCCCACCAGAGGTTAGGGAGCGCTGGGAAACACCTCCTAGGGTGGACAAGGCGCTAACACGCTTATCTAAACAAGTGGCGTTACCCTCTCCTGAGACGGCCGCACTTAAAGATCCATCAGATAGGAGGATGGAAAATATCCAAAAAAGTATATACACACATGCAGGTGTTATACTACGACCAGCTGTAGCGACTGCCTGGATGGGCAGTGCTGGGGTAGTTTGGTCAGAGTCCCTGATTGAAAATATTGATACCCTGGACAGGGACAATATTTTACTGTCGTTAGAACAAATAAAGGATGCATTTCTTTATATGCGTGATGCACAGAGGGATATCTGCACACTGGCATCACGGGTAAGTGCTATGTCCATTTCGGCCAGAAGAGCTTTATGGACGCGACAGTGGACAGGCGATGCGGATTCAAAACGGCATATGGAAGTTTTGCCGTATAAAGGGGAGGAGTTATTTGGAGTCGGTCTATCAGATTTGGTGGCCACGGCTACAGCCGGGAAATCCACCTTTCTACCTCAAGTCACTCCCCCACAGAAAAAGGCACCGACTTTTCAACCGCAGCCCTTTCGTTCCTTTAAAAATAAGAGAGCAAAGGGCTATTCATATCTGCCACGAGGCAAAGGTCGAGGGAAGAGACAGCAACACGCAGCTCCTTCCCAGGAACAGAAGCCCTCCCCGGCTTCTACAAAAGCCTCAGCATGACGCTGGGGCTTCTCAAGCGGACTCGGGAAGGTGGGCGGTCGTCTCAAAAATTACAGCGCGCAGTGGGCTCACTCGCAGGTAGATCCCTGGATCCTGCAGATAATATCTCAAGGGTACAGGTTGGAATTAGAGACGGATCCACCTCGCCGTTTCCTGAAGTCTGCTTTACCAACGTCCCCCTCCGAAAGGGAGACGGTTTTGGAAGCCATTCACAAGCTGTACTCTCAGCAGGTGATAGTCAAGGTACCTCTTCTACAACAAGGGAAGGGGTATTATTCCACTCTTTTTGTGGTACCGAAGCCGGATGGCTCGGTAAGGCCTATTCTAAATCTGAAGTCCTTGAACCTGTACATAAAGAAGTTCAAGTTCAAAATGGAGTCACTCAGAGCAGTGATAGCGAACCTGGAAGAGGGGGACTTTATGGTATCCTTGGACATCAAGGATGCGTATCTCCACGTTCCAATTTACCCCTCACACCAGGGGTACCTCAGGTTCGTTGTACAAAACTGTCACTATCAGTTTCAGACGCTGCCGTTCGGATTGTCCACGGCACCTCGGATCTTTACAAAGGTAATGGCCGAGATGATGATTCTTCTTCGAAGAAAAGGCGTATTAATTATCCCATACTTGGACGATCTCCTAATAAGGGCGAGGTCCAGAGAACAGCTAGAGATGGGATTAGCACTGTCTCAAGAAGTGCTAAAACAGCACGGGTGGATTCTGAATATTCCAAAATCCCAGTTAATGCCGACAACTCGTCTGCTGTTCCTAGGGATGATTCTGGACACGGTTCAGAAAAAGGTTTTTCTCCCGGAGGAAAAAGCCAAGGAGTTATCCGAGCTTGTCAGGAACCTCCTAAAACCAGGAAAAGTGTCTGTACATCAATGCACAAGAGTCCTGGGAAAAATGGTGGCTTCTTACGAAGCAATTCCATTCGGCAGATTCCACGCAAGAATTTTCCAAAGGGATCTGTTGGACAAATGGTCAGGGTCGCATCTTCAGATGCACCTACGGATAACCCTGTCTCCAAGGACAAGGGTGTCTCTTCTGTGGTGGTTGCAGAGTCCTCATCTATTGGAGGGCCGCAGATTCGGCATACAGGATTGGATCCTGGTGACCACGGACGCCAGCCTGAGAGGCTGGGGAGCAGTCACACAAGGAAGAAACTTCCAGGGAGTATGGACGAGCCTGGAAACGTCTCTTCACATAAACATTCTGGAACTAAGAGCAATATACAATGCTCTAAGCCAGGCAGAACCTCTGCTTCAGGGAAAACCGGTGTTGATCCAGTCGGACAACATCACGGCAGTCGCCCATGTGAACAGACAGGGCGGCACAAGAAGCAGGAGTGCAATGGCAGAAGCTGCAAGGATTCTTCGCTGGGCAGAGAATCATGTGATAGCGCTGTCAGCAGTGTTCATCCCGGGAGTGGACAACTGGGAAGCAGCCTTCCTCAGCAGACACGATCTTCACCCGGGAGAGTGGGGACTTCATCCAGAAGTCTTCCACATGCTGGTAACCCGTTGGGAAAGACCAATGGTGGACATGATGGCGTCTCGCCTCAACAAAAAACTGGACAGGTATTGCGCCAAGTCAAGAGATCCGCAGGCAATAGCTGTGGACGCGCTGGTAACGCCTTGGGTGTACCAGTCGGTGTATGTGTTTCCTCCTCTGCCTCTCATACCAAAAGTATTGAGAATTATACGGCAAAGAGGCGTAAGAACGATACTAGTGGTTCCGGATTGGCCAAGAAGGACTTGGTACCCGGAACTTCAAGAGATGATCACGGAAGATCCGTGGCCTCTACCTCTAAGGAGGGACTTGCTTCAGCAGGGTCCCTGTCTGTTTCAAGACTTACCGCGGCTGCGTTTGACGGCATGGCGGTTGAACGCCGGATCCTAATGGAAAAAGGCATGCCGGAAGAAGTCATTCCTACTTTGATTAAAGCAAGGAAAGAAGTAACCGTGCAACATTATCACCGAATTTGGCGAAAATATGTTGCGTGGTGCGAAGATCGGAGTGCTCCGACGGAGGAATTTCAACTGGGTAGATTCCTACATTTCCTGCAATCAGGATTGTCTATGGGTCTCAAATTGGGATCTATTAAGGTTCAAATTTCGGCCCTGTCGATTTTCTTCCAAAAAGAATTGGCTTCAGTCCCTGAAGTCCAGACCTTTGTTAAGGGAGTGCTGCATATACAGCCTCCTGTGGTGCCTCCAGTGGCACCGTGGGATCTCAATGTAGTTTTGGATTTTCTAAAATCTCATTGGTTTGAACCACTAAATAAGGTGGATTTGAAATATCTCACTTGGAAAGTGACCATGCTTCTAGCCCTGGCTTCTGCCAGGAGAGTGTCAGAATTGGCAGCTTTATCTTACAAAAGCCCATATCTGATTTTCCATTCGGACAGGGCAGAACTGCGGACTCGTCCGCATTTTCTCCCTAAGGTGGTGTCAGCATTTCATCTGAACCAGCCTATTGTAGTGCCTGCGGCTACAAGTGACTTGGAGGACTCCAAGTTACTGGACGTTGTCAGAGCATTAAAAATATATATTGCAAGAACAGCTGGAGTCAGAAAATCTGACTCGTTGTTTATATTGTATGCACCCAACAAGATGGGTGCTCCTGCGTCTAAGCAGACGATTGCTCGTTGGATCTGTAGCACAATCCAACTGGCACATTCTGTGGCAGGCCTGCCACAGCCTAAATCTGTAAAGGCCCACTCCACAAGGAAGGTGGGCTCATCTTGGGCGGCTGCCCGAGGGGTCTCGGCATTACAACTTTGCCGAGCAGCTACGTGGTCAGGGGAGAACACGTTTGTAAAATTTTACAAATTTGATACTCTGGCTAAGGAGGACCTGGAGTTCTCTCATTCGGTGCTGCAGAGTCATCCGCACTCTCCCGCCCGTTTGGGAGCTTTGGTATAATCCCCATGGTCCTTTCAGGAACCCCAGCATCCACTAGGACGATAGAGAAAATAAGATTTTACTTACCGATAAATCTATTTCTCGGAGTCCGTAGTGGATGCTGGGCGCCCATCCCAAGTGCGGATTATCTGCATAAATTGTACATAGTTATTGTTAACTTATTCGGGTTATTGTTGTAGGAAGCCATCTTTCAGAGGCTCCGCTGTTATCATACTGTTAACTGGGTTTAGATCACAAGTTGTACGGTGTGATTGGTGTGGCTGGTATGAGTCTTACCCGGGATTCAAAATCCTCCCTTATTGTGTACGCTCGTCCGGGCACAGTACCTAACTGGAGTCTGGAGGAGGGTCATAGGGGGAGGAGCCAGTGCACACCACCTGATCGGAAAAAGCTTTACTTTTTGTGCCCTGTCTCCTGCGGAGCCGCTATTCCCCATGGTCCTTTCAGGAACCCCAGCATCCACTACGGACTCCGAGAAATAGATTTATCGGTAAGTAAAATCTTATTTTTCATTGGCCACGCCCCATGTGGCATTTGCACACACCCATTTTTGGGGGGGCACGCGCACACAATACCTATAAGACGTTGTTTCTACTCGCACCACTGGAAAGGACTCAGCTACATGTGATTGTTAAGTACACGTTGGGCACAGTTTATATAGAGAATTAAACCACACACTCAACCAAATGTACTTTTCAGCTTCCCAGAAGACACACGTAATTGTTTTTCAATTGCTTTGGAATAGGAAATAGCAAGTGAATTTAGTTTTTTAATAAACCTGTAGAAATACAATACAGTACCTGCACGTAACACAGAAGATAGAAAATTACGCTGGTGGTTTTTCAGAGAGCCAACACGTTCTGCTGGGGAGAAGCAATGCTCAGTCACCTGTAATATTAGATCGGCCTCTCCGGCTTTTATAAAATAATATTCAACATACAACTCTTATAACAGTGTGCTGTGCTTACTGTTATTAGAATATGCTGCAAGATTAGAAATGTTTCAGCAAGAGTGGGGAGCGCCATATCTGCTGCTGCCCCTTGCGCCATCGTGCAATGCATGGCACAGGGTCGTTGATCTCGGAGCTCTGCCATTTTGCCTTGTTACCCACAGTAGCGCACACAGAAGTATGTGAAAAGCCAGCATGTGTAGACAGTGTGCCCTTGCATTGTACTTTTTATATATTAGTCTCGGCGAAAAAGACACATATCTTGAGTAAAATACCTCAAAGTCTGTGGGACGCCACGTAGGGCTGTTCGGTACAATTTGAGGATTGGTGTATGTGGACACACCTGTAAAAAGTTTTTGTTTTGTTATATCAATGCTTATTACAGTATATTTACTTAGTGATGTCAGCATTTATCAGTGTTTGGCGATGTCACTTTTTTTGTATCTAGTGACATCATCACATTTTATCACTGACGTAGGGATGTTATAATTTCTTCAGTAGAATTAGGAATAACTTCTGAATTCTGTGGTTTATAGCATTACTGTTGCATATTGCTTTACATGGTCATGCAGCGTCTTATTAATATATCCTTAAATATTCTGTAACCTAAGTTTAGACACGCTTAGTCGCCCATTGAAGGGTAGAATTTTCGCAACTCCTCTAATCGGAGGTATCCAGTAACGTTTACTGCCTTTATGAGAAGGGGGGAGCCCAGGATCCCTCAGAATATTTATTATGAAGATATAAATTTCCCATGGGTGCAGGTGAACCAGAAGATGCCAGGTCTTAATTAGGACAGTGAATGTCTTACTTTAAGTAGGCTGTGATAGCAGTGAAACATGCTTCAACACTGTGATGACGGATTCAATGCTCATTTATTTATCCGATAATGTAGCAGATGACAGTTCATTAAAAGTGGTTTGAAGTTTCCATACTTATTAGTATATGGCGCGTTTCACAGGTCCCAGTCTGCTTCATCAGATAGGATACTTATAAAAATGAGTTCAGGCATAAACTGAAATAACCTGAAGCTGATATTTTGCAATTTTGCATTGATACAATCTTCACCTCATCATTCCACTGAATGACATTTAGCACTGTGTTAGGAAATAAGCATTTTCTAGGGTTTGTAGTCCAAAAATATAGGTGAAGTTCCGCTGGGTGATGGGGTTGGTGGAAGACTGGAGACACTGAGGGCAAAATTCCACTGGAAATATGTCCAAAATTGTGTTCCCAAATGTTGAGTGAGTAGAATGTTCCATACTGTAGAACAGTTTTAGAGATGTTGTTCTTCTTGGATAATACGGAGAGGTCAGCCCTGCTTTTATCCCGTGTTTCTGAAAGTTATAGGCAAACCTTGTTAAATTAGAAATTGCCTAAATAATCTACAGCAATCAAGTTAATATTTCCTGTAAATGCTCTAGCGCAAGTTAGATGAAAGGGGAGAATTCAATTGCTTTAGTGGTGCCCCCCGCTCGCCCCATTCTTTTCCCTGTCCCACCCAATATTTTTGTTGGGTTTAGCTATTTTGTGCGGCTTAACCCGGTACTTTTTGGGCATGATCAGAGCAAAAAACAATGGGCGCGCTCAACCATCAAACAAACATTTGATGTGATGGACGATGTGCAATTACGGGCACCGATAAAATAATTGAATTCCCCCTAGGAGTCACACATTAGACCAAACGCGGCAGCATCTAGCGATCAGATGGTTTTCCGCCTTTTATCTACATCTGAGAAATGGGTGTTACTGGGTGTCAACTGGACAGCAACTGGGCTTACATGTATTAGAGAACGAGCCACCGTAGGCTCAGGGGGCACCTATTTCAGTTGTCTGTCTTACACCTGGGGTAGAAGTGTAGATAAAAATTGTCAGCTGGGGATGGCGCAGTCGCAGAAATCCATTTTAGAATACAGGCGGATACTGGCATTAGACTACGTAATATTTCGGGCGACTCAGAATCAGGTCCAAGCTGCGTATGTACTGGCCAATCTAGTTGGGGCTACCTGTGAGCAGATAAATCTCATTCAGACTGGACCACGTACGTCTGTGGACAACAGATTGCGGTCATTTGTGTCCAAAATGAATGTACATAAACGATTGTAACATTTTCAGCGTGGGGATCTTAAGGAAGACAGGTGACTGGTCATTTTTTTTAAATGAATTTAAAGCAGCAATTCAGACTGAGGCTTGTGGATGTTGCCATAACCCATTAACATTTCCACCTCAGTAAAAAGACGGCCCCACGGTACATGTTTATACTGTTATTTCTTCATCATCGTGGAGAAGGGAGACTTCCACAGTACATTGTATTTCTGTGATTTTATAGTCTAGGTAGACAGAGCCAATCCATTCCCCCTCTGGTGTGTTTAGGGCACACGAAGGGAGAAAATGATAGGTTAATGCAGCTTTTAAAATCAGGACAGAAAATAAAAACCCTTTTAATTCGGCCAATGGGAATTAAGATTCATTTCATAGGAATATCATTTTGTAACTCTCCCCGATTGATTTTGTCAGTTTATGAAAGCGGGAAGCGTATTCTCCGGAGTCTGCCTGTTTACTGAATAAATAGCTGGGAGATCCACGGATAAGTCACCCTGTTCTTAACTACTCAGGAGTGTTTGTGCTGGAGTGAAAGAATATAGATTCTCACCGGGGGAATAAAACGTCTTATATCGACATGCATCAGATAAACCCTAGCAGGGAACTGCGCAGAACTGATGACCCTGTCATTTCACAGCTACAATCAGTTTGTGGATTCATAGCAGGTTTAAACAGAGTAAAACTCTTTTTCCATCCGCTGTGTGGATACAGAAGGGGCCATATTTGTCTGTTTTATGGAACTACACCTCGCAGTGGGTGTGTTGCAATTTCTTAGGGGGATATCCTATTAGGCCCGGTAAAACATTAGGTGCCAAAAACGTATGTTTTTTGCGATTTTTCCCGATGTTTCAGCTATTTTCTTTTTACAGGCTATCCAGATTGATCGCCTGTAAAAAAAAAAAAGCCCTTTCTCCCGAAAACACACAGGTTCAGTGAAACTTGTGTGTTTTCGGTAGAAACAGCCCCTGTTTCTGGGGATTTGGTTTTGCCTGCCTGAGGCGGGTCAAACAAAATCCCCGATGACTGCGGACAACCTTCAGCGTCCCATGCCCGCTGCAGCAGAAGCAGCATCAGGCTGGGACTGCAGACATGGCGCCGCGGCCCCGAACCTGCCACTCGCCGTGGTGACCCCTGGCGGGGAAGCTGGGGCAGCTCTGTGACTGATTCCCCCCCTCTCCCCCGCCCCCGGCATCGGTCAGATGACGGGGAGCGGCACTGCACCGGGAGCTGTCAGCAGCCGACACTAGTTGCAGCATCAGGTAGCCCCCGATAAGCCGCCGCTCGTGCTGGCTTATCGGGGGTAATAGGATAGCCCCCGGTGGGATAAATTACCGGGGCTAATTGGATATCCCCCGTAGAATGTTCTGTCTCACTATACTTACGGTTCTCTCTGATCGTAGTGAGTGGGTTAGGCTTAGGGCTGGGTGGTGTGTGTGTGTGTGTGTGTGGGGGGGGGGGGGTTAGGTTTAGGTACCACCGGGGGTAGGTTAGGACCAGGCACTAAGGGGGAGGGAGATTAAGGTTAGGCTGCGGAAAGGGATGGTTAGGGGGTAGGGGAGAGGGGGGAACAGTCTTACCTCCCCCTGTTGGGATTTACACTATCTGGATGGCAGCACATCGGGCAGGATATCATACTGAATTCTTGCAGCCAGGGCCATTGAGACTTCCACAGGGCCCAGGTACTGAGAGGGCGTGGCTAAATCCATAAATAGTGGCCACATTCTAAAATCACAAAAAATCACTGTCAATTTGTATACACTCCAGGATCTGCCTCCATCAGCAGCTGGCACGTGGCCACCACAGGGACCATCCAACAGGCGTGGGCACGGGTAATAAGTACCCGCTCCCCCCTCTCGGTACCCCTGGCCAGCTGATAGTACATAAATCATTAGCATCGCCGCTACATCACATAAAGTCGCAGACGTCTGTGCGCATTATTTAAGTGACATTTCCATTTGAACTACTGCAGGAAGGAATATTCCCATTTCATTCTAAAGGAGAAAGTGACTGAGGTTTGTATCTGTTTTATTTGTACTGTGTATTTGTGTATGTATCAGTTTGCATTTTAAATAGAAAATAAAAGGTTTGAATTTATTTGTAATTGTTTGGACAATATTGTGTCTATGACATTTCGATACATTGTACACTAATAGGACAACTTAGCATTTACTACTGGCATTGTGAAGCTGCATCTATACACTGGGGGAAATTAACTAGAGTTTCTAAAAATGAATAGATACAATGTTACCTATAGCAACCAATCAATTTTGTGTCTATCATTTCTCTATTGCATGCTAGAAAAATTATAGACAGAGCGCTAGATGCATCATCACTTGGGGAGAGATAAAGTAGAGAGAGAGAGAGAGAGATATAAAGTACCAGCCAATCAGCTCCTCGCTGCCATGTCACAGGCTGTAATTGAAACATGACAGTTAGGAGCTGATTGGCTGATAGTTTATCACTTTCCTTTTTATCACTCTCCAAGCGATGATGCATCTAGCCCAGAATCACCTCCTTTTATTTTTAGAAGCGTTAGTAAATTTACCCCACAATCTCTAGGCTTTCTCTATGCTACTGCTAAACTATGGCGGGGCACAAGTATATACACGTTTACCCCCGACATACGCCTGGAACAAATGCTACTGCGTTATATATCTTGAGATCGGTCTTGCCCAATTTACACATGCAAATATACTATTTATGTTTGTTATATGAATTTGGCGCAAATGTGTTACCCCTCAATGACCCCCGGGTGTTGGCAACCCCCTAATTATGCTCTGTGGGCGGTAAACACATACCTCCAGCAACAAGGTTCAACAAACCCTTAAGCGTATTTATGAATATTGCGATCATAACCAGCAAATCCGTCACACATGGAGAACTCTCTCGTCCCTAATTATCACATAATTAGGATGAGTGTGACGCGGTCGCCGTTTCACCTTATATTCCACCAGCGTAGACCCAGCAAGTGCATTCTGCAGCGCCGGCAGTCATGGGCAATAAACTGATCTCCTATGAAATGAGCCACAATGTAATCTGGTTTCTCAGAGTCTAGAATATGCGTTCTGTTGCATGGAACTGCTGTGACGCCACGTAATGTCTGTTTTGTTAGTGCACTGACCTTCGCTGGCGCAGCCTCCGGCCATTTAATGGGCAGCCGTTAGTTCCACATGACAGCAGCCACTTCTGTCCGTGTGTAACTGGTAGAATTAAAACAGATGTATCCCACAATGTATGGCACAGCCCCCTGCTATTATATATTAGTATATATTAAGATTATACTGTATGCCAGGAGGGCATGCATATTTATATCCCCTCTCAATGCCACCAGGATGCATTGCCGGACTAGTGTAACTGGTGACGATGAATGTAAATAAGCCATCTACACTACTGTCAGGTGTCGGCCCTCTGAATCTACCTGCGTACGCATTGTGCTTCAATGCAATTGCATTTTGATTGACGGGAAGAAGCATTTAGGGGAGGAAACATGACGTTTTTTAGGTGTGTTTGTAATAACGCAGGCGTGGCAAGCCGTCTTGTTGGGTGGGTCTCTGATGTCAACGGGGGGACCACTTCCAACCATTTGCATATGCCGAATTGTGGACGACTGGCACAGATGGAAAAACTCTTCCATGTTCCGGTATTGCGATGCTTTTGCAATTTCTGCAACGGGAGTTTTTTTTCTGGGCAGCAACGAATTGATCGCAGCAACTGCTTTTTAGCAAATTATGCGAGCCAACCTGAAAGAGGGCCTTTGTCTTTAAATGTGCGTCTTATTTACACCGCAGATGCAGCGACACACCTCTCAGTCTATACCGGAGACGCTAGGCTGCGACTTCAACCGAACGGGAATTAGTTTGAAGTCGCAGATGAAGCTAAACAAAATTTGGTGTGAAAAAAATGCTGCATCGAAGCAGTTCGTATACATATTCAGACTCAGTTGCACACAGATGTACTGTACACATGGCGTCGCATATCAATTGAATCAGTACAGTCTGGCAAAGCGGCTTTCTTACACCACATTGCGAATAAGACGCACATTCAAGCGAAAAAGCCACAAAGAAACACAGGGCCTAATTTAGACCTGATCGATAGGGTGCGTTTTTTGCATCCCTACAATCAGGTAGTCGCCGCCTACAGGGGGAGGGGGTAGTCGCTGTGCATGGGTGCGATCGCTTGTGCAGAGAGCTGCACAAACAAAAGTTTGTGCAGTCTCTGCACAGCTCAGGACTTACTCAGCCGCTGCGATGATCCGGGCTGGAGCTGACGTCAGGAAACCTCCCTCCAAATGCCTGGATCCGCCTGCGTTTTCCCGGACACTCCCTGGAAACGGTCAGTTGACTCCCACAAACGGCCTCCTCCTGTCAATCTTCCTGCGATCACCTGTGCGATCGCTTTCGTCGTCCATCCTCTCACAGTCCGGCGCTCCCCGACGCTGGCGGGACCTCGCGCCTGCGTATTGCGGCACCGGTGCATGCGCAGTTAAGACCCGATCGCTGCTGTGCGAAAACGCACAGCAGCGATCGGGTCTGAATGACCCCCACAGTTGGTGCAAGCCAAGTCTCACAAGAACTCACACTTGGCCACGTATATAAATTGTACAGCACAAGCCCGCTCATCACAATATATATACTGTATATATGAAATAGAAATAAAAGATAATATATGCATTTCAAACAACAGCAAACATCTGACAGCGCTGGCCCGACGCAGACGGGATTATAAGGGGTCTCATTACGCGTAAGGTCACCTGTTGCACAGCATCAGACGTAGAAGATAATCATTTTTTTTCTCATAACTAGTGAAGCACAAATCCGTCAGTTGTAAGAGAATTAGCCGCCGTGAACCTGGCGCTCGGCACGACGCATCCCTTTGACATAAAAGGAAAGTAATTGTACATTATTTTTGCATCTTCCCTGTTGCTCTGTTTTGTGTAGAAAAATCTATTTAATAAGTGAATGTGACCCCTCTGACACAGCCATAGGCCGCAAGATGAAAGCAGAGAGCGCCGCAGAGCGCTTTACCAGCGCTCAATCCTGCCGTGGTTATTGTCAATTGTACAACAAAACCTATTTCTGATTTGGGTTGATGTGACACAGATCTCTGAAGCGGGCTGTTATGTCACCTGCTAGGACCTGCGCAGCTTAATTAAGGCGAGAGATGTAAAGGGAGACGAGAGATGTGACAGACTCTATGCACATAATTGTCACACGTGTTAAGTAACTCCAGCTGTGGGTTTATTGAAGGCACTCTGTTGTGTTATTCTGCCATGCAAGAAAGCCAATGCAAATCTCAATTTACAGTATCATCATCAGAAAGCTCACTGCACAGAGTATTTCAGCAGACGAGCTTGCAATAGGCAGGGACCTGTTTGTTTGTGTGTTTGGAAGGAGCAGGGACACCCAGCAGCACTTCTGCTCCTCCCACAGCTCTCCTCGCGGCATCGGCAAAACTCAGAGCAGGCCCTAACCAATATGATGCCCTAGGCAAGATTTTAGCTGGTGCCCCCTAGCACCACCGCTAGTTCCGCCTCTGACCCTGCACCCCTTTCCCAGCACCATCACCCCTCACCCAAAACAGTCCTCATTTTTGTTTTCCTACCCCCTGTAATTTAAATAAGAACAGTGAGCACATTCGGCACACAGCCCAAAAAGGTATGTGTTTTTGCTGGCAAGGGGCATGGCCACACAATAGTGCCCCCAATTCAACTTATGCCTCACAGTAGTGCAACTTTATTCACAATGTATCATGCGATAGTGTCCCTTATTCACATTACATAACACAGTAGTACCACTTTATCTTATATACGTTACTCCTCACAGTAGTGCCCCTCATTCACATAACAACATACTGAAATGCTCCTTATTCACATTACACCACACCATATTGCTTTTTATTCACATTAGTGCCCTTTCTATACGTTAAGCCACAGTAGAGCACCTTATACACATAATGCCACACATTGGTAATGCATTTATACACATAATACCACACAGTAATGCACCTTACACATATGACACACATTATTAATGTCCTTATAAACATAATGCGTCTTACACATTATGCCAACCCTTATTAATGCCCGTATTCACATAATTTCCCTTACACATATAGTATGCCACACATTGTTAATGCCGTTATACACATGACACACATAGTGCACCTTCAACATATGTTACACATTATTAATGCCCTTATACACATAATGACACATATAGTTCCTGGCATGAGTCAACTGGCATCTCTGCTAACATTGGGTGCCTATTTTTTCAATGAAAATGCATCTTATTTGCATTGCTATGTGGTTAGGATGCACAAGCAGCTTCTGCTGATTAAAATGATATGCGGCATGCCTATATACTGTGTGCTACTGTGGCTTTATCAGCATACGAAATGCTACACACAGAATATAGGCATGCCGCATATCATTTTAATCAGCAGAAGCTGCTTGTGCCCCTAGGCATACCAGATGCCCTAGGCAATTGCCTAGTTTGCCTATGCCTATGGCCGGCTCTGGAAAACTGTCGGTAGATGACGCGTTAGTGAAGACAGGGCTATGTCATACCTCCCAACTGTCCCAATTTTCGTGGGACAGTCCCGTTTTTTTGGGACTGTCCCGCTGACCCACCCCGCACGCCGCAATGTCCCACGGTGGGGGGTGGGGGGGGGGGAGTTGGGAGGCTCCTGCACTCGCAGCTCTTAGTAGAGCAGCGGAGAATAGACACTGTGCGCAGACAGAGGGAGAGAGGGCATGCCAGCAGCTCACAGAGCGCTGGGCATGCCCCCTCAGTGACGAAAATGGGGGCGTGGCTCGCAATAGCGTGCTCTCCCACGAAGCCACGCCCCTTTTTCCTAGACCACTGTCCCTCTTTAAAGGTACGAAATGTTGGGAGGTATGCTATATTAGACAGGGGCTGTGAAATGATGTGAGGAGGGGAATGGAGGCAGCAGGAAGCCACAGACTGAGAGTTATATAGTGGGAGGAGCAGGATCCCCAGCAGCACAGAGTATATCAGGAGATGAGTGATGTGTCAGTGAGGACAGGGCTGCATGTGACAGGGGCAGTGACATGATGTGAGGAGGGGAATGGAGGCAGCAGGAAGCCACAGACTGAGAGTTATATAGTGGGAGGAGCAGGGTCCCCAGCAGCACAGAGTATATCAGGAGATGAGTGATGTGTCAGTGAGGACAGGGCTGCATGTGACAGGGGCAGTGACATGATGTGAGGAGGGGAATGGAGGCAGCAGGAAGCCACAGACTGAGAGTTATATAGTGGGAGGAGCAGGGTCCCCAGCAGCACAGAGTATATCAGGAGATGAGTGATGTGTCAGTGAGGACAGGGCTGCATGTGACAGGGGCAGTGACATGATGTGAGGAGGGGAATGCAGGCAGCAGGAAGCCACAGACTGAGAGTTATATAGTGGGAGGAGCAGTGTCCCCAGCAGCACAGAGTATATCAGGAGATGAGTGATGTGTCAGTGAGGACAGGGCTGCATGTGACAGGGGCAGTGACATGATGTGAGGAGGGGAATGCAGGCAGCAGGAAGCCACAGACTGAGAGTTATATAGTGGGAGGAGCAGGGTCCCCAGCAGCACAGACACTGGCCCTCATTCCGAGTTGTTCGCTCGCAAGCTGCTTTTAGCAGCTTTGCACACGCTAAGCCGCCGCCTACTGGGAGTGAATCTTAGCTTATCAAAATTGCGAACGAAAGATTAGCAGAATTGCGAATAGACACTTCTTAGCAGTTTCTGAGTAGCTCCAGACTTACTCGGCAACTGCGATCAGTTCAGTCAGTTTCGTTCCTGGTTTGACGTCACAAACACACCCAGCGTTCGCCCAGACACTCCCCCGTTTCTCCAGCCACTCCCACGTTTTTCCCAGAAACGGTAGCGTTTTTTCGCACACACCCATAAAACGGCCAGTTTCCACCCTGAAACACCCACTTCCTGTCAATCACATTACGATCACCAGAACGAAGAAAAGACCTCGTAATGCCATGAGTAAAAATCCTAACTGCATAGCAAATTTACTTGGCGCAGTCGCACTGCGGATATTGCGCATGCGCATTAGCGACTAATCGCTCCGTTGCGACAAAAAAATAACGAGCGAACAACTCGGAATGACCACCTATATCAGGAGATAAGCGATGTGTCAGTGAGGGCAGGGCTGCATGTGACAGGGGCAGTGACATGATGTGAGGAGGGGAATGGAGGCAGCAGGAAACTACAGACTGAGAGTTATATAGTGGAAGGAGCAGGGTTCCCAGCAGCACAGAGTATATCAGGAGATGAGTGATGTGTCAGTGAGGACAGGGCTGCATGTGACAGGGGCTGTGACATGATGTGAGGAGGGGAATGGAGGCAGCAGGAAACCACAGACTGAGAGTTATATAGTGGAAGGAGCAGGGTTCCCAGCAGCACAGAGTATATCAGGAGATGAGTGATGTGTCAGTGAGGGCAGGGCTGCATGTGACAGGGGCAGTGACATGATGTGAGGAGGGTAATGGAGGCAGCAGGAAGCCACAGACTGAGAGTTATATAGTGGGAGGAGCAGTGTCCCCAGCAGCACAGAGTATATCAGGAGATGAGTGATGTGTCAGTGAGGACAGGGCTGCATGTGACAGGGGCTGTGACATGATGTGAGGAGGGGAATGGAGGCAGCAGGAAACCACAGACTGAGAGTTATATAGTGGAAGGAGCAGGGTTCCCCAGCAGCACAGAGTATATCAGGAGATGAGTGATGTGTCAGTGAGGACAGGGCTGCATGTGACAGGGTCAGTGACATGATGTGAGGAGGGGAATGGAGGCAGCAGGAAGTCACAGACTGAGAGTTATATAGTGGGAGGAGCAAGGTCCCCAGCAGCACAGAGTATATCAGGAGATGAGTGATGTGTCAGTGAGGACAGGGCTGCATGTGACAGGGGCAGTGACATGATGTGAGGAGGGGAATGGAGGCAGCAGGAAGCCACAGACTGAGAGTTATATAGTTTAAGTAGCAGGGTCCCCAGCAGCACAGAGTATATCAGGAGATGAGTGATGTGTCAGTGAGGACAGGGCTGCATGTGATAGGGGCAGTGACATGATGTGAGGAGGAAAATGGAGGCAGAAGGAAGCCATCATGTAGACAATGATGACATTTCAACATGTTAGAATGTCAACATTCTGTCCTGTTGCTCCAGTGGTGACTTACCTTGTCCTGGGGAATGTAGCGACTCCAGCAGCATCTTCTGGGTCCCGTCGGCCTCCTCCCTGCAGCCTAACCCTAGCCTTACCCCAGCAGCCTAACCCTAACCTCCCCGTCTGCAGCCTAACCATAACCTCCCCTCTAGTGCCTAATCCTAACCTCAATTTGCAGCTGAACCATAACCTCCCCCCGCAGCCTAACCCTAACCTTCCTGCCCGCAGCCTATCCTTCCCCCCGCAGCCTAACCCTAACCTTTCCCCTAGTGCCTAACCCTAACCCAGTGGTTCTCAAACCCTAACCCTCAGGACCCCACACGGTTCATGTTTTCTATGTCACCCAGCGGCTGCACTGTGTTTCACCAACCGTCACATTTTAAAAATCTACAGGTGACCTGCAAAACATGAACCGTGTGGGGTCCTGAGGACCGAGTTTGAGAACCTGTGCAACCTACCCCACCACAGCCTATACCTAAACCTCACCTCTAGTGCCTTTTCCTAACCCCTCTTCGCAGCCTAACCCTAACCTCTCCCCGCAGCCTAACCCTAACCCTCCTGCCTGCAGCCTAACCCTAACCTCCCCCTGCAGCCTATCCCTAACCCTCCCAGCAGCCTAACCCTCCTGCCCGCAGCCTAACCCTAACCCTCCTGCCCGCAGCCTAACCATAGCCTTACCCCCGCAGCCTAACCCTAATATCCCCCTCCAGCCTAACCTTAACCTCCCCCTGCAGCCTAACCCTAACCTTCCCCTGCACCATAACCCTCATCTCCCCCCACAGCCTAACCCTAACCTCCTCCCTTGCAGCCTAACCCTAATCTTCCACTGCAGCCTAACTCCCCCCTAGTGCCTATCCCTAACCTTCCCACGCAGCCTAATCCTCACCTCCCCTCTAGTGCCTAATCCTAATATCCCCCTGCAGCCTAACCCTAACCTCCCCCCTTAGACTAACTCTAACCTCTCACCACAGCCTAACCCTAACCCTCCTGCCTGCAACCTAACCCTAACCTCCACCCGCAGCCTATCCCTTACCCCCCCAGCACCCTAACCCTCCTGCCCGCACCCTAACCCTTCTGCCCACAGCCTAACCCTAACCTTCCCCCGCAACATAACCCTCATCTCCCCCCACAGCCTAACCCTAATCTCCTCCCTCGCAGCCTAACCCTAATCTCCCCCTGCAGCCTAACCCCACAGCCTATCTCTCCCCTAGTGCCTATCCCTAACCTCCCCCCACAGCCTGACCCTAACCTCCCCACCACAGCCTATCCCTAACCTCCCCTCTAGTGCCTAATCCCAATATCCCCCTGCAGCCTAACCCTAACCATCCTCCTCAGCCTAACCCTAACCTCCCCACCACAGCCTATCCCTAACCTCCCCTCTAGTGCCTAATCCCAATATCCCCCTGCAGCCTAACCCTAACCTCCCCCCTCATGGTAACCCTAACCTCCACCCGCAGCCTATCCCTGACCCCCTCCAGCAGCCTAACCATAGCCTTACCCCCACAGCCTAACCCTAATCTCCCCCTCCAGCCAAACCTTAACCTCCCCCCACAGCCTAACCCTAACCCTTCTGCCCGCAGCCTAACCCTAACCTTCCCCCACAACATAACCCTCATCCCCCCCAGCCTAACCCTAACCTCCTCCCTCGCAGCCTAACCCTAATCTCTCCCTGCAGCCCAACCCTACAGCCCACAGCCTAACTCCCCTTTAGTGCCTATCCCTAACCTCCCCCTCAGCCTAACCCTCACCTCCCCACCACAGCCTATCCCTAACCTCCCCTCTAGTGCCTAATCCTAATATCCCCCTGCAGCCTAACCCCACAGCCTAACTCTCCCCTAGTGCCTATCCCTAACCTCCCCCCACAGCCTAACCCTAACCTCCCCACCACAGCCTATCCCTAACCTCCCCTCTAGTGCCTAATCCCAATATCCCCCTGCAGCCTAACCCTAACCATCCTCCTCAGCCTAACCCTAACCTCCCCCCGCAGCCTATCCCTGACCCCCTCCAGCAGCCTAACCATAGCCTTACCCCCACAGCCTAACCCTAATCTCCCCCTCCAGCCTAACCTTAACCTCCCCCCACAGCCTAACCCTAACCCTTCTGCCCGCAGCCTAACCCTAACCTTCCCCCACAACATAACCCTCACCCCCCCCCCAGCCTAACCCTAACCTCCTCCCTCGCAGCCTAACCCTAATCTCTCCCTGCAGCCCAACCCTACAGCCCACAGCCTAACTCCCCCCTAGTGCCTATCCCTAACCTCCCCCTCAGCCTAACCCTCACCTCCCCACCACAGCCTATCCCTAACCTCCCCTCTAGTGCCTAATCCTAATATCCCCCTGCAGCCTAAACATAACCTCCCCTCTAGTGCCTAATCCTAACCTCAGCCTGCAGCTGAACCCTAACCTCCCCCCGCAGCTTAACCCTAACCCTCCTGCCCGCAGCCTAACCCTAACCTTCCCCCCGCAGCCTAACCCTAACCTCCCCCCTAGTGCCCATGGCAACCAATCAGTGTTGAGGTAACATTTATAAAATGCATTCTATAAAATGATACGTAGCAGCTGATTGGTTGCCACTGGCTCACTTCTCCACACTTTTCACTGCTTCATGAATAGACCCCTATGAGCACACACAGAAGCCAACTTCATAGGAAGCCAGACGTTTAAAATGACATTGATTTATCACATTACATATGGAAAGCATCTGTACAGTCCATCTTGCTGAGTAAAACTGTGTACCCATGTCTGACAGTCTCTATCCCATTGACTAATGCTTACAAATCATTATATTTCACAATTTTCTCAAAACGGTTCCGCCACCGGGAGCGCTGTTGCATTTTAGTGGAAATTTTCGGAGAATTCTAAAATGTTCCGAACAAATCTGCAATATTTTCACTTTAAGATAATCTTTCACAATGCAGAAAATATTCTGCTCCTCGTCCCATCTTGTTACCCTTTCAGCCCCGTCCATTCCCTTGAATGACACTCATCCCTTATCTTTCCTCCACTCTCCCCTTCTTTTTTCCCCTCCAATTCCATTAGAGAAAATAGATAATAACTTGTGAAACCAAGTGGAACTTCATTTCTGAGGCCGCATACTTACTCTGGAACCCATTAAGCTTGATAGTGAGGAATGAAAGAAATCATAATTATCGGGCCACTAAAATACATGAAACATAAAATTTGTCAGGGAAAGTAATTGAAATTATTGGTGCAGTTGGGGTCTGATGCGGCGCGGACCCGGCGCGATAATGAACAGGTTATGGGTGATGTTTAGCAATGCTGATGAGCGCCAAGGTGACTCTGTAACACCGAAGTCAGCAACTTTATGCTCTGACTACGTTCATTTGCTAATCTAGCTGCTGGAAATGACCTGTGGGAGGAAATCATCGTGGCTTATGTGAAATCAATGGGCCAACTTACCCTCAGCTTTGGTAACTACTTCCGGTGCAGATATAATAGGCTTTGCAGATGTACACAGCAGAGCGAAAGGAAACCTCCATTCCCCAAGATGGGAAGTCACCAGGATGCCGGTGCTTGAAATCCCAGTGCCAGAATCCCGGCACGTGGCCAAAACGCCAGTGCCGGAGCTCCGACATCACTTGGAATGCCGACGCCGGAATACCGCACGTCAACATCCCGAATGTAGTATGCCAGGGTCTTCTAGGTTTTTCCCGTGGGGGATGAGGGGGGTGGGGTGGGGGGGTAGGGTTAGGCTGCAGGGAGGGGTGTTTAGGGTTAGGCTCTTCCAGGGAGGGATAGTGTGAGGCTGTAGGAAGGGGGGGGGAGGGGAGGGTTAGGCTGCAGGGAGGGGTGTTTAGTGTTTGGCACTTCCGGGGAGGGTTAGTGTTAGGCTGCGGGGGGGGAGGGGGGGGAGGGTAGGGTTAGGCTGCAAGGAGGGGAGGGTTAGGCTGCAGAGAGGGGTGTTTAGGGTTAGGCCCTTCCAGGGAGGGTTAGTGTTAGGCTGCGGGGGCGGGGGGGGAGGGGGAGGGTAGGGTTAGGCTGCAGGGAGGGGAGGGTTAGGCTGCAAGGAAGGGGGTTTAGGGATAGGCACTTCTGGGGAGGGTTAGGCTGCGGGAAGGGGGGGTAGGGTTAGGCTGCAGGAAGGGAGGGTTAGGGGGCTCCGGGGGGAGTGTCAGCATACTTACCCGACCAGTGTCAGTTGTCAGTCTTATGTTGACATCCCAATTACCGGTATCCCGTATCACACCCCCTAAGACAATGACGAGCCAATTGGTGATGTTTTATTAATCAGGTTCACTCCGTTGCTTCCAGTCTGTTTCAAGTAAAAGTGATAGATCATACACAGTGTAACACAGTATCAATAATGGACACAATGCAAATAAATAATACAATCTACCTACTGTATAGTAAATCTGTCACTTCAGCCATTGCTACAGTACTATATTCTTGCCAATATATTTGAATATGTTTTCCTTGGGGAAAGGAGAAAGGATTGGTCTTGTAGCTGCGCACTAATATATGTACATTTATTCACATACAGTATTAGTGCGCCACTAGTATAACTGTATCACAGAATAGCTTTGAATCTTCCCTGGCCAGGCTTTTGTCGGTGCACCTCTAATGCAAAGAGCAATTACAGAGACAATTTCACACAATATTTTGCTGAGTGGGATTGCTGAGTGTCTCTGTAATTTCCGGTGAATACAGGGTTAACAGAATCTGGCCCAATAGCAGTGAGAACCATAATGGTGCTGTCCCAGCTCACAGAATAAGGCTGCCTAATGTTGTTGTAGGTGCTTAGAGTTGAATAGATTCCTTTGTGCCAAATAAATGGTGAAGCGGTCCCTTTAAATGCACAACTGAAGTTGGGGGAATGCCCTGTGCTCCGAGTAGGCAAGGTTTACAAATATATAAGTGTACAAACTTGTATGTGTCTAATACTGTGGGCTTGGATAGGCACGTGTGAGGCAGGTGCACAGTAAAGGTTCACTTTTGGTATATTACAGCAGACCTGATCCCCTTCGCTGCTTGTACCTCTCTGCAGACGTTTCCCCGATGCTTCTCTTGTCTGATCCTCCAGCTCAGACCACAATGGCCCCTGCTGCTCTGCCCCACGCTGTCAGCCTGAATTTCCTGCCGCTAGTCTCTTCTGCACAGTCACCGGCTTACTCACTGGCCTCCTGCCCCACTCTGCATCCCAATGTCTCCTGCAGCTTCTCTCAGTGAGTGACATGGCTTACCCCATGTCTCCCCGCTCTCCTATCACTCGCTGCGGGGGTGTCTGAACCAGTGTGCAGAGAGTGCTGCTGGAAACATGTTTGCAGGGCTGTAACTAGGGCTGCACAAATAGGGTGCAGGGCAGGGACGGATCTAGACTTTTCTTTAGGGGGGGCGGTTTACTGTTTAATCTTGACTCCTCCCTCTACAGTCCCAACTCCTCCCATCTGCAATCCTAACTCCTCTTCTCTCAATTCTGACTGAACTTTTTGAGTGAGACTGAGATAGAGCTTTCTATGTACATGTGACATTGCTATGGGGGTAATTGTATTTATTAGCCCTAGTACCCACACACCAGCAAGTGAGGGGCAAATGCTCTGTGCTCTCCTGGCTCCTCTGTGCTGCTGTGGTATAAGCTGCAGCACATCGTTCTGCCTCATGCTCTCCCCGGAGAGCTCTCTTCTGCACAAAAGTGGGCGTGGCTATGACTGTGTTAGGGGGGGCGGTCGCCCCCTTCGCCCCCCCCTAGATCCGGCCCTGGTGCAGGGCCCTGAGGACGGCACCATTTCTGCCCCATGGCACCTGCATTTAGCCTGCAGAGTACTTGGAGCATCTCCCTGCAGCCAGTGGAGCTGCTGCAGAGCCACGCAGGGTTGTGCAAAACTTCCTGGTGCTGTCCCCTCTGTGTGAAGTCATGATATCAGTGTCACATGTTCGAGAACGGGGTTCGTAGGGCGGCAATTGGCTGTGCTCCAGCATTGCATGTTTGTACCCAGAAATAACTTCCTTCAGACATGAGATGTTACTGCATGCGGTAGTTTTTCTATGCTATTTATTGTATTTTATGAAAGTTAGAATATTGGGGGTCATTCCGAGTTGATCGCTAGCTGCCGTTGTTCGCTGCGTAGCGATCAGTGAAAAACGCGGCTAATCTGCGCATGCGTATGCACCGCAATGCGCACGAGCGTCGTACGGGTACAAAGTCCTTTGTGATTTTGCACAGGTTCTAGTGCCGATTCCAATTGCACAGCCGAACGCAAGGAGAGTGACAGGAAGAGGGCGTGTCTGGGTGTCAACTGACCGTTTTCTGGGAGTGTTTGGAAAAACGCAGGCGTGGCCGGGCGTTTGCTGGGCGGGTATCTGACGTCATTACCGCGTCACTCATCGCAGCAATCATCGCACAGGATAAGTAACTACAGGGCTGGTCTTGTTTTGTACAAAATGTGTTTGCAGAGCTCGGCTGCACATGCGTTCGCACTCCTGCAAAGCGAAAATACACTCCCCCGTGGGCGGCGACTATGCGTTTGCACGGCTGCTAAAAACTGCTAGCGAGCGATCAACTCGGAATGACTCCCATAGTTATAATATTTCCACATTCTCAGCGTAATCCAGAAATACATATTTCCAATGAGTAATCCCCACACTGAGACCAGATACAATTAAGCAGATCTGGTGATGTTGGAAATCGTGTCCTATCAGCACAGAACACAGGGGGTCATTCGAGTTGTTCGCTCATTATTATTTTTCGCTACAGAGCGATTAGTCGCAGACTGCGCATGCGCAATGTACGCAGCGCGCCTGCGCCAAGTAAATTAGCACAACAGTTTGGTATTTTACTCACGGCGTAACAAAGTTTTTTCATCGTTCTGCTGATCGGAGTGTGATTGACAGGAAGTGGGTGTTTCTGGGCGGAAACTGGCCGTTTTCTGGGAGTGTGCAGAAAAACGCAGGTGTTTCAGGGAAAAACGTGGGAGTGTCTGGAGAAACGGGGGAGTGGCTGGGCGAACGCTGGGCGTGTGTGTGACATCAAACCAGGGCCCTCATTCCGAGTTGTTCGCTCGCAAGGCGATTTTAGCAGAGTTACACACGCTAAGCTGCCGCCTACTGGGAGTGAATCTTAGCTTCTTAAAATTGCGAACGATGTATTCGCAATATTGCGATTACAAACTACTTAGCAGTTTCAGAGTAGCTTCAGACTTACTCGGCATCTGCGATCAGTTCAGTGCTTGTCGTTCCTGGTTTGACGTCACAAACACACCCAGCGTTCACCCAGACACTCCTCCGTTTCTCCAGCCACTCCCGCGTTTTTTCCGGAAACGGTAGCGTTTTTATCCACACGCCCATAAAACGCCGTGTTTCCGCCCAGTAACACCCATTTCCTGTCAATCACATTACGATCGCCGGAGTGAAGAAAAAGCCGTGAGTAAAAAAACTATCTTCATAGCAAAATTACTTGGCGCAGTCGCAGTGCGAACATTGCGCATGCGTACTAAGCAGAAAAACGCTGCGATGCGAAGAAAATTACAGTGCGAACGACTCAGAATGAGGGCCCAGGAACGAAACTGACTGAACTGATCGCAGTGTAGGAGTAAGTCTGGGGCTACTCAGAAACTGCTAAGAAATTTCTATTCGCAATTCTGCTAATCTTTCGTTCGCAATTCTGCTAAGCTAAGATTCACTCCCAGAGGGCGGCAGCCTAGCGTGTGCAATGCTGCTAAAAGCAGCTAGCGAGCGAACAACTCGGAATCACCCCCATTGAGTGTCGTTAGCAAACCAAAAAAGCACCCTAATGGGCAAAACCATGTGCACTGCTGGTGGGGCAGATGTAACATGTGCAGAGAGAGTTAGATTTGGGTGGGTTAAATTGTTTCTGTGCAGGGTAAATACTGGCTGCCTTATTTTTACACTGCAATTTAGATTTCAGTGTGAACACACCCCACCCAAATCTAACTCTCTCTGCACATGTTACATCTGTCCCACCTGCAGTGTAGCATGGTTTTGCCCAGTTGCTTGCTGTTTTGGTTTGCTAATAAACCTGAATAAGGCACATAGGCGGTGATTCAGACCTGATCGCTGCTGTGCGTTTTCGCTCAGCAGGCGATTAGTTAGTAACTGCGCATGCATCGCAATGCGCACGTGCGTCAGACAACAACGAAGGGCAACACCGGTCAGCGACGGGATGGTGCGAAAAATCCGATCGAATGAGAGTTCGCAAGGTGACTGACAGGAGGAGGCCGTCTGTGGGTGGCAACTGACCGTTTATTGGGAGTGTCCGGAAAATCGCAGGTATTCCCAAGCGTTATCAGGGAGGGTGTGTGACGTCAGCTACGGCCCCGATCAGCCTGTTCTCATCGCACTGGAGGAGTAAGTCCTGGGCTGCGCAGAGACTGCACACACTGGATTTTAGCAGCTCGGCGTACACATAGGATCACGCACTTGCACGGCGAGTTTACACTCCCCCTGGAGGCGGAGACTATCTGAACGCAGTACAGCAAAATTTACAGCCCAGCGATCAGATCGGAATCACCCCCATAGTCCCTTTTTGTTCTAGAGCCTGTCTAGGTCCCATAATCCAATTTTTTTCTGACCTCCGTATTATCTGCGAGCGCTGATACCTGGTGCATTGCAGGAACTGTGTGTATCCTCATTAAAAGTTACTGTAACTTTATTTATTCTTTCCTGACCAGAGCATTTTTAATGAGTGTGTGCGAGTAACTCGATTGTGTTCTTACATATCCCTTCTCTCCGTTAATGTCGGATACTTGTTAAGCTGCGTGCGAGATTGTTCAGCGGTGATCATAATTGAACAGACAGGACACCTTCAGTTTGCGGCGTGCAGGAGACAGAGCACCGTAGGCCAGCTTGTGACATTTCTCTCGTTGCCTTACACAGCGGCCTGCGCGGTCTGTAACTGCCACAGACCTGTCTCTCATTAGCCCTGTGATCCGCCGCATCGGCTCTGTGAGGGGGTGACATTCTAGCGCTGTCTGACAGGCCTGTCTGCATGGCTCCGGTGTATCTCCGCATGTATTATTCTGGCTGATGATCTACCCCATAAATGCTGCAGACAATTCCTCAGATTCTTCAGATGGTTTATAGTCACAATCGCCCGTTCTAGCAGATTGCTAATAAGTCAGTCAGGTATGGATGAATATTCCCAGTACACCCCACATTTGTGCCATGTCCCATTCAATTTGTCTAATGTCAATATTAAGAGCTGAACAAAGGGGGACATTTACTAAGCAGTGATAAGAGCGGAGAAGTGAGCCAGTGGAGAAGTTGCTCCATCAACCAATCAGCAGCTCTGTATCATTTTATACTATGCAAATTATAGATGTTACTTCAGTGCTGATTGGTTGCCATGGGCAACTTCTCCACTGGCTCACTTCTCCGCTCTTATCACTGCTTAGTAAATGTCCCCCTAAGAGAGATATTCTCCTCATAGGATTTATCGGTGTCTGTTTCTCTTACCCATAACCCCTTTCTCTCCTCCTAGACGTGGCGTGATATCCTCTAACATCGCAAGAGTTTTTGTATGGGCCAGTCATAACATAAGCCGTATGTCGGGGGTAATTCAGACCTGATCGCTCGCCAGCGTTTTTTGCAGCGCTAAACTGCACCATCGTATGCACCGCAATGCGCAGGCGCATCGCACAGGTACAAAGCTGATCACCGCTCAGCGATGGGTTTGTGCGAAGAATCCATTCGCACGGCCGTTCGCAAGGAGACAGGAAGAGGGTGTTTGTGGGTGTCAACTGACCGTTTTCAGGGAGTGGTTGGAAAAACGCAGGCGGGTCCATGCATTTGCAGGGCGGGTGTCTGACGTCAATTACGGGCCCGGACAGGCTGAAGTGATCGCAGCGGCTGAGTAAGTCCTGGACTGTGCAGAGAGTGCACAATATCTGTCTGTACTGCTTTGCTACACATGCGATCGCACACTTGCACAGCTAAAATACACTCCAAAATGGGCGGCGACTATCTGTTCGCAGCAGTGCAAAAGAAACCCTAGCGATTGATCAGGTCTGAATTAGGCCTGTAGACAGGTAGACAGTGCTTAAGGTTGACACATGCAAAATGTCAATACGGTCAAAAAGTGATTTACTTACTGAGCATGTGCAAAACGCCTGGAAAATGGCCGCCGCGCCCTTTTCCTTGTGATTTCTGCAGCGCTGCTACTCCTGACGCAGGACTCCGGAGGGTAAGTATTGCAAACAATGGGTGTGGTGTGGGCCCACAGCACAAAACAGCAGTATTTGTGAAGGCATCATCACTTTGTACTGGGCATAAGTTGCACAGAACTTGCGCCGCAAAAAGTTATTACAAAGTAGAAGTGCGCGGGGCTGAAGGGCGATCGGACAGACATGATTTGTCTAATGCACAAGATTAATGCATTCAGTTGCTGTGCATATTGCTTTATTTATTTTTGTCTGTATTGGGGAGTAGGGAGACGATGTATCAATGCAGACTTGCGGTAACTCTTCCGATAAACTGATACATCGTTTAAGGTTCACCCGTGTGTATTATCAGTGCTACCACTATTTCCATTTGTGACGGCAATCTGACCAAATATATCAAATTCCAAAGATCTTGCGTCAATAGCTATTGTCGATTGTTGGCTAACCGTTTCGGATCCCTCTCCCATAGTGGCTGTTTGCATGTGCGTTACAGATGGCGGCATATAGAAACATAGGAAACATAGAATTTGACGGCAGATAAGAACCACTTGGCCCATCTAGTCTGCCCCTTTTTTTTTATCCTTTAGGTAATCTCAACCCTTTTTGAACCTTAATTCTTTGTAAGGATATTCATATGCCTATCCCAAGCATGTTTAAATTGCTCTACAGTCTTAGCCCCTAACACCTCTGATGGGAGACAATTCCACTTATCCACTACCCTTTCTATGCACATTACATTTGCAGTGAATGAAGCTAGATTTTGCCGGGACAGCAATTACCAGGGGAGCTGTCCCAGGAAGATTGTATTAATACAGGTCATTGCACTGATTGCAGTTTGTGACGATCGTCGGAAATGGTCACAATTATTTGCAGTCATTAATACATTATACCATTGATGAGATACAAACGGATACAGTGACGCATTTCGCACCAACATGATAGATATGTGTACAACGGGACTGAGTGGAGTTTTGGATAGGAGCTGCAGGCGGTTTCTGGAAGAAAACAATAATGAAATATAGAAGGATTAGGGAGAAACAGTCTTGTCATAAAGCAGAGGCTGACTGTGCGTCATCCACAGCCCCTCAGTAATGCCGCAGGTTGCCTAACTCTGGGTTATAGGATTCACACCATCATATGAGACAATGCCACAAGATTGCTAGACACTTATACAAAAGCGACTGATCCCTATGTACTAAGCTTTGGCCAGTGTCGGACTGGAGTATTAAGGGCCCACCGGGGGTATGCAGTGGTAGGGGCCCATGATTAGAGGTGTGGCCAGCCTCCAAAGGGGGTGTGGCCAGCCACCACAGAGGTTTGGCTAACCATTATAGAGTACCTGGTCTGGACTGCTTGATAATTTATATAGTAATTAATGCTAGTGCGTGCATGATAATGTGCCAGATTAATGACAGCAATGTACTGTAGAGAATACATCATAATTTTGTGCTGTATAAGGTAACATATGTATAATATATAACTCAAGTGCACAGTCTAGAACCTGATCCCTAGAGGAGGAGGGCCCCCCAGGCAGTGGGGCCTTCCGGCTGGTTTCCCCTGTACCCCTGTGGGCCAGTACGAGCCTGGCTTTGGCTAGAGATAAAGTGGAGAGAGATAATCAACCAGCTCCTGTCATTTTTCAAACACACTTGCATAAATGCGGAGATAGGTGCCCGCCAATACCCGCTGCTGTCTGCGCTTCTGCATATGACTCGGAACCAGGCCCTTAGCCTCTGTCTTCTGCATCCACATTCTCGCATTCGCCACGTGCCGGGAAATGCTAAGTCAGCGTACAGTAAAATCTGTTTTATAATCCCTTTTATTTTTTACTTTGAGTTGAATAGTTTCTGGCAGGGAAGGGTTACATAATCCTCAGCCACTCTCCTCCCAGCCTCTCAATGTTATCTCCGTCCGCCTTGTGTAGTTCCCTTTCTTAGTTCACATCATCCTGCTCAGCTCTTTCAAGGGGAATAATATTCTGCTGAACACAATTTGCTAAGTGGCAGCACATTTCCTGCACGTTTCATTTTTTTCTTCTTCTTGCTTATTTTGCATACGAGGGTTCACAGGAGTCTCCGATAAGAGAATTCTGCCAATGCCCAATTTCCACTCCACTGATACATTCTATTCCCCCTAAATTATCAGCGCTCGCAGAGAGACTCCCTCCCTGCCGCGGCGAAGTGCAAACTCCTAAATGCACAAATCTGTAGCGTTGTGCCACCGTTCAGCTGGTAAAAACAAAAGCAATGCAGAACCCAGAGATCGGCCGTGGGTGCTTCTCACTGATAACGCTGTAATTTACCAAACGCAGTCAGCTGTGAGTAATTAGGGAGTCCTGAGCAGCTTTGCTTCTTTTACTACATACAGTGGGCCTGATTCAGAGTTGGGCGCAGTGGCCATGTTTGCGCAGTTGAGCATTTTTAGTACTGATCATGCGTCACAGTCACACTGCGCGGACACAACGATTGTTTAGCAATGGCAGACACAGGGGGTGATCGTAAATATGTTAAATTTCGTAGATGTGCTAAATTTAGCACATCGCTGATCAGATTCTCAGACACGCGGGGGGACGCCCAGCACAGGGCTAGTTTGCCCCGCATGTCAGGCCCTGCCCTCCCCCCCCCCCCCCCTGCATGGGTGCAAAAGTATCGCACGGTGGCAATGCTTTTGTACCCGCCGAGTAGCTCTGACTAGCTGCGCTAGCAGACGGCTACCCGCCGCATTCCGGATCGCAGCTGCTGCTTATTAGTGAAACTGCACAGTGCTACTTCTTGCATGCAATTCTCAGTATCAAGTCATAATCTTTCTCTAAGAAAACTGCACAGGGCCACTCCTGCTGCCCTGCCACCCTTGTCATGTGGGGTATAACTATTCAATACAATTTGCGGGGTAACCCCTATAAAATGACCGTCAGCTAATCCTAAGCATCCCGTGAATGTACGTACATTGGAGATATCTGCTAAGGTCCTCTATTTTCGGTTGCAGTAGCAGCTCCAATAGGTTTCTGTGAGGACTGCTAAATGGTCAGCATTGCTAAACAATTTCCCCTGCTACTGTGTGCTCTCACATACGCAGTCCTGTGCGTCTGGCCGGAGGCGTATCAAGTGCATCGGCGATGACGGCGGTTGGCTGTCGCTTCTGATTGGCCGTTTGCACGAGGATCCCTTCTATTTATATATTAGTGTCACCGCTGCAATCAGTTCTCAGTATTTATTTTATATTTGCCATCAATCAGCTGCACAAAACTAGAGATACATTTTTAAAAGTGAAGCTAATGGATGTTTATATTTAGTTTAGATTAGCAGGCGGATTTTGCACTTGCGTCTGGATTTCACTGTAGTTCTCACGGTAAATCTGACAGGGTGTGATACAGGATCTCGGCTTCCGGGACGCCGGCGGTCACATGACCAACACCGGCACCCTGACAATTAGAATTCTTTACCCCTCTCCTGTCCCCTACCCTAACCCGCTTGGGGTGGCGGCTATGGCTATGATAGTGGGGGTGGTGACTAGGGCTAAGACACTGGGGGGGGATGCGGCTAGAGCTAAGACTCAAGGCGGGTGGGGGGGGGCTACGGCTAACCCCCCTCTAGTGCCTAACCATAAATCCCCCCCCTAGTGCCTAACCATAAATCCCCCCCTCCCGGGTCGTAACCCCAATACATACTTTCGGGATGTTGACGTTCGTTGTTCTGGCACTGGGATTCCCAGTGGTGTCGAGATTGACTTACAGGCCTATTTAACTTTGGTCAGATGTCAGGAGACGGGTTACAAAAAGAACCCGTCCAGACGAGGTTTAAAAAGGGAATGTTCTTCATTAAAGTTCTGTATTGCGTACGAATAGGGTACTTTAGCATTTTCTACCACAGTTGTCCAAGCTCCACTGCCTGGTGTAATCCTGGTGCACATTCAACTATTTCATCCTGGCCTAAAACTGGCGCGTATTCTGTCCTTGCGGAGCCGGATGCATCTCTGCGCAGGAGGCGTCTCTCTTTGTCTCCAGGCGCATCTTACCCATGTGCTTTTGGTGCAGAATGCATTTCATTCTGCAGAAGCCTCTTAATGTGACCTCATTCGGCTCGTGTCCTGATTCAGAGAGGTACTGTACATAAAACCCAATGGTTTACATGCATCTTCGAAGTTTGCGGGTGTACGCATGCGAAGAACCCATCCTGTGCATGTACAGAACTGCAGCGTGATTGCCCATGCAATCGTCGGATATTTACTGGCTTTGCCTACAGGTAGGAGGCGGCCATTCTGATTATGCTCAGGCGCAGTCACATGACCGATGGTTGCAATGTTGATACGATTCTGCGTCTTCGGAAGCAGCACACGGATATGAGATGCCGGCAGAAAGCGTCATTTTCCTTTCGACGCCCCTTGCAGACATGAGCATATTTTTGCACAGCAGCTGCGCCCTCAAATTCTGTATGTATGGAGAGCGGAGGGTAATTATTGAATTGCATTGGGATGGTGTAATATTGGCGTCATGCTGGGATTTGCAGTACATATGCTGCAATGTGAGAGGATGCAATGCTGGAAGCAAGCTTCCTATCCCTGAATACTGTATGGTACACTGCGGATGTGACTGGCATAGTGAATATCTGCTGTTATACGGTATACTTCTCTATGCGTGAGGATCAGACATTGCCTTAGGACATGACAATCTTAACCCTACGCCTAACCTGTCTGTATAAAGCCCCCTGCAGAGGTTTGATATGCTCATCCAGCTTACTCTCTCTGTACGGGCTTAGCATAACATATTGGCTTCTCTTTTCTCTAGAAAGAAAAAAAAAAAAAGCTTTTCCATCATAAAAGCCTCTTGTCTGTGGTTGTCTTGACGATGTGGATGATGTATTATTGAGGTTGCATTTTTATCTGTGTGCATTGATATGGCGCATTCTAAACACTCTCCCAGCAGATCGATAGCGTCTGCGCTGGGGGCGGGGTGGGGGGGAGCCTGCGGCTTTTATCCTTCCTGCAAGGCCTCGCTGGGGTCCCCGGTGTATCCACTGTACATTCTAATACCCAGGATTACGCAAGGCGGCCCCTGGGTGCAGCTCTTTGTTGGACAGAGGTGGATTTATGATCCAGGTTTCCTTTTGATGTTCACAACTCTAACAGTAACAATCTCAAGTCCCTTTTGTAATGCTGTTCCCAACACAATGATTCAAACTCAAGTCAGACATGGATTTGCTGTCCGTCTTATTTATGGGGAAGAACTCAACATCCGTTATGCATAAGAACACAACTTCACTGCACATGTAACATGGTTTGACATGTTCATACCGCAGAGCATTGCAATATTCATACAATTACTGTGACATTGCAGTCCGTACCGCAGTATAATATTCATACAATTACTGTGCAGCTGCAGGCCGTACTCCAGTGTATATATAACAAGTACTGTGACGCTGCAGGCCGTACCGCACTGTAATATTCAAACAATTACTGTGACACTACAGTCCGTGCCGCAGTGTAATATTCATACAATTACTGTGCAGCTGCAGGCCGTACTCCAGTGTATATATAACAAGTACTGTGACGCTGCAGGCCGTACCGCACTGTAATATTCAAACAATTACTGTGACATTGCAGGCCGTACCCCAGTGTAATAATAATATAAGTACTGTGACAATGCAGGCCTTACTGCAGTGTAATATTTCATTCATTTACTGTGACGCAGCAGGCCGTACCCCAGTGTAATATTCGTAGTTGATAATTATTTTAGTGATAGCATGCAAATAGGCATGTCAGACAGTCCATTTCACTACTGGCAGGAAAAAAAGTCAATTTGGAGGCCCTTGCACAAACTGGCTTTTCTGTACTGTCCCTGTCGCTGAAGTGACTGGTTTGTTATACTGTGCATGTCCTGTGTAATATATACAACATAAGGGTGGTGGGGAAGCCCAAGGACAGTTCCATCTTGCACCTCTTTTCTTTGCATTATGTGCTGTTTGGAACATTACTGACTGTATACTTTTGTAGACAACAAACATTTGTATAGTTTATTAAACTGCCACCCTGCCTGCCACTGCAGCGCCATTCTGTTTCCTAGATGTGCCATGGTGGAAGTATAAGTGCCACATGTTTGTGCTGCCCACTGCTGTCTCTTAGCTCAGTCATCCAGCGACCTTGCTGCAACCTTTAGGCCTAAAGTGGATGAAAACAATATTGTGAGCTGTGAGGTGGTCAAAATAGACTGGAAATGGCTGGAAATGAATGTTATTGAGGTTAATATACTGTAGGAACAAACACCCCATCCCCCCCCAAATTCTGTGATTTAGCTGGGGGGTGTATATTAGATTGTGCATACCTCCCAAGATGTCCCATTCTAGGTGGGACAAAATGCTCTCTACCTGGACTTCCCACTTAATATATGATTGTAGTCACCTGTGTTGAACTATTTAATTGATAAGAAATGTGTTTCAACACAGGTGACAGCAATCATAAATTAAGAAGGAAGTCCAGGTAGAGAGCATTCTGTCCCTCCTGGAATGGGTCTTGCTGGGCGGTTTGTATTGGGTACATTAAATCTAATCCCAATGGTGTATATTAGTTTTAAACTAATAGTTCAATAATGCCTGGGTACCGTTTATAGCGCCACATAATTGAAAGACAACTATTATGTAAAATTTTCTTGTAGTGGAACAAAGACAACTTAACCTTAAAATACACATTGAAAAATAAAATAATGTCCCTCATTCCGAGTTGATCGGTCGCAAGGCGAATTTAGCAGAGTTACACACGCTAAGCCGCCGCCTACTGGGAGTGAATCTTAGCTTCTTAAAATTGCGACCGATGTATTCGCAATATTGCGATTACTAACTACTTAGCAGTTTCAGAGTAGCTCCAGACTTACTCTGCCTGTGCGATCAGTTCAGTGCTTGTCGTTCCTGGTTGACGTCACAAACACACCCAGCGTTCGTCCAGGCACTCCCACCGTTTCTCCGGCCACTCCTGCGTTTTTTCCGGAAACTGTAGCGTTTTCAGCCACACGCCCCTGAAACGCCGTGTTTCCGCCCAGTAACACCCATTTCCTGTCAATCACATTACGATCGCCGGAGCGAAGAAAAAGCCGTGAGTAAAAATACTTTCTTCATAGTAAAGTTACTTGGCGCAGTCGCAGTGCGAACTTTGCGCATGCGTACTAAGCGGATTTTCACTGCGATGCGATGAAAAAGAACGAGCGAACAACTCGGAATGAGGGCCAATGTCTCTTGTCATATGCAAGAATAGCAGCAACCTCTGTACTACTTACACACTGGAACAGGACTCAGGAGGACTCTCTGTGTGTGTCTCTATCTCTAGACCAAATGGTTTAGTTGCATTACAGTTTACACAGGACTCAGACACCCAGGTAGGGAGGAGGAGAAGCTGGGATCCCTGTGTTACTTACAGCTTTCTCCACCCTCCTCTCTCTCCTCTGGTCAGAAAGCTCTGTCGGTAGCTCATGAAACATGATATTCCTGTGTCTCTGCCTGCACTGCATGCTGTACTGCTCACATTCTGGTTGCTGGTTCTGCTGCTGCTTCAGAGGGAAAGCTAGTGATGTCAGTGTGCTGTGGCTGGGGGAAGGGGGGGGCTGACAAAGGGGGGCCCGGGGTACAGTATGCCTTGCATCCCCCCCTTAATCAGGCTATGTACGCATGATGTATTCCTATGGTGCACATGTGCTCAGAAACATCCACGGGTACACTATGGGGCCGATTCAGACAATGACGCTGAAAAATCGCTATGAAGAGTTTTCTGCGCAGTGTAAGACCTGGAGAGGGGGCGGGAACGTGGCGATGATGCCGCGTTTTGTGATAGTCGACGCTCCGTTTTAGGTGCCCGGTCCAGACCATGGAGGTGTGTCAAGACCGTTGGAGGTGCGCCCCGTGGCGGCTGCCGCTCTCACATGTCTGTGGGCAGGGGGGGGTTGGATCCGGCATGCAGTGCGAATTTGCCCTGTGCTGGGCGCCACCCCACATGTCAAAGAAATTGATGACAGCACATCTACAATCATGTCTGAATGAAGCCCTATATGTGTCTGGACACATCTGTTCTTCATTTTCTACTGCATGCGTAATAATAATAGTTGACAAAGGGTATTTGAAAACAATGCTGAGAGCACGGAAAAAGAAGCCTTTGGGGAGTGCGCTGCACAGCAGGCGCACTGCGCGTCCACACCATGGGAGGCCCAGTGAGATGCTAAGAGATGATTGACAGGCAGAGGCGGTTGCGGGGTGGAAGGGGCATGGCAACGACATTAGAACGCCGTTGGTGGGGCGCAGTGCAAACAACGCAGGCGTGTCCGGACCGTTATGGAGGCGGGCCGTGGCGGCTGTGTGTGCTAAACTTAGCACATCTACGATCAGATCTGAATCCCCCCCCCCCGAGAACCACCGCGATAGACAGATAAGAGCTCACTGCTGATTGGTTTACTGCATGGAGTTTACATTAAACTTTAATCTGAATGTTTTAGCTTTATATTAAGTTTCAGTTCTCCTCATTGGTCAGAGAAAAGAACGGATTTACATATTTCAGTTGTTGCTAAGCGCAACCGTACTATTGTGTGCTACTCAGAGACCTCAAACTCTTGCAGTGCGTTAGATTAAAGTCATGTCCGTAAATCCATACATTGCAATATAAATGTGAATTTACTCGGCAACGAAGTTACCGTGCGGCAAGAAGCGTCACGAAGGAGACATTAGGTAAATGTAAGCGGGGCAACACACACTCAAAACAAGTGATAGTTGTGTATAAATCCTCCAGCTTTAAGGTGGCAAAAAACGTCTGCGCTGGCAGATTGCTCAGCCTCAGGTCTAAATCCCCCAAAGCTCTTTACTGTGAGCGGCTTCTGTTCCGTGTCCTATTATCATAGCGCACACAGCAGCTGCGAGCTCTGTCACTTACCCAGGCTGCTCCCTGTTAGCCCAGACCAGCCACAGTGTCTCTCCCTGGGAAATCGTACTAAGTACATGGAGAGTCCGCCCAGCGGAGAGAGTAGAGGAGACTGAAATCTAACAGCCTGTGCTGGAGACTGGGGTCTGTATAATGCAGGGAGAATAAATAGCATCATCGGTGGGCACATGCTATACTCTATATACAAATACTTTGTTTTATTGCAAATAATTCTCTTGCAAAATATTTATATAGCTCCTGCGCAATACTTGCGCAGTTCTGTAGAATATAAAAGCTAAGACTACATACTACAAAATCACTTATATGGATGATCAATATTTTTTTGTTTACACTTATATAGCGCAAGCAAATTTCGTTGCGCTTTACAATTTGGAATAAAACAGTAATAAAAGAAGACTGTGAGCTGCTCAGAAGCTTACACTCTATTAGATTAGCTAAAGACTGACTAAGTTCGAGGCTATTTAAGAGCCCCATTTTTTGTGATTGGTTGTAGTGACTAAGCAGTTGCTAGGTGGTTTTCAAGGATCCTGTTTTTTTTCCATAGGTGTGTTTTTATGTCGATCAGGAATTTAAGGCGTAGGCTTAGAGCAGTATATAATCCTCAGCCATGTGCCTCACACTTCCTCTTGCCATTTTTTGGAATGCCCTCCCTCCCACCCGGATGTTTTTTCTTCTACTTTTTCTTCAATGTAGTTGGCTATTAACAGCCAGATCAGCGGGAAGTCGCTACCAGCCAGCAGTCAGATAGGCATAAGTGGTCATTGTGGGGCACCCTCTTTTGGAAAGACGGCAGGTGTGTCCTTACCTTGCGGGTGGACAATAGACGTTCCCCTGCGGGAACGTTAGTATTTGCCAAAGAGAAGAGTGGTGAGTCCTGCACAATGCGGGTTTTGCAGGTAGGAGGCGGTATTGTGGTTTAGGCCCCTCCTACGTTTTTTGTGGATACAATCTAAGTGACTGGAGCGGGCGTCTGGTAGCGACTTTTCCTTTGCCATACTCCAACATAAATTAATTAGATAATTCTAGTTTAACATCAGGTCAGCCATTAATAAATACTGTCTGACTATCGGTGTCTGTGTCATTATGGTATCAAACCTCCTGAAGAAGACAGGTAGAAAAGTTGCCCAACTAATCAGCTTGCAGCTTTCATTTGTCTCATTCTACTAATATTGGGAATGCATACCTCCCAACCAGGGCCGTCTTAACAGCAGTGTGGGCCCCTGGGCACAGCAATACACTGGGGCCCCTACCCATCCTCCATGGGTGGGGGTGCTATCAGCAGCAGCTTTGATGTCCCGCGGGCGGTAGGGGGTGTTCTATATTCAGCTCAGCATGTAGGACTTGGAGCAGTAATTTCTGCTAATTACTCCTTTACTGCACAGATAGGGTGGAAGGGAGAACACTAAACTGTACAAGGAGGCACTGGGCTGAATGAAGGGGCCTCAGTATATGACTTTCAGGGTGGTAGGGGTTGTTTAATACATAAGGAAGAGGTCGATAGTGGAGTGGGCTTAATTTTCATCATTTTCTGGTGAGAGAGTAGCTTGCTTGACTGCAGATATCTCAAGTTCCTGGAAAAAGATTTCTTAGCTGTGAATGGGATAAAAAATTAGAGTGTCTCACCTGTCAGGAGGAACTGGGGACTTGGGGATCAGAGTTCAGGAGCCAGAGCAATTAACCAACAAATATATAAAACTTGATATTAGACGTGTGGAGCTTGAGCAGGTACCAGCTGCTTGAAGGCTGATATATTTGGTTCTGTGCAAAGTAGAGACAAGCTGCTAGTGTCCACCGAAAGTGGAGAGTCACAGCTTTTGAAATATACCCTCAGAAAAACGCTAAGTCATACAGAGCCCGAGATATCTGGCTGGGAAGAGCAATTAACAGGCTTGGATGGGGACCACTGCTTTGAAGTCGGATATCTCTGGTTCCCTAGGGCCGATTTTAAAAAATCTGGTACCCCTGGAAAGAGGGGACCCTTAGCTATCAGCCTGGGGCCCTTATACTCCTGGGGCCCTTGGGCAAGAGCCCATTGAGCCCATACGAAAAGACGGCCCTGCTCCCAACTGTCACTATTTCGGTGGGACCGCCTCAATTTCCCTCCATGGAAATCTTGAGGACCCTTTCTAATTTTACTAATGGGACCTAAAAATTTGAGCTACACCCTTGCTTGGAATCAGAGATCGTAACTATGCGTCCAATATAGAGGTGTGCGTGGTCCCCCATGTTTTGGTTTTGGTTCTGATTTCACCCTCCTGTTTTGGTTTTGCAAAACCACCCTCAAGTGTTTTGGTTCAAATTCGGATTTCCGTTCAGAATTCAAATCAGTAAAAAAAAAAAAGATAATTATTGATAAAAACAGCTAAAATTATGTATTTTTTGCAATCCAAAACCTTAAATTCGGATTTAAAATCCAAATTGCGAACCCCGGGAAGATCCAAACCGGGACTCAGTTCAAATCGGATCTACTGGACTGGGTTTTGGTTCAGTTTGGATCCACAAAATTCAGGTGGATTCAGATTTCTGGAGAACCGGACCGCACATCTCTAGTCCCGTGTCCTTTCACATTCAATTCTGTCTTCTAGAAAACACAAACTTGTCATTTGCTAATATTGCAAGGTGATAAAATTGCAGGAAATTACAGCCATTCGTTTTATCCGTCTAGTGCAATTTTAGACAAGGAAGGCAAATGTCTTAAGGGTTGCTGTTATTAGAGGATGTTTCGCAATGAATTGAGGTGTCAGTAACTTCAGAGGTGGTAGAGGCTAAGACAGTAGAGCAATTTAAACATGAATGGGATAGACATAAGGATATCGTTACAAATAAATAAGGATCAAACAAGGTTAGAGATAAAAAAAATAATGTAAAAAAAAAAAAAGGGGGCAGACTAGATGGGCCAAGTGGTTCTTATCTGCCGACAAATTCTATGTTTTAACTTAGTCCTGATGTGTGATGACATTTTAGATGCAACTATCCAGCTTGGTCAGTCTTTAGATGAAACCGTCAGACCCACCATCAGATTTTGCACTAACTCCATGGCAGGTGCAGATTCTCCATCATGGCCTGAGATATGTTAATCGTCAGGAAGGGTTCGGTATGATATACCAATGAACGAGATTCTGGTGGTCAGAATACCAACAGCAACATCCCGACCATCAAAATCCAGACAGCCCCCCAGAATGTACCCTAAACCTCCCCTGCCCCCTATCCTAACCCTCCTTGTGGGTGAATAACCCTCCCTGGTGGTGTCTTACCCTAACCCTCCCTGGTGGTGCCCAACTTCCATTCCCCCCCCTGCCTAAACCTAACCCTCCCCGCTTGGTGCCTAACCCTAACCTCCCTTTGTAAGTGCCTAACCCTAACCCCCTCTCCCAGGGGATTGCAGTTATGTGGCTGGCGCACGGGATCCAGGGCTCGTTGTGCTCGCCCCTCTGCGGCATTCTGGCAAATGAGATCCCGGTGTTGGTATACTGACCGCCGGGATCCCGTGTGACGACCACGTAACCCCAACCCCTCACCGTTACCTAACCATCCCCTTCCCGTCCCTGCACCCTACACCCTAACCCCCCTTCTGATGCCTAAACCTAACCTTCCATCCCCCGCAGCAGGACGCAAGCACGTCCTACTAACAGAACATTTAGGATTCCGGCGGGGGCGGCATTTTAACTACATCCCGTCAGGAATAATGCGCATTTACCAGCTACCCGGTTTCCTACGTGACTGTGGGGTACATTTACTAAGCAGTGACAAGAGCGGAGAAGTGAGCCAGTGGAGAAGTTGCCCTTGGCAACCAATCAGCACTGAAATAACATCTATAATTTGCATACTATAAAATGATACAGAGCTGCTGATTGGTTGATGGGGAAATTTCTCCACTGGCTCACTTCTGCGCTCTTATCACTGCTTAGTAAATGTCCCCCGGTATGTCTCTCCCTCTGACATCATTTGTTTGTCCTGACTCATCCCGGCGTAAAGCTTTTGTCTGACACTAGCTGATGAGTCTCGGAGTAATTGCCCAACTTCTCCAGAGTAAAGAGGGATTTCAGTCTCTCCTCATTACGAGCTGCCATTTATGTCCATTAAATGTAACTAAGAAAGCTGAGGCTTTGTCAATAAAATCATTCCGGGGAAGGAGATTTTTATAAGATGAGGCTGATAATGGATAATCATTTTTATGGGATGCTTTTAATGGTTTTATGACTGCCTGGAACATTTATGTACTTGACTCTATCTGAACGGTTTGGAATTCTGTCCTCAGACATATAAAGTCACTGTGACCTTAGATGTCTTGTGGGGATGAACTTGTCAGTAACGTCCGCACAATCTACTTCGTCTGGTGCTTGTTTGCTAATTAGAAGATTCTCCCGGTTCCACAATCGTCAGATGAGACGGGAACATCTTTATCTGTATTTTTATATTTGGGGTTTTGCATCATAAGCCAGAAATGACCTTTATAAAGTGACCGAGCTGTTCCAGTGGGCGGAGATAGTATTGCCGTAACCAATCAGGTCATTACAGTCCATACATCATTACCGTTTATTTGTGCACTGACGCTGGCTCCGTAGCACCTGACAAAGCCGAACACATACAACATACATGAAATCAGTAAGCACAGTAACCATGGCCCTCATTCCGAGTCGTTCGCTCGGTATATTTCATCGCATCGCAGTGAAATTCCGCTTAGTACGCATGCGCAATATTCGCACTGCGACTGCGCCAAGTAATTTAACAATGAAGATAGTATTTTTACTCACGGCTTTTTCTTCGCTCCGGCGATCGTAATGTGATTGACAGGAAATGGGTGTTACTGGGCGGAAACACGGCGTTTCAGGGGCGTGTGGTTAAAAACGCTACCGTTTCCGGAAAAAACGCAGGAGTGGCCGGAGAAACGGAGGAGTGTCTGGGCGAACGCTGGGTGTGTTTATGACGTCAAACCAGGAACGACAAGCACTGAACTGATCGCAGATGCCGAGTAAGTCTGAAGCTACTCTGAAACTGCTAAGTAGTTTGTAATCGCAATATTGCGAATACATCGGTCGCAATTTTAAGAAGCTAAGATTCACTCCCAGTAGGCGGCGGCTTAGCGTGTGTAACTCTGCTAAAATCGCCTTGCGAGCGATCAACTCGGAATGAGGGCCCATGTACGTGGATGCAGATAAGAAATACATGCATGCAACCCAAATAATAAAATCACATAGCACACAAAGACTATTCAGCATAATAATAGGGTAAAACAAGGACAGCACGGAAATAAATGACAGATCGTAGACATTTGATGGAGGACCTTGGCCAGCGCAGGGTACACTGCTGTCCTGTAATGGCACTGAATTTAAAACTGTGTCCTATAAAAGTAGTTTAAGATAGATTGTCCTCCTCCTGTTTAAAGGGATCAGTATGGAAAGCCGGATGACAGGATCCCGATTGCAAAGAAGCCGACAGGGGTGAGTGTGGCCGGAGAGACTAACGAGCCACACGTGTAATTGCGGCCGCGGCACTGAAGGGGTTAATCCTCAGCTGCCAGGCACCATTTGGACAATAGGCGCTTGGCGTCACTGTTAAACGTACTTACTGTGCCGGGTGCGGACTGTTTAAAAATATGTTTAATGATGTGTTTTAACATGTCATATGTAGTGCTGAGTGCACAATTGTAGGATTGCATGTTTAACTGTATTTATATTCAAGATGTGGTCACATGTATTTTAAAGGGAAAAATGCACTTACTATATCTGTCTGAATAAGGATCTCCTATCCTCTGGAAATAGGAAGTAGCATGCTAATGGCCCTGTCCTAGCAGAGAGGTGTGAAGGACAAAAACCCTTTTGATGTTGGACAGTGCACGGCAGGTAGTGGCTGTGAGTGTCAGATTGGGTTGGGAACCTGTATTTATTTATGTAGCTGGTTTCATTGATATGCGAATCCTGAATGGTAGATGCAGGAAGGAATAACATTTGTTTGGGAAATTAAATACAAACCGTATTTGAAGCTATGTGATAAATTTATCAATAGTGAATGTTAAACTGATAACAAACGTCTGTGTGACAGGAAAGAGGAAAATGTTTTATTCATTTGTTTGTATTTTGTAAGATATCCTGATTGGATGGAAATTACTCAGGGGGGACAAGACCCCCTGTGGTACTGTGTGGAAAATTGACATAAAAAGGAGGCCTGCGAGCAACCAGAGTGTATTATACCATTTTGATTCTGCTGTAACATCTTGCTGTATTGCTCAGCCTTTTTGAAGGCTGTATTTGGGCAAATAAAGCTCTTCTGCCTAAAGACGACGCTTCATCTTGTGACCTGCAGGCCTATGCAAAACATAGCCCCGTTCTCCGGCTGTCCCGGGAGCACCCCAACGTCTCCAAGTTCCGCCTTCCGCCAGCTACCGGTAGAGGACTAGTGGGGATTCGTCAATACCACACAGGTGTGGTAAGGCAGCGTGTCAGCACATACATAGCAGAACCATGGTTCCAAACGCCATTGCAGGATAGGAGTTTGGTGGTGGCAGTATAAACCCACCCAAGGCGCAGTGGGTGGAGTCAGTAACAGGCGGTTACTGACGGTAAGCGGGAATCCCCTATGTGGTTAGGTCCCGTGTGACCTAATCTTCCAATCTGTGTACTGGGGACGGGACGCGAAAGCGGTGAAGACTTTCGTACGGTATCGTCCGGTCACAGTGAGTAAGGGGTGCTATACCCTCTCCCCTACCCTCCTAACCCTCCCTACCCGCTGCCTAACCCTAACCTTACCCCCGTAAGTGCCTCCTCTCCTGTCCTTGCTGCCTTACCCTAACCCTTGGAGGGGGATGCCTAACCCTAACCCCCCGCCCCTCACCCTAACGCTTTCCTGGTGCACAGCCTAACCCTCCCCCCGCAGCCTAAACCTAATCTCCCCCCTGCGGTTTACCTCTTCAGCGGCACAGTGTCAGGACGTTCGGCATCCCAGCTGTCGGGATTATGACGCCGGGATGTCTACCTATCCGGGTTGCTTGTGTCATCATTCTGAATAATGTCGGGATTCCAGCGTCGGTAATCTGACTGCCGGTATTGTGACAGGCTGACTGTATCCTGACTGCATCCCTGTTTAAATCCTGTATAACTTTTAGATTATGATATGTAATATTTTAATACACTTGTAATTTGTTTTGTTTTGTTTCCTAACCCTGGCGGCGCCATATAAAGGATAATAATAATAATAATAATAATAATGATAATGATGATAATAATAATAATAATAAATAAACATATGGGGGGAATTCAATTTGTTGACACTGGTACAATGGGCCTAATTCAGACCTGATCAGTGCTGGTTAAGGTCTGAACTGCGCATTTGCCGGCGCCGCAGTGCACCGGTGCATGCCAGACAGCCGACAGCCGTCTCAGCCTTGCGATCGCCTCTGCCTGATTGACAGGCAGAGGCGGTCGCTGGGCGGGAGGGGGCGTGCACGGCCCGTGCGGGGGGCAGGCCACGGCAGCTGCGTGACATCACACGCAGCCGCTGCGACCCTCACAGCGATGAGTAGCTCCCTATCAGCACGCAGGAGCTGCGCTGGTAGGGAGCTACTCCTAAAGTACAAAAGCATTGTCGTTGTGCGATGCTTTTGTACTTGTGCGGGGGGGGGGGGGAGCTGACATACAGGGCGGACTAGCCCTGTGCTTGGCGTCCCCCCGCATGTCAGTGTGGCTAATCGTAGATGTGGGCTAATCGATTAGTCAGTGTGGCTAATCGTAGATCAGGTCTGAATTAGGCCCAATGTGCCGTTCCAAAAATTGCAAACCACCTCCACCGATATCGCCACAGAGAGGGTGCGCAGGGAAACTTGCAATGTTGACATGGCCAGAATCTGGCATCCGGTGCAGACAGAGTAATGTATTAGCTGCCAGTTGCCTGTTGATGTAAGAAATCCCAGAGTAAGTTGCATACCTCCCAACATGACGCTCTCCTGGAGGGACAGAATGCTCTGCTCCTGCACTTCCCTCTTACTGTATGATTGCCATCACCTGTACTGAAACGCCTTTCTTATCCATTAACCTGTTCAGCACAGGTGCCAGCAATCACAAATGAAGAGAAAAGTCCAGGAGCAGAGCATTGTGTCCCTCCTGGAGAGGGTCATGTTGGGAGGTATGAAGTTGGCAGAATAGATAAGAATTGTCTGATCTAGTCCTCCAGGCTGGACTGGGGCCGCTTTTCGGCCCTGGCATGCGCATCCACCCTCACGTGAAAGGGGAACGCAGACTCTGCTCACGGGGGACGTGCCGCGAGTCAGGGGATCATGAACTTGCGGCACACCCCCATATTTCTTAGAAACTTCGGGCGGCCATGGGGGGGGGGGGGGGAGGGGGCAAACAGCGCGCGGCCTTCCCGGCTCTCTCTATGACTGGACCGGCCCACCAGCCCATCAGCCATTCTGGCATTTGCCAAAAGGGTCAGATGGGCAGTCTGACCCTGGGCTGTAATCACCTTTTATATAGCTGTAGACCCAATTCTCCACTGGGTGTCATTTATTCTGCGCAGTTTGTTTTATTGTGACCGATTTGAAAATTTAGAATCCTGGAAAATTGGGAGGAATTCTGAGACATTCGACTTGGATTCCCTAACCCTAGTAAATGTTTCCCCTCCCTCTCATTTGTGTAGTATACCATTGCCATTAATCAGGGGCTGCCAGCAGGGAAGAGGAAAGTGTCTACATTTTGATGGGTAAAATATATAGATATATTTTGTCTGATTGAACCAGATTAATAGTATATTGCATTATCTAAAGTAACCTGTTATTACAGGCCTTCGTAGTATAGTAACTATAGGAATACTGATGCTGGGATCCATTTTCCAACCAGAGCATGCTGTTTAGACTGTCTGTGGTAACCAGGGCCGGTTTAAGCCTTCGGGTTGCCCAGGGCACTTAAGACAGGGGGGCCCCGATGGAAGGTGGGGGATGTATATTAAATTATGCATACCTCCCAACATGTCCCATTCCATGAGGGTCAAAATGCTCTCTACCTGAATTTCCCACTTAATATATGATTGGCGTCACCTGTGTTGAACTATTTAATAAGAAAGGTATTTCAACACAGGTGATTGCAATCATAAATTAGGAAGGATATCCAAGGACATTTTATCCCTCATGGAATGGGTCATGGTGGGAGGTATATTAGTTTTAACTAATAGTTTAATAATGCCTGGGTACTATTTATAGCTCCACCTAATTGAAAGACAACTGTTTTATAAACTTTTCTTGTAGTGGAACAAAGACAACTTAACCATAAAATACACATAGAAAAAAATAACATTTATGTTGTTACATGCAAGTATAGCAGCAGCCTCTGTACTACTTACACACTGGGACAGGACTCAGGAGGACTCTCTGTGTATGTCCCTATCTCTAGACCCAAATGGTTTAGTTACATAACAGTTTACACAGGACTCAGACACTGAGGCAGGGAGGAGGAGAAGGTAGGATCCTTGTGTCACTTACAGTTCTCTCCACCCTCCTCTCTCTCCCCTGGTCAGAAAGCTCTGTCGGTAGCTCATGAAATATGATATTCCCGTGTCTAAGTCTGCACTGCATACTGTCCTGCTCACATTCTAGCTGCTGGTTCTGCTGCTGCTTAAGAGGGAAAGCTAGTGATGGCAGTGTGTTCTGGCTGGGGGGCCCCCTGACAAAGGGGGGCCCAGGGTACAGTATGCCCTGTATCCCCCCCTTAATCTGGCTATGGTGGTAACGCCGTGTCGCTATCACTTTTGTTGCTTATTATTACACATTTGTTGTTGTTGTTTTCATTCCCATTGTTTAAGGTGCAAAACTGTGTAACTGCCGAGTGCTATAAAACGTGTGAGACATAATGAGGTGAAAACACTCACAATAGTAATTGTTTAGGAGATGATGTGATGTGCGCAGGAAAGCTGCAATTATTCCCCCAGCTCGCCGTTTGTACACATCTGTTCTGAGACAAACCACAGTGCAGCTATAATTCTCCATTTATTATATGGTGTCAGCAATGGGACAAACACCATTTAGCCAGATAGGAAAACAGGAGCAGCGCATTGTTTGTCCAGGTAAATTTGTTATGCGGAATTATACACTGAAGTGTTGCAGATGGAGCAAAGTTAAATAATACCCCTTTTAGACAGAAGCCAAGGCTTGGACCCTGTTTTTTCCTGGCTTTGGAACAAGGGTTGGATCCAAGCTGGGGCAAGTGTTTGTACCCAGGAATTTGCAGGGGCAAGCTGGCTTAACTCGAGTCCTTCAGTTTGTGTGAAAGGGTCCACTCAGGTCAACATTGCCGGGACTGACCAGGGTTGAAGCCCCGGCAGTTTCTGCTTGGGTGGAGACAGGACCTGGGTTGACCCCTGGCTTGCCCCAGCAAATTCTTGGGTCCTTTTTTCTGTCTGAAGTGGTATTATTAGCCAGAATCCAATATTCCTATTAATGACAGGAAAACAATGTTCCTGTATTTTTAAGTAGATACCATTTTTCCTCAAAAGCAAATGTGTAACATAAACAGGAAGGGTTACGTTCCAGACAAGTGGAGGAGAACCAGAGGAGACACATAATTCCCTGTATCAGAAGAGGATATACAGCACTTCAATAAAGGATTCAGGGCACACACACGATGGGTAAAAGCAAAGAATAAAAGTCAGATTAATTAACAGTACTGCTCCTACATACTGTAGAAATGGGACATCTGTAACATGAGTATGAGTTAAATAAAAAAGGAAAAAAAAGTATTGCAAATTGCTCAGAAATAGAAAATGCAATTTTTGTAATTCGGGATAAATATTTTGTATATGATGAATCGATAGGTTTGTTTATGAAATGTGTTAATTCGGAGGGGCAGCGCCAATGCTGTTCTGTGATGTTATGCCTGGTGCCCACTGTTGCATAATTTGTGCTACCCACCTAAGTGCATGGGCCTGCAGGCCAAATGGTGGATACAAATGCGGTCAGTGGCATTGTTTTGTTAGATCAAGGACATTTCTTGCAGAGTACGGATAATATAGGAGTCAATTATACCGCAGAGCTACCACATGGGTCTACTCTCTCCCACTGTTAGTAACCAGGGTGGTTGCGCAACCCATGTGTATTGGATTTGGTACCTAGTATTGGATATACCACCTGATTGGTGGACCCAGGGCCGTCTTAACAGCAGTGTGGGCCCCTGTGCACAAAAATGCACTGGGGCCCCTACCTATCCTACAGCTGTAGGGGTGGGGGTGCTATCAGCGGCAGCTTTGATGTCCCGCGGGTGGTAGGGGGTGTTCTATCTTCAGCTCAACATGTAGGACCTGGAGCAGTAATTTCTGCTAATTACTCCTTTACTGCACAGATGCGGCGGAGGGAACACTAAAGTGTATAAGGGGGCATTAGGCTGAATGAAAGGGCCCTAGTACATGACTTCCAGGGTGGTAGGGGGTGTTTAATACGCTGGGGAGGGGTGGATAGTGGAGTGGGCTTAATATTCACCATTTTCCGGTGAGAGGGCATCTTGCTTTACTGCAGATATCTCCAGATCCTGGAAATAGATTTCTTAGATTTAAAAAACTAGAGAGTCCCACCTTGCAGGAGGTTCTGGGGACTTGGGGATCGGAGTTCAGGAGCCAGAGCAATCCAACAACGAAAATATAAAACTGTATACCAGGCGTGTAGAGCTGGAGCAGGGACCAGCTGCTGGAAGGCTGATATCTCTGGTTTTGGGCATAGTAGAGACAAGCTGCTAGTGTTCACCAAAAGGGGAGAGTCCCAGCTTTTGGAATATACCCTCAGAAAAACTATAAGTCAAACAGAATCAGAGATATCTGGCTGGGAAGAACAATTTACAGGCTTGGATGGGGACCACTACTTTGAAGTCGGATATCTCTGGTTCCCCTAGCACGATTTTCAAAAATCTGGTACCCCTGGAAAGAGGGGACACTCAGCTTATTAGCCTAGGGCCCTTATACTCCTGGGGCACTTGGGCAAGTGCCCATTGAGCCCATACAAAAAGACGGCCCTGGGTGGACCACGTGTACAAGAGCTCAAGATGTCAAATGGAATTTGCCCTTTCAGAATGGGAGTTACTGTACCCATATAATCAATGTTCTTCAGTAGGATTAAGGCTTGAAAAAATTTGTCTTGACCGCTCTGGACTATTATGCACAAGTTTTCAAGTGCAAATAACGAGATTTATGGTAAGAACTTACCGTTGTTAAATCTCTTTCTGCGAGGTAAACTGGGCTCCACAGGGAATGACATTGGGGTGTAGAGTAGGATCTTGATCCGAGGCACCAACAGGCTCAAAGCTTTAACCTTCTTCTCAGAATGCATAGCGCCGCCTCCTCTATAACCCCGCCTCCGTGCACAGGAGCTCAGTTTTTGTTAACCAGTCCAATGCAGTAGCAGGCAAAAGAGACGACAACTGTTAGCAGCCACATACACCACTCTCACAACAGGAGAAAGTGTCAGCGGCTAATGCCATACCAACCCAAAGAAGCTAAGTGCGTCAGGGTGGGTGCCCTGTGGAATCCAGTGTACTTCGCAGAAAGAGATTTAACAATGGTAAGTTTTTACCATAAATCTTGCTTTCTGCTGCGGGGTACACTGGGCTCCACAGGGAAAGACATTGGCGCTCTCCCAAAGCAGTTCCTTATGGGAGGGGATGCACTGTAGCGGGCACAAGAACCCGGCGTCCAAACGAAGCATCCTGGGAGGCGGAAGTATCGAAGGTATAGAATCTTATGAATGTGTTCACTGAGGACCACGTAGCTGCCTTGCACAATTGTTCAATGGTCGCACCACGGCGGGCCAACCAAGAAGGTCCAACTGACCGAGTAGAATGGGCCTTGATGGTAGCAGGAGCTGGAAGGCCAGCCCATACATAAGCATGTGCAATCACCATTCTAATCCATCTGGCCAGGGTCTGCTTGTGAGGCAGTTCTCTTCACAAAGATACAGAGAGCCCGTAACACATTCAAAGGCCACTCTTTGAAAGACAAATCAGGAGAGGCAAAGGCCGGAACCACAATCTCCTGATTAAGGTGAAAAGAAGACACTACCTTAAGTAAATACCCGGGACGTGTTCTAAGAACCGCCCGATCACGGTGAAAAATCAGATATGGTGACCAACAAGACAAGGCACCCAAATCCGACACCCATCTAGCAGAGGCAATAGCCAGCAAAAACAATATGTTAAGAGAAAGCCACTTAAGGTCCGCAGATTCAAAAGGCTCAAACGCCTCCACAACCCCCGACAAGTCCCAAGGGGCCACAGGCGGGATGTATGGAGGTTAAATCCGCAATACACCCTGAGTACATCAGGTAAAGTCGCAATTTTTCTCTGGAACCAAACCGACAAGGCAGAAATATGAACCTTGATGGAGGCCAGACGAAGGCCCAAGTCCAGGCCCTGTTGTAGAAAGGCCAAAAGTTTGGCCGTACTAAACTTGTAAGCGTCATGATTGTAAAATGCGCACCAAGCAAAGTAAGAATTCCAGAACCTATTGTAAATCCAAGCAGAACTGGTTTCCGGGCCTTTAACATGGTTTGAATGACCCCCTCAGAAAAGCCTTTGGCCCTCAAGATGGAAGCTTCAAGAGCCACGCCGTCAAAGCCAACCGGGCTAAATCCTGATATAAACAGGGGCCCTGAATAAGAAAATCTGGGCGCTGTGGAAGTAGAAGGGGATGCTCTATCGAGAGACTCTGAAGGTCTGAGAACCAATGCCGTCTGGGATACGCGGGAGCGATCAGAATTAGGATTCCTCCTTCTTGCTTGAACTTCCTTATTACTCTGTGCAGGAGTGACACCGGAGGGAACACGTATGGCAGCTGAAAGTTCCATGGAATTGCCAGTGCGTCCACGAATGCTGCTTGAGGATCCCTTGTCCTTGCTCCGAAGACCGGAACCTTGTGATTGTGTTGAGATGCCATCAGGTCCACATCTGGAAGGCCCCACCTGTCCACGAGGACTTGAAACACCTCTGGATGGAGGCTCCACTCTCCGGCGTGTACGTCCTGATGACTTAGAAACTCCGCTTCCCAGTTTAGGACCCCCAAAATGAATACTGCCGATATGGGTGGCAGATGGCGTTCCGCCCACTGAAGAATCCGTGATACTTCCCTCATTGCCATGCGGCTTCGAGTGCCGCCTTGATGATTGATGTATGCCACCGTGGTGGCGATTTCCAACTCTAACTGAACAGGTCTGTTCTGTATTAAATGCTAGGCCAAGTTCAATAAGTTGAACACCGCCCGCAATTCCAGAATGTTTATCGGGAGGAGAGACTCCTCCTTGGTCCACCGACCCTGAAGGGAGTGTTGCTCCAACACTGCGCCCCAACCTCTCAGACTGGCATCCGTCGTCAGAAGGACCCAGTTGGAGATCTAGAAGGGACGACCCCTGCTCAATCGTTGGTCCTGAAGCCACCAGCTCAGTGACAGACGGACCTCCGTAGACAATGAGATCGTTTGAGATCTGATCCAGTGAGGCAGGCCGTCCGATGTGGCAAGAATCAGCTTCTGCAGAGGGCAGGAATGGAATTGAACGTACTCCACCATGTCGAATGCCGACACCATGACACCTAGCACTTGCATCGCCAAATGTATCGACACTTGCGGACGAGATAGGAAGCATCGAATCCTGTCCTGAAGCTTCAGGACTTTCTCCTGAGACAAGAACAACCGCTGGTTGTGAGTGTCCAACAACGCCCCCAGGTGCACCATGCTCTGAGCAGGGACCAGGGAAGATTTCTTCCAGTTGATGAGCCACCCGTGGGTTTGCAGAAACTGGATGGTCAGATCCAGATGGCGTAGGAGAACTTCTGGGGAATTTGCCAGGATCAACAAGTCGTCCGTCCAAGTACGGTAGGTTCCTGACCCCTTGACGGCGGAGTACCGCCGTCATTACCGCCATGACCTTGGTGAAGACTCGCGGAGCCATGGTCAAACCAAAAGGTAATGCCCGAAATTGGTAATGGAGGTTGCCAGCCGCAAACCTCAGGTACTGCTGATGAGTCATTGCAATGGGAATATGCAGGTAAGCATCCTGTATGTCCAGGGAGACCATATAATCACCAGGTTCCAATGCAGAACAATAGAGCGAAGAGTTTCCATATGAAACTTGGAGACCTTCACAAAGGACTTGAGGTTGAGAATGGGCCGAGAAGACCCATTCGGTTTCGGGACTAGGAACAGCTGTGAATTGTACCCCTTGCCTCTCTTAGTTAGAGGCACCTGTACTACCACTCCTGTGTCCAGGAGGGACTGTACCACCGAATGAAGAGTTTTTGCCTTCACCTGATCCGAAGGGACATCTGTCAGGCAAAATCAATGAGGGGAACAATTTTTGAAGGATACGGCGTAACCTTGAGTGACGACTTCCCGTACATAGGCATCAGAAGTGGTCTTCAACCATTCCTGGATATCCCTAGAAGTCGGCCCCCCACCCTGGGATCCCCCAGAGTGAGGCCTGCCCCGTCATGCGGCAGGCTTGTCAGTCTTGGAAGCAGGCTGATTGGCAGCCCAGGCCAGTCTTGGTTTGGGCTTATTGGGTTTGGAAGTGCGAGCCTGTTTCGGGTACGCCTGACCCTTTGCTTTCCCTGAAGGACGAAAGGAGCGAAAGGAAGTACTCTTAGCTTTCGGTACAGAAGGAGCAGTACCAGGTAGACAAGCTGTTTTAGCAGAAGCTAAGTCAGCCACTATCTTGTTGAGGTCTTCTCCGAAAAAGATGTATCCCTTAAAAGGGAGCACCTCCAGGGTTTTCTTAGAGTCCAGATCCACAGACCAGGACCGCAACCAGAGAATCCGGCGAGCCAAAATGGACGTAGTAGAAGCCTTGGCCGCCAGAATACCATCAGAAGCATTGTCTAGCATGATCAAAAGCGTTGGAAGGCATCTCAGCTTCCAACTCAGCATTCAAGCGGCGCTAGTAATGTACAGGGGGCGTAACTGACCACGCCCCCTGTATTAGGCACACCCCGTTTCCTGCCCGGGGCACAGAGCGGGCTTGAACCGGCCCTGCTGCACATGTTACATCTGCCCCACCTGCAGTGCACATGGTTTTGCCCAACTGCTAACAAATTTGCTGCTACGTTCAGGTCTGAATTACCCCCTATGTTGCAAGTTTTACAATGAATGCAAATGTCTAATTGGATGATACAGGCTTACTACAAATTTACTCAGTGTTACTAAATTACCTTCATATTGTAGTTTTGCAATTACAACCCTTTAAAGGACACAAAAATGTACTTTCAAAACTGGGAAATCGTGCACCAGATCTTTAGCTATTTCATCCTTTGCAATTAAAGCTTTGTTTTCAGCAAATTATTTCTGCATCTTGTAACCTGCGAGTAACAATGTAGAGAACACAACACACTTCTAATACCAGGGAATTCCAGGCATCATATATAATGATCCAGGCACCAGCTACAACCCGCACAGACCTCATGAAAAGGAGAGTGCTCCGAGCTCCTGACTCCGGCGCTCACAAATCCTATTTATTACACAGGTAACCGGGAAGGTCTCGGCTTCTATTGATTTCTGTGTCGGACGTGCGACCTGAACCCATTTTATAGCGCCTGTTAAACTCATTGTTGACCTATTGCAGTTGGATCTATGGTTATGGGAAATAACGGCAGCCTGTAGCAGCAATCATATATGTGTCAGTGCTCCCATAGTCCTGCAGCTGGCAAATCAAGTCTTTGTTACTATGATACAATAATGTGTCGTTGTTATGAGGATGAAAATCACTTACAGTGTTTGAGACAGATTATACTGTAAATCAGGCATTCCCAACCACGGTCCTCAAGGCACACCAACAGTGCAGGTTTTAGTGATATCCAGGCTGCAGCACAGATGGTTGAATCAAAATAACTGAGCTACTAATTAAGTCACCTGTGCTGCAGCCTGGATATCACTAAAATAAGAATTTACTTACCGATAATTCTATTTCTCGTAGTCCGTAGTGGATGCTGGGGACTCCGTCAGGACCATGGGGAATAGCGGCTCCGCAGGAGACAGGGCACAAAAATAAAGCTTTAGGATTAGGTGGTGTGTACTGGCTCCTCCCCCTATGACCCTCCTCCAAGCCTCAGTTAGGATACTGTGCCCGGACGAGCGTACACAATAAGGAAGGATATTGAACCCCGGGTAAGACTCATACCAGCCACACCAATCACACCGTATAACTTGTGATCTGAACCCAGTTAACAGTATGACAAACGTAGGAGCCTCTGAACAGACGGCTCACAACAAATAACAACCCGATTTTTTTTTGTAACAATAACTATGTACAAGTATTGCAGACAATCCGCACTTGGGATGGGCGCCCAGCATCCACTACGGACTACGAGAAATAGAATTATCGGTAAGTAAATTCTTATTTTCTCTAACGTCCTAAGTGGATGCTGGGGACTCCGTCAGGACCATGGGGATTATACCAAAGCTCCCAAACGGGCGGGAGAGTGCGGATGACTCTGCAGCACCGAATGAGAGAACTCAAGGTCCTCCTCAGCCAGGGTATCAAATTTGTAGAATTTTGCAAACGTGTTTGCCCCTGACCAAGTAGCAGCTCGGCAGAGTTGTAATGCCGAGACTCCCCGGGCAGCCGCCCAGGATGAGCCCACTTTCCTTGTGGAATGGGCCTTGACAGATTTAGGTTGTGGCAAGCCTGCCACAGAATGTGCAAGTTGAATTGTGCTACAAATCCAACGAGCAATCGTCTGCTTAGAAGCAGGAGCACCCATCTTGTTGGGTGCATACAATATAAGCAGTGAGTCAGACTTTCTGACTCCCGCCGTTCTTGAAATATATATTTTCAATGCCCGGACCACGTCCAACAACTTGGAATCCTCCAACTCGTTAGTAGCCGCAGGCACCACAATAGGCTGGTTCAGGTGAAACGCTGACACCACCTTAGGCAGAAAATGAGGACGCGTCCGCAGTTCTGCCCTGTCCGTATGGAAAATCAGATATGGGCTCTTATATGATAAAGCCGCCAATTCTGATACTCTCCTGGCTGAAGCCAGGGCCAGTAGCATGGTTACTTTCCATGTAAGATACTTCAGCTCCACCGATTTGAGCGGCTCAAACCAATGGGATTTGAGAAAATCCAAGACTACATTAAGATCCCACGGTGCCACTGGGGGCACAACCGGGGGCTGTATATGTAGTACTCCTTTTACAAAAGTCTGGACTTCAGGAACTGAAGCCAATTCTTTCTGGAAGAAAATCGACAGGGCCGAAATTTGAACCTTAATGGACCCCAATTTGAGGCCCATAGACAATCCTGTTTGCAGGAAATGTAGGAATCGACCCAGTTGAAATTCCTCCGTGGGGGCCTTCCTGGCCTCACACCACGCAACATATTTTCTCCAAATGCGGTGATAATGTTGTGCAGTCACCTCCTTCCTGGCTTTTACCAGTGTAGGAATGACCTCTTCCGGAATGCCTTTTTCCTTTAGAATTCGGCGTTCAACCGCCATGCCGTCAAACGCAGCCGCGGTAAGTCTTGGAATAGACACGGTCCCTGCTGAAGCAGGTCCCATCTTAGAGGTAGAGGCCACGGATCCTCCGTGAGCATCTCTTGAAGTTCCGGGTACCAAGTTCTTCTTGGCCAATCCGGAGCCACTAGTATCGTTCTTACTCCCATTTGCCGTATAATTCTCAGTACTTTTGGTATGAGAGGCAGAGGAGGGAACACATACACTGACTGGAACACCCACGGTGTTACCAGAGCGTCCACAGCTATTGCCTGAGGATCTCTTGACCTGGCGCAATACCTGTCCAGTTTTTTGTTCAGGCGGGACGCCATCATATCCACCATTGGTTTTTCCCAACGGTTCACAATCATGTGGAAGACTTCTGGATGAAGTCCCCACTCTCCCGGGTGTAGATCGTGTCTGCTGAGGAAGTCTGCTTCCCAGTTGTCCACTCCCGGAATGAATACTGCTGACAGTGCTATCACATGATCTTCCGCCCAGCGAAGAATCCTTGCAGCTTCTGCCATTGCTGTCCTGCTTCTTGTGCCGCCCTGTCTGTTTACGTGGGCGACTGCCGTGATGTTGTCCGACTGGATCAACACCGGCTGACCCTGAAGCAGGGGTTTTGCCAGACTTAGAGCATTGTAAATCGCTCTTAGCTCCAGTATATTTATGTGAAGAGACATCTCCAGGCTTGACCATACTCCCTGGAAGTTTCTTCCTTGTGTGACCGCTCCCCAGCCTCTCAGACTGGCATCCGTGGTCACCAGGACCCAGTCCTGTATGCCGAATCTGCGGCCCTCTAACAGATGAGCACTCTGCAACCACCACAGAAGAGACACCCTTGTCCGTGGCGATAAGGTTATCCGCTGATGCATCTGCAGATGCGATCCGGACCATTTGTCCAGCAGATCCCACTGAAAAGTTCGTGCGTGGAATCTGCCGAATGGAATCGCTTCGTAAGAAGCCACCATCTTTCCCAGGACTCTTGTGCATTGATGCACAGACACTGTCCCTGGTTTTAGGAGGTTCCTGACAAGTTCGGATAACTCCCTGGCTTTCTCCTCCGGAAGAAACACCTTTTTCTGAACCGTGTCCAGAATCATTCCCAGGAACAGCAGACGTGTTGTCGGGGTCAACTGAGATTTTGGAAAATTCAGAATCCACCCGTGTTGTTGCAGCACTACTTGGGTTAGTGCTACTCCGTCCTCCAGCTGTTCTCTGGACCTTGCCCTTATCAGGAGATCGTCCAAGTAAGGGATAATTAATACGCCTCTTCTTCGCAGAAGAATCATCATTTCGGCCATTACCTTGGTAAAGACCCGAGGTGCCGTGGACAATCCAAACGGCAGCGTCTGAAACTGATAATGACAGTTTTGCACCACGAACCTGAGGTACCCTTGATGTGAAGGGCAATTTGGGACATGCAGGTAAGCATCCTTTATGTCCAGGGACACCATAAAGTCCCCTTCTTCCAGATTCGCTATCACTGCTCTGAGTGACTCCATCTTGAACTTGAATTTTTGTATGTACAGGTTCAAAGATTTCAGATTTAGAATAGGTCTTACCGAGCCGTCCGGCTTCGGTACCACAAATAGCGTGGAGTAATACCCCTTTCCCTGTTGTAGGAGGGGTACCTTGACTATCACCTGCTGAGAAAACAGCTTGTGAATGGCTTCCAATACCGTCGCCCTGTCTGAGGGAGACGTTGGCAAAGCAGACTTTAGGAACCGGCGAGGGGGAGACTTCTCGAATTCCAACCTGTAACCCTGAGATACTACCTGCAGAATCCAGGGGTCCACCTGTGAGCAAGCCCACTGTGCGCTGAAATTCTTGAGTCGACCCCCCACCGTTCCTGAGTCCGCTTGTAAGGCCCCAGCGTCATGCTGAGGGCTTTGCAGAACTCTGGGAGGGCTTCTGTTCCTGGGCAGGGGCTGCTTGCTGCCCTCTCTTACCCCTTCCTCTGCCCCGAGGCAGATATGACTGTCCTTTTGTCCGCTTGTTCTTATAGGAACCAAAGGACTGCGGCTGAAAAGACGGTGTCTTTTTCTGTTGGGAGGGGGTCTGAGGTAAAAAAAGTGGATTTTCCGGCAGTTGCCGTGGCCACCAGATCCGATAGACCGACGCCAAATAATTCCTCCCCTTTATACGGCAATACTTCCATATGTCGTTTGGAATCCGCATCACCTGACCACTGTCGCGTCCATAAACTCCTTCTGGCAGATATGGACATCGCATTTACTCTCGATGCCAGAGTGCAAATATCTCTCTGCGCATCTCGCATATAAAGGAAAGCATCCTTTAATTGCTCTATAGTCAATAAAATACTGTCCCTATCCAGGGTATCAATATTTTCAGTCAGCGAATCCAACCAGACGACCCCAGCACTGCACATCCAGGCTGAGGCGATGGCTGGTCGCAGTATAACACCAGTATGTGTGTATATACTTTTTAGGGTAGTTTCCAGTCTCCTATCCGCTGGATCCTTGAGGGCGGCCGTATCAGGAGACGGTAACGCCACTTGTTTTGATAAGCGTGTGAGCGCCTTATCCACCCTAGGGGGTGTTTCCCAGCGCGCCCTAACCTCTGGCGGGAAAGGGTATAATGCTAATAACTTTTTTGAAATTAGCATTTTTCTATCTGGGTTAACCCACGCTTCATCACATACATCATTTAATTCCTCTGATTCAGGAAAAACTACAGGTAGTTTTTTCACCCCCCACATAATACCCCTTTTTGTGGTACTTGCAGTATCAGAGATATGCAAAGCCTCCTTCATTGCCGTGATCATATAACGTGTGGCCCTACTTGAAAATACGTTTGTTTCATCACCGTCGACACTAGATTCAGTGTCTGTGTCTGGGTCTGTGTCGACCGACTGAGGTAAAGGGCGCTTTACAGCCCCTGACGGTGTCTGAGACGCCTGGGCAGGTACTAACTGGTTTGCCGGCCGTCTCATGTCGTCAACTGATTTTTGTAATGTGCTGACATTATCACGTAATTCCATAAACAAAGCCATCCATTCCGGTGTCGACTCCCTGGGGGGTGACATCACCATTATCGGCAATTGCTCTGCCTCCACGCCAACATCGTCCTCATACATGTCGACACACACGTACCGACACACAGCAGACACACAGGGAATGCTCTTATCGAAGACAGGACCCCACTAGCCCTTTGGGGAGACAGAGGGAGAGTTTGCCAGCACACACCCAAGCGCTATAATATATATGGGAACAACCTTATATAAGTGTTGTTCCTTATAGCAGCTTAAATATATCCAATATATCGCCAAAAAATGCCCCCCCTCTCTGTTTTACCCTGTTTCTGTAGTGCAGTGCAGGGGAGAGTCCTGGGAGCCTTCCTCACAGCGGAGCTGAGCAGGAAAATGGCGCTGTGTGCTGAGGAGAATAAGCCCCGCCCCCGATTTCGTCGGGCTTTCCTCCCGTAGATTTAGATAACTGGCATGGGTTAAATACATACATATAGCCTTAATGGCTATATGTGATGTATTCTTTTGCCATAAGGTATTAAAATATTGCTGCCCAGGGCGCCCCCAGCAGCGCCCTGCACCCTCCGTGACCGCTTGGTGTGAAGTGTGTGACAACAATGGCGCACAGCTGCAGTGCTGTGCGCTACATTCATGAAGACTGAAGAGCCTTCTGCCGCCTGTTTCCGGACCTTCAATCTTCAGCATCTGTAAGGGGGGTCGGCGGCGCGGCTCCGGGACGAACCCCAGGGTGAGACCTGTGTTCCGACTCCCTCTGGAGCTAATGGTGTCCAGTAGCCTAAGAATCCAATCCATCCTGCACGCAGGTGAGTTGAAATTCTCTCCCCTAAGTCCCTCGATGCAGTGAGCCTGTTGCCAGCAGGACTCACTGAAAATAAAAAACCTAAAAAACTTTTTCTAAGCAGCTCTTTAAGAGAGCCACCTAGATTGCACCCTGCTCGGACGGGCACAAAAACCTAACTGAGGCTTGGAGGAGGGTCATAGGGGGAGGAGCCAGTACACACCACCTAATCCTAAAGCTTTATTTTTGTGCCCTGTCTCCTGTGGAGCCGCTATTCCCCATGGTCCTGACGGAGTCCCCAGCATCCACTTAGGACGTTAGAGAAACATGCACTGTTGGTGTGCCTTGAGGACCGTGGTTGGGAATGCCTGCTGTAAATGTTCACAATATATAATATTGCTCTATCTATCTATCTATCTATCTATCTATCTATCTATCAATCTTATATCTATCTATCTATCTATCTATCTATCTATCTATCTATCTCCTATCTATCTATCTATCTATCTATCTCCTATCTATCTATCTATCTATCTATCTATCTATCTACCTACCAATCTATTTATCTATCTATCTATCTAACTAGCTCATATCTATCTATCTATCTATCTATCTATCCATCTATCTATCTATCTATCTAACTAGCTCATATCTATCTATCTATCTATCTATCTATCTATCTATCTATCTATCTATCTATCTATCTATCTATCCATCCATCTATCTATCTATCTCCTATCTATCTATCTATCTATCTATCCATCCATCTATCTATCTCCTATCTATCTATCTATCTATCTATCTATCTATCTATCTATCTACCTACCAATCTATTTATCTATCTATCTATCTATCTATCTAACTAGCTCATATCTATCTATCTATCTATCTATCTATCTATCTATCAATCTATCTAGCGTGCAGAAGACAGCGGCACTCAGCAGTCATATAGATGAAGTAAAAAAGCCTTTATTTCGGTCCCACGCCGTTTCGGGAACTAACCCCGTCGTCAGGGACAATCGACACACATACAAACACTACAAACACAAGATACTTATACCCACTCATATAAGTGCTCATTGTTGAAGATTGAGCTCACCTGTCCAGCGCCGCCGTTCCCGCCGCGTCCAGCCGCACTGTGAGTGGTTCTCAGGATGCTGACATTAACAGCCAGGAAAAAAATAAGAATTTACTTACCGATAATTCTATTTCTCATAGTCCGTAGTGGATGCTGGGGACTCCGTAAGGACCATGGGGAATAGCGGCTCCGCAGGAGACTGGGCACATCTAAAGAAAGCTTTAGGACTATCTGGTGTGCACTGGCTCCTCCCCCTATGACCCTCCTCCAAGCCTCAGTTAGGATACTGTGCCCGGACGAGCGTACACAATAAGGAAGGATTTTGAATCCCGGGTAAGACTCATACCAGCCACACCAATCACACCGTACAACTTGTGATCTGAACCCAGTTAACAGCATGATAACAGAGGAGCCTCTAGAAAAGATGGCTCACTACAGCAATAACCCGATTTTTTTGGTAACAATAACTATGTACCAGTATTGCAGACAATCCGCACTTGGGATGGGCGCCCAGCATCCACTACGGACTATGAGAAATAGAATTATCGGTAAGTAAATTCTTATTTTCTCTAACGTCCTAAGTGGATGCTGGGGACTCCGTAAGGACCATGGGGATTATACCAAAGCTCCCAAACGGGCGGGAGAGTGCGGATGACTCTGCAGCACCAAATGAGAGAACTCCAGGTCCTCCTCAGCCAGGATATCAATTTTGTAGAATTTTACAAACGTATTTGCTCCTGACCAAGTAGCTGCTCGGCAAAGTTGTAAAGCCGAGACCCCTCGGGCAGCCGCCCAAGATGAGCCCACCTTCCTTGTGGAGTGGGCATTTACAGATTTTTGGCTGTGGCAGGCCTGCCACAGAATGTGCAAGCTGAATTGTACTACAAATCCAACGAGCAATAGTCTGCTTAGAAGCAGGAGCACCCAGCTTGTTGGGTGCATACAGGATAAACAGCGAGTCAGATTTCCTGACTCCAACCGTCCTGGAAACATATATTTTCAGGGCCCTGACAACGTCTAGCAACTTGGAGTCCTCCAAGTCCCTAGTAGCCACAGGCACCACAAATAGGTTGGTTCAGGTGAAATGCTGAAAACACCTTAGGGAGAAAATGAGGACGAGTCCTCAATTCCGCCCTGTCCGAATGGAAAATCAGATAAGGGCTTTTTCAGGATAAAGCCGCCAATACTGACACGCGCCTGGCCCAGGCCAGGGCCAACAGCATGACCACTTTCCATGTGAGATATTTTAACTCCACAGATTTAAGTGGTTCAAACCAATGTGACTTTTGGAACCCAAAACTACAGTGAGATCCCAAAGTGCCACTGGAGGCACAAAAGGAGGCTGTATATGCAGTACCCCTTTTACAAACGTCTGAACTTCAGGGACTGAAGCTAGTTCTTTTTGGAAGAAAATTGACAGGGCCGAAATTTGAACCTTAATGGACCCCAATTTCAGGCCCATAGACACTCCTGTTTGCAGGAAATGTAGGAATCGACCCAGTTGAATTTCCTCCGTCGGGCCTACTGGCCTCGCACCACGCAACATATTTTCGCCAAATGCGGTGATAATGTTTTTCGGTTACATCCTTCCTGGCTTTGATCAGGATAGGGATGACTTCATCCGGAATGCCGTTTTTCCTTCAGGATCCGGCGTTCAACCGCCATGCCGTCAAACGCAGCCGCGGTAAGTCTTGGAACAGACAGGGTCCTTGCTGGAGCAGGTCCCTTCTTAGAGGTAGAGGCCACGGATCCTCCGTGAGCATCTCTTGAAGTTCCGGTTACCAAGTCCTTCTTGGCCAATCCGGAGCGACGAATATAGTGCTTACTCCTCTCCATCTTATCAATCTCAGTACCTTGGGTATGAGAGGCAGAGGAGGGAACACATACACTGACTGGTACACCCACGGTGTTACCAGAGCGTCTACAGCTATTGCCTGAGGGTCCCTTGACCTGGCGCAATACCTGTCGAGTTTTTCTCAACGGTTTATAAACAAATGGAAGACTTCTGGGTGAAGTCCCCACTCTCCCGGGTGGAGGTCGTGCTGAGGAAGTCTGCTTCCCAGTTGTCCACTCCCGGAATGAATACTGCTGACAGTGCTATCACATGATTTTCCGCCCAGCGAAGAATCCTTGCAGCTTCTGCCATTGCCCTCCTGCTTCTTGTGCCACCCTGTCTGTTTACGTGGGTGACTGCCGTGATGTTGTCCGACTGGATCAACACCGGCTGACCTTGAAGCAGAGGTCTTGCTAAGCTTAGAGCATTGTAAATGTCCCTTAGCTTCAGGATATTTTTGTGAAGTGATGTCTCCAGGCTTGACCATAAGCACTGGATATTCCTTCCCTGTGTGACTGCTCCCCAGCCTCGCAGGCTGGCATCCGTGGTCACCAGGACCCGGTCCTGAATGCCGAATCTGCGGCCCTTTAGAAGATGAGCACTCTGCAACCACCACAGGAGGGACACCCTTGTCCTTGGTGACAGGGTTATCCGCTGATGCATCTGAAGATGCGACCCGGACCATTTGTCCAGCAGGTCCCACTGGAAAGTTCTTGCGTGGAATCTGCCGAATGGGATTGCTTCGTAGGAAGCCACCATTTTACCCAGAACCCTTGTGCATTGATGCACTGAGACTTGGCTCGGTTTTAGGAGGTTCCTGACTAGCTCGGATAACTCCCTGGCTTTCTCCTCCGGGAGAAACACCTTTTTCTGGACTGTGTCCAGGATCATCCCTAGGAACAGAAGATAAGTCGTCGGAACCAGCTGCGATTTTGGAATATTGAGAATCCAATCGTGCTGCCGCAACACTACCTGAGATAGTGCTACACCGACCTCCAACTGTTCCCTGGATCTTACCCTTATCAGGGAATTGTCCAAGTAAGGGATAACTAAAATGCCCTTCCTTCGAAGGAATATCATTATTTCGGCCATTACCTTGGTAAAGACCCGGGGTGCCGTGGACCATCCATACGGCAGCGTCTGAACTGATAGTGACAGTTCTGTACCATAAACCTGAGGTACCCTTGGTGAGAAGGGTAAATTTTGACATGAAGGTAAGCATCCCTGATGTCCCGAGACATCATGTAGTCCCCTTCTTCCAGGTTCGCAATCACTGCTCTGAGTGACTTAATCTTGAATTTGAACCTCTGTATGTAAGTGTTCAAAGATTTTAGATTTAGAATCGGTCTCACCGAGCCGTCCGGCTTCGGTACCACAACAGTGTGGAATAATACCCCGTTCCCTGTTGCAGGAGGGGTATCTTGATTATCACCTGCTGGGAATACAGCTTGTGAATGGCTTCCAAAACTGTCTCCCTGTCAGAAGGAGACATCGGTAAAGCCGACTTTAGGAAACGGCGAGGGGGAGACGTCTCGAATTCTAATTTGTACCCCTGAGATATCACCTGAAGGATCCAGGGGTCTACTTGCGAGTGAGCCCACTGCGCGCTGAAATTCATTGAGACGGGCCCCCCACCGTGCCTGATTCTGCTTGTAAAGCCCCAGCGTATACTGAGGGCTTGGCAGAGGTGGGAGAGGGTTTCTGTTCCTGGGAACTGGCTGATTTCTGCAGCCTTTTTCCTCTCCCTCTGTCACGGGGCAGAAATGAGGAACCTTTTGCCCGCTTGTCCATGAAAAGACTGCGCCTGATAATACGGCGTCTTCTCATGTTGAAAGGCGACCTGGGGTACAAACGTGGATTACCCAGCTGTTGCCGTGGCCACCAGGTCTGAAAGAGCGACCCCAAATAACTCCTCCCCTTAATAAGGCAATACTTCCAAATGCCGTTTGGAATACGCATCACCTGACCACTGACGTGTCCATAACCCTCTACTGGTAGAAATGGACAACGCACTTAGACTTGATGCCAGTCGGCAAATATTCCGCTGTGCATCACGCATGTATAGAAATGCATCTTTTAAATGCTCTATAGGCAAAAATATACTGTCCCTATCTAGGGTATCAATATTTTCAGTCAGGGAATCCGACCACGCCAACCCAGCACTGCACATCCAGGCTGAGGCGATTGCTGGTCGCAGTATAACACCAGTATGTGTGTAAATACATTTTAGGATACCCTCCTGCTTTCTATCAGCAGGATCCTTAAGGGCGGCCATCTCAGGAGAGGGTAGAGCCCTTACAAGCGTGTGAGCGCTTTATCCACCCTAGGGGGTGTTTCCCAACGCACCCTAACCTCTGGCGGGAAAGGATATAATGCCAATAACATTATAGAAATGATCAGTTGTTATCGGGGGAAACCCACGCATCATCACACACCTCATTTAATTTCTCAGATTCAGGAAAACTACAGGTAGTTTTTCCTCACCGAACATAATACCCCTTTTTGGTGGTACTCGTATTATCAGAAATGTGTAAAACATTTTTCATTGCCTCAATCATGTAACGTGTGGCCCTACTGGAAGTCACATTTGTCTCTTCACCGTCGACACTGGAGTCAGTATCTGTGTCGGCGTCTATATCTGCCATCTGAGGTAACGGGCGCTTTAGAGCCCCTGACGGCCTATGAGACGTCTGGACAGGCACAAGCTGAGTAGCCGGCTGTCTCATGTCAACCACTGTCTTTTATACAGAGCTGACACTGTCACGTAATTTCCAACAGTTCATCCACTCAGGTGTCGACCCCCTAGGGGGTGACATCACTATTACAGGCAATCTGCTCCGTCTCCACATCATTTTTCTCCTCATACATGTCGACACAAAAGTACCGACATACAGCACACACACAGGGAATGCTCTGATAGAGGACAGGACCCCACTAGCCCTTTGGGGAGACAGAGGGAGAGTTTGCCAGCACACACCAGAGCGCTATATATATACAGGGATAACCTTATATAAGTGTTTTTCCCCTTATAGCTGCTGTATAGTTAATACTGCGCCTAATTAGTGCCCCCCTCTCTTTTTTAACCCTTTCTGTAGTGTAGTGACTGCAGGGGAGAGCCAGGGAGCTTCCCTCCAACGGAGCTGTGAGGGAAAATGGCGCCAGTGTGCTGAGGAGATAGGATCCGCCCCTTTTTCGCGGACTTTTCTCCTGCTTTTTTATGGATTCTGGCAGGGGTTAAATGCATCCATATAGCCCAGGAGCTATATGTGATGCATTTTTTTGCCATCCAAGGTGTTTTTATTGCGTCTCAGGGCGCCCCCCCCCAGCGCCCTGCACCCTCAGTGACCGGAGTGTGAAGTGTGCTGAGAGCAATGGCGCACAGCTGCAGTGCTGTGCGCTACCTTGTTGAAGACAGGACGTCTTCTGCCGCCGATTTTCCGGACCTCTTCTGCCTTCTGGCTCTGTAAGGGGGCCGGCGGCGCGGCTCTGGGACCCATCCAAGCTGGGCCTGTGTTCGTCCCTCTGGAGCTAATGTCCAGTAGCCTAAGAAGCCCAATCCACTCTGCACGCAGGTGAGTTCGCTTCTTCTCCCCTTAGTCCCTCGATGCAGTGAGCCTGTTGCCAGCAGGTCTCACTGAAAATAAAAAACCTAATCTAAAACTTTCACTAAGAAGCTCAGGAGAGCCCCTAGTGTGCACCCTTCTCGTTCGGGCACAGAGATCTAACTGAGGCTTGGAGGAGGGTCATAGGGGGAGGAGCCAGTGCACACCAGATAGTCCTAAAGCTTTCTTTAGATGTGCCCAGTCTCCTGCGGAGCCGCTATTCCCCATGGTCCTTACGGAGTCCCCAGCATCCACTTAGGACGTTAGAGAAATATAAATGTATTTGCAGAGACTAGGTGGGTCATTCCGAGTTGATCGCCCGCTAGCAGTTTTTAGCAGCCGTGCAAACACTATGCCGCCGCCCACTGGGAGTGTATTTTAGCTTAGCAGAAGTGCGAACGGTTGTTTCGCAGAGCGCCTGCAAATAATTTTTGTGTAGTTTCAGAGTAGTTCAAAACCTACTCAGCGCTTGCGATCACTTCAGACTATTCAGTTCCGGATTTGACGTCACACCTGCCCAGCGTTCGCCCAGCCATGCCTGCGTTTTTCCTGGCATGCCTGCGTTTTTCCGAACACTCCCTGAAAACGGTAAGTTGCCACCCAGAAATGCCCACTTCATGTCAATCACTCTGCGGCCACCAGCGCGACTGAAATGCATCGCTAAACCCTGTGCAAAACTGCATCGTTCGTTGTGCCCGTACGTCGCGCGTGTGCATTGCGCCGCATACGCATGCGCAGAACTGACGTTTTTTAGCCTGATCGCTGCGCTGTGAACAAATGCAGCTAGCGATCAACTCGGAATGACCCCCAATATCCATTATAGAGAACATGGGCAAAGTATGTGACGTGCACTAGCCACGTGCACTAGCCACGTGCAAAGCAGAAGGATCAAATATTAATGTCCACTAACAGCTGTATCTCTCATTTACAGAATTCAATCAGGCCAACATGTTAATGCAAATGGCCCCTCAAAAATATCTGCTCCTGATTAATGCGATATAAAAGGTTCTGCAGAATAACCTCCTGTTACCAGGGAGAGAAGTCAGTTCTTCTGCCGCAGATCACCCTCCAAAACCTGACTGAGCGTGAAATTCTATCTCTAGGTCCTCCAGTCTGTGAGGGAGACAAAATCACTGTGCAATATACAGTACAGAGAAAACAAACAGAATTAACTCGAGCTGAGGAAATTGCACATTTAGAACATGGAAACAGAGGGTTTTATATATATATATATATATATATATATATATTGTTGTGACAGGAATCACATGGACCGGAGTAAAATCCAAGAATTTATGTTCAACCACAGGCAGTTACACAAGCAGGTGAAGGATTCCCAGGTCAGACACAGCAAGGCAGAGTCTTCACAGTGCACAAACACTAGTTCTCCAGGACCCCTAATAGTAGCCATCCCTTGGTCTTTCACCTGGGCAGCTTGTCCACCATCAGGAGTATTTTTCCTTGTGTCTGAATCCCTTGTTACCAGCATATGATCTGACAGGTCCTGTAATTAGCTGCTTCTCTACACTGCTAAACGAAACACGTGGCCTGATTTTCCTCCACCCGCAATCCTTTTTTTCCCCCCTCTGGTCATTCAGATTATTGAGCAGGACATAAAGCATAGGAGGATTCAGACAGACATTTCCAAGATGTATAATGCTTTCCAGCGTGGATTTCTCCACAACAAATAGCACAATTGTGCATTACACAGCCAGCAAAGCAACTGACAGTGGATGACTGTTCCTGTAGCTTATCCTGTGTTATCCTGTAAACCAGGCTTCTGGTTTCCCATTGTTTCCGTACAAGGAGTTTCAGTATGCCCAGGAGCTTTATTATGTAGTACCATGGGTGGATAGGCCCGGAGAGATGCCGGGATGATATACCGCTGGGCCGGGCCCGTGCCCTCTGTGCCGGGCTGGCACACAGTGCCTGCTGCATGGTAGTTGTTTTATTGAAATGGAGCATGGCCACCGGTCCGTGATTAGGCCACACCCCCGACTTTGCCTGGCCTCCATGAGCTGAGTTGCCTGTGCTGTGGCAGCGGCTGTATGGGCTAATGTGTGGGCTGTACCTCCCGGCTTACCCGTTCACACTGCACCCCGCGACCCGGTTTACCCATTCACTCCACGACCTGGCTTACCCGTACACACCGCACCGTGACCTGAGCGGAAATACCAGGTCGCTCAACCCAGATTATTTCAACTGGACCCTTTCAGACAGCACAGTAACCCAGGTTCACGTACAATAATCCGGGTTTTTGCTGACAGTCTGAAAATAAGAATTTACTTACCGATAATTCTATTTCTCATAGTCCGTAGTGGATGCTGGGGACTCCGTAAGGACCATGGGGAATAGCGGCTCCGCAGGAGACTGGGCACAAAAGTAAAGCTTTAGAACTACCTGGTGTGCACTGGCTCCTCCCCCTATGACCCTCCTCCAAGCCTCAGTTAGGATACTGTGCCCGGACGAGCGTACACAATAAGGAAGGATTTTGAATCCCGGGTAAGACTCATACCAGCCACACCAATCACACCATATAACTTGTGATCTAAACCCAGTTAACAGCATGATAACAGAGGAGCCTCTAGAAAAGATGGCTCACTACAGCAATAACCCGATTTTTTTGGTAACAATAACTATGTACCAGTATTGCAGACAATCCGCACTTGGGATGGGCGCCCAGCATCCACTACGGACTACGAGAAATAGAATTATCGGTAAGTAAATTCTTATTTTCTCTAACGTCCTAAGTGGATGCTGGGGACTCCGTAAGGACCATGGGGATTATACCAAAGCTCCCAAACGGGCGGGAGAGTGCGGATGACTCTGCAGCACCAAATGAGAGAACTCCCGGTCCTCCTCAGCCAGGGTATCAAATTTGTAGAATTTTACAAACGTATTTGCTCCTGACCAAGTAGCTGCTCGGCAAAGTTGTAAAGCCGAGACCCCTCGGGCAGCCGCCCAAGATGAGCCCACCTTCCTTGTGGAATGGGCTTTTACAGATTTTGGCTGTGGCAGGCCTGCCACAGAATGTGCAAGCTGAATTGTACTACAAATCCAACGAGCAGTAGTCTGCTTAGAAGCAGGAGCACCCAGCCTGTTGGGTGCATACAGAATAAACAACGAGTCAGATTTTCTGACTCCAGCCGTCCTGGAAACCTATATTTCCAGGGCTCTGACAACGTCTAGCAACTTGGAGTCCTCCAAGTCCCTAGTAGCCGCAGGCACCACAATAGGTTGATTCAGGTGAAACGCTGAAAACCACCTTAGGGAGAAACTGAGGACAAGTCCTCAATTCCGCCCTGTCCGAATGGAAAATCAGATGAGGGCTTTTACAGGATAAAGCCGCCAATTCTGACACGCACCTGGCCCAGGCCAGGGCCAACAGCATGACCACTTTCCATGTGAGATATTTTAACTCCACATATTTAAGTGGTTCAAACCAATGTGACTTTTGGAACCCAAAAACTACATTTAGATCCCAAGGTGCCACTGGAGGCACAAAAGGAGGCTGTATATACAGTACCCCTTTCACAAACGTCTGAACTTCAGGGACTGAAGCTAGTTCTTTTTGGAAGAAAATTGACAGGGCCGAAATTTGAACCTTAATGGACCCCCATTTCAGGCCCATAGACACTCCTGTTTGCAGGAAATGTAGGAATCGACCTAGTTGAAAATTCCTCCGTCGGGGCCTTACTGGCCTCGCACCACGCAACATATTTTCGCCAAATGCGGTGATAATGTTTTGCGGTTATATCTTTCCTGGCTTTGATCAGGATAGGGATGACTTCATCCGGAATGCCTTTTTCCTTCAGAATCCGGCGTTCAACCGCCCTGCCGTTAAACGCAGCCGCGGTAAGTCTTGGAACAGACAGGGTCCTTGCTGGAGCAGGTCCCTTCTTAGAGGTAGAGGCCACGGATCCTCCGTGAGCATCTCTTGAAGTTCCGGTTACCAAGTCCTTCTTGGCCAATCCGGAGCCACGAATATAGTGCTTACTCCTCTCCATCTTATAATTCTCAGTACCTTGGTTATGAGAGGCAGAGGAGGGAACACATACACTGACTGGTACACCCACTGTGTTACCAGAGCGTCTACAGCTATTGCCTGAGGGTCCCTTGACCTGGCGCAGTACTTGTCGAGTTTTATAAACATGTGGAAGACTTCTGGGTGAAGTCCCCACTCTCCCGGGTGGAGGTCGTGTCTGCTGAGGAAGTCTGCTTCCCAGTTGTCCACTCCCGGAATGAATACTGCTGACAGTGCTATCACATGATTTTCCGCCCAGCGAAGAATCCTTGCAGCTTCTGCCATTGCCCTTCTGCTTCTTGTGTCACCCTGTCTGTTTACGTGGGTGACTGCCGTGATGTTGTCTGAATGGATCAACTCCGGGTGACCTTGAAGCAGAGGTCTTGCTGAGCTTAGAGCATTGTAAATGGCCCTTAGCTTCAGGATATTTATGTGAAGTGATGTCTCCAGGCTTGACCATAAGCTCTGGAAATTCCTTCCCTGTGTGACTGCTCCCCAGCCTCGCAGGCTGTCATCCGTGGTCACCAGGACCCAGTCCTGAATGTGCGGCCCTCTAGAAAATGAGCACTCTGCAACCACCACAGGAGAGACACCCTTGTGCTTGGTGACAGGGTTATCCGCTGATGCATCTGAAGATGCGACCCAGACCATTTGTCCAGCAGGTCCCACTGGAAAGTTCTTGCGTGGAATCTGCCGCATGGGATTGCTTCATAGGAAGCCACCATTTTTTCCAGAACCATCTCATTGATGTACTGAGAGACTTGGCTCGGTTATAGGAGGTTCCCGACTAGCTCGGATAACTCCCTGACTTTCTCCTCCGGGAGAAACACCTTTTTCTGAACTGTGTCCAGGATCATCCCTAAGAACAGAAGACGAGTCGTCGGAATCAGCTGCGATTTTGGAATATTGAGAATCCAATCGTGCTGCCGCAACACTACCTGAGATAGTGCTACACCGACCTCCAACTGTTCCCTGGATCTTACCCTTATCAGGGAATCGTCCAAGTAAGGGATAACTAAAATTCCCTTCCTTTGAAGGAGTATCATCATTTCGGCCATTACCTTGGTAAAGACCCAGGGTGCCGTGGACCATCCATACGGCAGCGTCTGCAACTGATAGTGACAGTTCTGTACCATAAACCTGAGGTACCCTTGGTGAGAAGGGTAAATTGGGACATGAAGGTAAGCATCCTTGATGTACCGAGACATCATGTAGTCCTCTTCTTCCAGGTTCGCAATCACTGCTCTGAGTGACTCAATCTTGAATTTGAACCTCTGTATGTAAGTGTTCAAAGATTTTAGATTTAGAATCGGTCTCACCGAGCCGTCCGGCTTCGGTACCACAACAGTGTGGAATAATACCCCGTTCCCTGTTGCAGGAGGGGTACCTTGATTATCACCTGCTGGGAATACAGCTTGTGAATGGCTTCCATAACTGTCTCCCTGTCAGAAGGAGACATCGGTAAAGCCGACTTTAGGAAACGGCGAGGGGGAGATGTCTCGAATTCCAATTTGTACCCCTGAGATATCAGCTGAAGGATCCAGGGGTCTACTTGCGAGTGAGCCCACTGCGCGCTGAAATTCATTGAGTTGGGCCCCCACCGTGCCTGATTCTGCTTGTAAAGCCCCAGCGTCATACTGAGGGCTTGGCAGAGGCGGGAGAGGGTTTCTGTTCCTGGGAACTGGCTGATTTCTGCAGCCTTTTTCCTCTCCCTCTGTCACGGGGCAGAAATGAGGAACCTTTTGCCCGCTTGCCCACGAAAAGACTGCGCCTGATAATACGGCGTCTTCTCATGTTGAGAGGCGACCTGGGGTACAAACGTGGATTTCCCAGCTGTTGCCGTGGCCACCAGGTCTGAAAGACCGACCCCAAATAACTCCTCCCCTTAATAAGGCAATACTTCCAAATGCCGTTTGGAATCCGCATCACCTGACCACTGTCGTGTCCATAACCCTCTACTGGTAGAAATGGACAACGCACTTAGACTTGATGCCAGTCGGCAAATATTCCGCTGTGCATCACGCATATATAGAAATGCATCTTTTAAATGCTCTATAGGCAATAATATACTGTCCCTATCTAGGTATCAATATTTTCAGTCAGGGAATCCGACCACGCCAACCCAGCACTGCACATCCAGGCTGAGGCGATTGCTGGTCGCAGTATAACACCAGTATGTGTGTAAATACCTTTTAGGATACCCTCCTGCTTTCTATCAGCAGGATCCTTAAGGGTGGCCATATCAGGAGAGGGTAGAGCCCTTGTTCTTACAAGCGTGTGAGCGCTTTATCCACCCTAGGGGGTGTTTCCCAACGCACCCTAACCTCTGGCGGGAAAGGATATAATGCCAATAACATTTCAGAAATTATCAGTTGTTATCGGGGGAAAACCACGCATCATCACACACCTCATTTAATTTCTCAGATTCAGGAAAACTACAGGTAGTTTTTCCTCACCGAACATAATACCCCTTTTTGGTGGTACTCGTATTATCAGAAATGTGTAAAACATTTTTCATTGCCTCAATCATGTAACGTGTGGCCCTACTGGAAGTCACATTTGTCTCTTCACCGTCGACACTGGAGTCAGTATCCGTGTCGGCGTCTATATCTGCCATCTGAGGTAACGGGCGCTTTAGAGCCCCTGACGGCCTATGAGACGTCTGGACAGGCACAAGCTGAGTAGCCGGCTGTCTCATGTCAACCACTGTCTTTTATACAGAGCTGACACTGTTACGTAATTCCTTCCAACAGTTCATCCACTCAGGTGTCGACCCCCTAGGGGGTGACATCACTATTACAGGCAATCTGCTCCGTCTCCACATCTTTTTTCTCCTCATACATGTCGACACAAACGTACCGACATACAGCACACACACAGGGAATGCTCTGATAGAGGACAGGACCCCACTAGCCCTTTGGGGAGACAGAGGGAGAGTTTGCCAGCACACACCAGAGCGCTATATATATACAGGGATAACCTTATATAAGTGTTTTTCCCCTTATAGCTGCTGTATCTTTAATACTGCGCGTAATTAGTGCCCCCCTTCTCTTTTTTAACCCTTTCTGTAGTGTAGTGACTGCAGGGGAGAGCCAGGGAGCTTCCCTCCAACGGAGCTGTGAGGGAAAATGGCGCCAGTGTGCTGAGGAGATAGGCTCCGCCCCCTTATCGGCGGCCTTATCTCCTGTTTTTCTATGTGTTCTGGCAGGGGTTAAATTCATCCATATAGCCCAGGAGCTATATGTGATGCATTTTTTGCCATCCAAGGTGTTTTTATTGCGTCTCAGGGCGCCCCCCCCCCCAGCGCCCTGCACCCTCAGTGACCGGAGTGTGAAGTGTGCTGAGAGCAATGGCGCACAGCTGCAGTGCTGTGCGCTACCTTGTTGAAGACAGGATGTCTTCTGCCGCCGATTTTCCGGACCTCTTCTGTCTTCTGGCTCTGTAAGGGGGCCGGCGGCGCGGCTCTGGAACCCATCCATGGCTGGGCCTGTGATCGTCCCTCTGGAGCTAATGTCCAGTAGCCTAAGAAGCCCAATCCACTCTGCACGCAAGTGAGTTCGCTTCTTCTCCCCTTAGTCCCTCGATGCAGTGAGCCTGTTGCCAGCAGGTCTCACTGAAAATAAAAAACCTAAAACTAAACTTTTCACTAAGCAGCTCAGGAGAGCCACCTAGTGTGCACCCTTCTCGTTCGGGCACAAAAATCTAACTGAGGCTTGGAGGAGGGTCATGGGGGGAGGAGCCAGTGCACACCATGTAGTTCTAAAGCTTTACTTTTGTGCCCAGTCTCCTGCGGAGCCGCTATTCCCCATGGTCCTTACGGAGTCCCCAGCATCCACTTAGGACGTTAGAGAAAGGGGCATTAGTTTCTTAATACTGCTGTGTGTGGGTGCAAGCTGCAATGGCAGTGTGCCCTGCTACAAATAAGTACTGCTGGGAGAGACAGTGCGCTGGGTTTCTGCTCTACTCTCCCCATCTTGTTCAGCTGCAGTTTATTACCTTCAGACTGTCAGCTCCTGCGTTCAATGCCCCACTTTTCTCTAGCCACTCCCTGACAGGTATGGGGTCACCTCACCCCTGACAGCAGGACCCTCCTCTCTAGCAGGCTGCCTTCTCCTGAATCAGACGTCACCAGCGGGTGGGATGGATCGCTGTTCCCTGACAGCCAGGGCACCCACTCTACTTCCAGAGCCGCTGCAGTCGCAAGTATGAAGCAGCACGTTATAGACTGAACGGCTCTCACACACAGCCATCGCCTGTCAGCTGCTTTCAGCGGCACCGCCATTTCCTGACAGGAGTCTTCCACCGTCACCGATGCCCTCCTCTCTGACCGCGACCTCAGGCTCAGCCCTGACCAACTGTCACTCACTGCCAACTGCCCCTTGTCTCACCACGTGACTCTGGTCATGTGGCGCGTTTCTGTCCTCCTGCGCAGCTGCAGAGGCTGCTGGGAATTCTCTTGTCTGTGTAATCACACGCACGGCACAGTGTCAGACGCGATACCTCGCATAGCGGGGCATTACAGATGTACACGCCCACACCCACACAGCACTGGCCACGGCCATACAGCACCAGCCACACCCATGTGGCGCTGACCACACCCACACAGCACTGGCCACGGCCACACAGCACCAGCCACACCCATGTGGCGCTGACCACACCCACATAGCACACTTTGCTTCTCGCTATAAGCAAATGATCTTTTTCAGCTCCCGGTCCCTGGATGTGGGAGAAAAGGAAACCCATGGACCAAATACTTAAATACATACGACATGCATACACAGCTATTGGGATCATTCCGAGTTGATCGCTCGCTAGCTACTTTTTGCAGCGCTGCGATCAGATAGTCACCGCCTATAGGGGAGTGTATTTTCTCTTGCAAGTGTGCGAACGCTTTTGCAGCCAAGCGGTACAAAAACGTTTTGTGCAATTTGTGACTAGGTCTGAACTTACTCAGCCGCTGCGATCACTTCAGCCTGTTTGGTCCTGGAATTGACGTCAGACACCCGCCCTGCAAATGCTTGGACACGCCTGTGTTTTTCCAACCACTCACAGAAAACGGTCAGTTGCCAAACACAAATGCCTTCTTCCCGTCAATCTCCTTGCGATTGCCCGTGTGAATGGATTCTCGTTAAATCTATCGCTCAGCATCGATCCGCTTTGTACCTGTACGACACGCCTGCACATTGCGGTGCATACGCATGCTCAGTTTTGACGAGTTTTGACCTAATCGCAGCGCAGCGAAAAAAACCTAGCGTGCGATCAGGTCGGAATGACCCCCTATATTAAGAGGGAAACTGATTAATCGGGAAGTTTTAGAGTGTCAAATGTAATAATACTAAACTTCATGATTACCAATAAATTTATATTGACTTAATAAAATGTATTTAAAAGTATTATTATTATTATTATTATTATTATTATATAATGGCCTTTGTTAATTTTCAGTTTTCTCCAAAGCACCGCTTCCCATCTTCATTCCTGACATGTCTAGCTTCCAATTACCATATAGCGTAAATTGTAATTCCGATAAACAATAATAGACCAGTTAATGCTGATATCTTTCTGCTTTCTATCTCTACTGCTTAATATAGTTCATTACAAACAGCTAATTACTGCTCAGTAATTAAAAAAAAAAAAGTTTACCAAGAGAACGTGGGTATTGCCCTCTGCTTACGTGAATACAATAAAACATAAGGTAGCTACCGGAAACACAGGTAGGATGAGTGTGACATTTGCAAGGTCATGTGACGTCATTCCTCTACTCCTGTAATGTATAGATATCAGGATTTATAGTCTTCGGAATATAGCCGGTTATTTTCCTCACTCTGGTAACTGATTAGACAATTATAAAAGGAAAGAAAAAAAACTTTCACTGTTTCATTAGCCTGAGATATAAAACAGCAACCAGACTACAGGCAGCACTTCAGAATAATTCATTTTGATGAAGCTATATAAACTAGGATCTGAAACCAGACAGCTCCCTATTATACCGATTCCAAGAGTGCTTTCTATCAGAACAACTAATTAATGTCTCCTATAGGAAAGCCGGCTTGTTATTTTTTTTTTACGGCAAAAGGAACCACTCTCTATTGGAGAAAAAAATATGGTACTTGTCTTTATATACAGATGGAGCCATCTTTATCTTGGCCTTTAATAGGATTAACTAAACCAGGGCAGTCGGTCTTAATCCCCTCCTGTAATGACTTAGGTGGTCATTCCGAGTTGATCGCTTGCTAGCAGTTTGTAGCAGCCGTGCAAACGCTATGCCGCCGCCCACTGGGAGTGTATTTTAGCTTAGCAGAAGTGCGAACGGTTGTATCGCAGAGCGGCTACAAAGTTTTTTTGTGCAGTTTTAGAGTAGCTCAAAACCTACTCAGCGCTTGCGATCACTTCAGACTATTCAGTTCCTGTTTTGACGTCACAAACCACGCCTGCGTTTTCCCTGGCACGCCTGCGTTTTTCCGAACACTCCCTGAAAACGGTCAGTTGACACCCAGAAACGCCCACTTCATGTCAATCACACTGCGGCCACCGGTGCGACTGAAATGCTACGCTAGACCCTGTGCAAAACTACATCGTTCGTTGTGCTCGTACGACGCGCGTGCGCATTGCAGCGCATACGCATGCTCAGAAATGCCGTTTTTTAGCCTGATCGCTGCGCTGCGAACAAATGCAGCTAGCGATCAACTCGGAATGACCCCCTTAATCCCCTGCTGTATTGTTCTCTCTGTATTGTATTGCAGCTGAGAACAATAGATGAAAGGCTTATGCTAATAAGCCTTGGTGCACCTAGGCACAGCAAAGAAGCCAAGATGAGCCAGGCTCCATCTGTAATGCTGGATTTTATATTACATAAACTACAATGTAACTAAACTGAGAGTCAACTTTTCTTCTGTCTTAAACAAAAAGATTGAATGGGTTCCTTTATAGCAGGCGGTATTCCAGCCGGGGGTCACCGGATTTGTCGTTACCACTTTTTCTACACGTTTCTTTACTTCATATCTCCCTAGCTGGGGGTCCACTAAGAATAATCACTGAGATATCTGTGACAGATCTACGCTCAGATTGAGATATGCAAAAAAGAAAACCACCATGGGCCGGAGCTCTGAGATTCTGGCCCAACTTGTACATTTTTTTTAAAGCGGCAATCGTTTATAAGGCAAAGCCAGATTGGTTTATCCTTGTAAATGATTGCTGCTTAAAAAAGTATCAAAATGGGTTACAAAAAAACTAAAATGATGTTATGGGTCATTATAATTATTTATTTACTTGTATAACACCGACGTGTTCTGCAAAGTTGTCATTCAGGGCCAACGCAAAGCAAAAGTACAATGACGACCGGAGAGAAAAGGTGAGAGGGTTTTGTTCTCTAGAGCTTATAATCTAAATGATAAGATAAGGCTCCCTGTGCTGGATATAGGTTCCGTGACTATATAAAGGCATGAAGCCACCGACTCAATGGTCTGGACCCTTGGGCTAACGTGCCCCTGGTATCATGACCAGTGGGTCCCCTCTGTGGTAGGCCGAATAATTTGTGTTTATCAGTGCCTCTTTTTGCATATACTCTATTGGCAAACCATTCTAGCTGAGCAGGTAAGATAGTTATTGACCTACTCTAACCATATATACAGAGTACGCTTTACTTATATACCCACCTCTTGTCTTGTGACTCACTTTTGGATTGTGAGGGTGTATTACACCTTCATGGGTTCTGGGTCCCCCAAGATATAATTGAGGTAGTATGGAAATGAGTCTGCCACCGGTTTTTCATGGGGTTCTGAAGGTTTCATTCTCTGGGTGAAGCTTTGGTATAGAAGCACTTCCTCATCGGTGGATGGCCTAAATTGGATGGCCTAAGTAGACTATCAGTTGTATCTTCTAATTTTCTGCTTGTTTTGTCACATTTGGTGGTTATGGAGCATTGAATCCCTACAGGGCCATCTTTTTCCTCCCTAACATCTCCTTCGCTTGGGGAGGATCCTCAGAAGATCTTCTAGTAAATGTATTTTACTTTTGATAGGATTATTTGTACTGTACATAGAGATGAGAAAATTGTATTAGTCAGAATTGCGCATCGCCGGGCCCCATGGCAAACTTTGGGTAAAGCCTGCATAGGCAAACGCAGATAAAGGGGGCTTCCGATTGCCCGGAAACACCCCTCCTCTAGGCATATGGCTTAAATTATGACAACAATAGCAATAGTATATAATATTATTACTAGAGCTGCCGACACAACATGCAGTGTAAGGGACAGAACAGAGCTGCTGCACATATCCAGTGGTAGTAGCTTCTTCTACCCAGTTTGCTGTGTTTGGGTCTGAACGCTCAATCAGTGCACTGGACCAGAGAGCAGCTGCCAGGAAGAAGAGACAGGAGCCTTACCATGAGGTGGGAGAATGTGTGCTTAGAAAATGCAGTTCTGTTCTAGCCCCCTGGGCTTCTTCTGGGCATACCTGATGCACAATATGAATGATTGTTCAGGAGAGACCTCTTATATGGTCTTGCAACTACATATCGGGTGCCTTAGCTGTTTGCGGGTTGCAGAGGAATCCCTGATGGTGGAGGGAAACACAACAGTGCCTGACCTCATTCATAACCCAGAGCAGTCGTACCCACTGCATTCATTGTATTTATAATATACACAAATATTGTATGTAATTTTGTCGTCATAAATCCGCTGATAATGCCGATGTGTGATTTCGGCTGAGTTGAACGCCGGGAAGACACGTGGTCACCATATTGCAGAAATGATGAGTCACAAACATAAACTACATCAATTTGTTTACTACAGATGTGTCCTATTAAACTGTGGCTTCAGTTGCGCCTCTCAATGCGCCAGGTCCCAGATGTCTTGGTCGTGGCATGCATCTGTTTTGGTGAAAATATGCAACTTATTCACTAAAATAAGTGACAATACTACATTGCTGACGTACCCTGACCACTAGGGCGTGCAACATTTGTACATCTGTGTGAGACCCAGTCTGAGGGGGAGATGTATGAACTATGAAGTCACAATTATCTACTGTTATTTGGCCGGCGCCCATTTAGCGCTGCACAGCAGGTCCCTGCAGCGCCAGAATGCATTAATTACTAGTTTGCTGATGGAGAGTGCTGCAGTATCTGTTTGCCCCTGTCCCCATCTTGCAGCTGCTACTGACTGGTGCGGCATACATTCTGCACAAGTGCCGGTCAGAAATCCCCCAACGGCACCCAAGGCTCTATTGAAAGAAGACAAAAAACTTTATTGCTTTTGTATGCACAATCCCTGGCTGTCAGAAACAGTACAGACAATCAGTGTATGGGCACGCATGTGTACTGGGAAGGGGATCCGGTCTTTAGGTCGACAGTAAGTAGGTCGACAATGTTTTGGTCGACAGGGTTTCTAGGTCGACGGGGTCTTTAGGTCGACATGTTCTAAGTTGACAGGTCAAAAGGTCGACATGAGGTTTTTAAAAAAAAAAATATTTGTACTTTTCATACTTTACGATCCACGTGGACTACAATTGGGAACGGTAACCTGTGCCGAGCGTAGCGGTAGCGGAGAGAGGCACCTTGCCCGAACCATGCGAGGGGACACGGTGCACTAATTGGGGTTCCCGGTCACTGTGCGACACCAAAAAAGCATAAAAAACTCATGTCGACATTTTGCCCTGTCGACCTAGCATCCCTGTCGACTTACTTACTGTCGACCAATAGTGGTCGATTCAAACATTGTCAACCTACTTACTGTCAACCTTACATACCGCACCCCTGGGAAGTTTGTACTGGGTTACATAGTATTTGTTTATATTTGTATTTATTGTTTTGTTGCTATATACAAGTAGGAGATTGGTAATAAAGTTTAGCATGTCGCAGTAGCGTCATTCACCTGTTACAAATCATCTCCGTGTGGCAGTAGCGTCATTCACCTGTAACAAATCATCTCCATGTGGCAGTAGTGTCATTCACCTGTAACAAATCATCTCCATGTGGCAGTAGCGTCATTCACCTGTAACAGATCATCTCCATGTGGCAGTAGCGTCATTCACCTGTAACAAATCATCTCCATATGACAGTAGCGTCATTCACCTGTAACAAATCATCTCCGTGTGGCAGTAGCGTCATTCACCTGTAACAAATCATCTCCGTGTGGCAGTAGCGTCATTCACCTGTAACAAATCATCTCCGTGTGGCAGTAGCGTCATTCACCTGTAACAAATCATCTCCATGTGGCAGTAGCGTCATTCACCTGTAACAGATCATCTCCGTGTGGCAGTAGCGTCATTCACCTGTAACAGATCATCTCCATGTGGCAGTAGCGTCATTCACCTGTAACAAATCATCTCCATATGACAGTAGCGTCATTCACCTGTAACAAATCATCTCCGTGTGGCAGTAGCGTCATTCACCTGTAACAAATCATCTCCGTGTGGCAGTAGCGTCATTCACCTGTAACAAATCATCTCCGTGTGGCAGTAGCGTCATTCACCTGTAACAAATCATCTCCGTGTGGCAGTAGCGTCATTCACCTGTAACAAATCATCTCCGTGTGGCAGTAGCGTCATTCACCTGTTACAAATCATCTCCGTGTGGCAGTAGCGTCATTCACCTGTAACAAATCATCTCCGTGTGGCAGTAGCGTTATTCACCTGTAACAAATCATCTCCGTGTGGCAGTAGCGTCATTCACCTGTAACAAATCATCTCCGTGTGGCAGTAGCGTCATTCACCTGTAACAAATCATCTCCGTGTGGCAGTAGCGTCATTCACCTGTAACAAATCATCTCCGTGTGGCAGTAGCGTCATTCACCTGTAACAAATCATCTCCGTGTGGCAGTAGCGTCATTCACCTGTAACAAATCATCTCCGTGTGGCAGTAGCGTCATTCACCTGTTACAAATCATCTCCGTGTGGCAGTAGCGTCATTCACCTGTAACAAATCATCTCCGTGTGGCAGTAGCGTTATTCACCTGTAACAAATCATCTCCGTGCGGCAGTAGCGTCATTCACCTGTAACAAATCATCTCCGTGTGGCAGTAGCGTCATTCACCTGTAACAAATCATCTCCGTGTGGCAGTAGCGTCATTCACCTGTAACAAATCATCTCCGTGTGGCAGTAGCGTCATTCACCTGTAACAAATCATCTCCATGTGGCAGTAGCGTCATTCACCTGTAACAAATCATCTCCGTGTGGCAGTAGCGTCATTCACCTGTAACAAATCATCTACGTGTGGCAGTAGCGTCATTCACCTGTAACAAATCATCTCCATGTGGCAGTAGCGTCATTCACCTGTAACAAATCATCTCCGTGTGGCAGTAGCGTCATTCACCTGTAACAAATCATCTCCATGTGGCAGTAGCGTCATTCACCTGTAACAAATCATCTCCGTGTGGCAGTAGCGTCATTCACCTGTAACAAATCATCTCCATGTGGCAGTAGCGTCATTCACCTGTAACAAATCATCTCCGTGTGGCAGTAGCGTCATTCACCTGTAACAAATCATCTCCGTGTGGCAGTAGCGTCATTCACTTGTAACAAATCATCTCCGTGTGGCAGTAGTGTCATTCACCTGTAACAAATCATCTCCATGTGGCAGTAGCGTCATTCACCTGTAACAAATCATCTCCGTGTGGCAGTAGCGTCATTCACCTGTTACAAATCATCTCCGTGTGGCAGTAGCATCATTCACCTGTAACAAATCATCTCCGTGTGGCAGTAGCGTCATTCACCTGTTACAAATCATCTCCGTGTGGCAGTAGCGTCATTCACCTGTAACAAATCATCTCCGTGTGGCAGTAGCGTCATTCACCTGTAACAAATCATCTCCATGTGGCAGTAGCGTCATTCACCTGTAACAAATCATCTCCGTGTGGCAGTAGCGTCATTCACCTGTAACAAATCATCTCCGTGTGGCAGTAGCGTCATTCACCTGTAACAAATCATCTCCGTGTGGCAGTAGCGTCATTCACCTGTAACAAATCATCTCCGTGTGGCAGTAGCGTCATTCACCTGTAACAAATCATCTCCATGTGGCAGTAGCGTCATTCACCTGTAGCAAATCATCTCCGTGTGGCAGTAGCGTCATTCACCTGTAACAAATCGTCTCCGTGTGGCAGTAGCGTCATTCACCTGTAACAAATCATCTCCGTGTGGCAGTAGCGTCATTCACCTGTAACAAATCATCTCCGTGTGGCAGTAGCGTCATTCACCTGTAACAAATCATCTCCGTGTGGCAATATCAGAGCTCTGGCTGCATTTATTGCGTATTAACGTCGCTTTACGGAAAGGGATAAAAATCATCTGCTGCACCAGCATGGGGCAGAATCTTCCCATTGCATTGGAGAAGAGGAGCGCCGGCTGATCAGTGACACGAGCGCTTCATTACCCCCCCTAAGTGCTGACCTTCTCATCCTCTGACGGCAATGTAAAATCACACAGCTCGGAACCCGTGCTGAAAACATGTGCGTCACTTGTACAGGCCAGGTATACATGTAGTGTGGTTTGCTGTGTCTAGAATCGAATATATTTGCAAACTAATTAAAGCTATGGGCCTAATTCAGACCTGGTCGCAACAGCAAAATTTTTCTCTAATGGGCAAAACCATGCTGCACTGCAGGTGGGGCAGATGTAACATGTGCAGAGAGAGTTAGATTTGGGTGGGGTGTGTTCAAACTGAAATCTAAATTGCAGTGTAAAAATAAAGCAGCCAGTATTTACCCTGCACAGAAATAAAATAACCCACCCAAATCTAACTCTCTCTGCACATGTTACATCTGCCACACCTGCAGTGCACATGGGCCCTCATTCCGAGTTACCACCCAGAAACGTCCCTTTCCTGTCAATCATTCACCGATCAGCAGTGCGACTGAAAAGCGCCGCACGAACACCAGCAAAACTGCTAAGTTTTGTGTTAAATAACTTAGCGCATGCGCTCTGCGTACCATGCGCATGCGCATTTAGCAACAAATCGCAGCATAGCGAAAATCGGCAACAAGAGAACAACTCGGAATGACCACCCTGGTTTTGCCATTAGAGACAAATTTTGCTGCTGCGATCAGGTCTGAATTTGGCCCTATATTCCATTTAACAGCAGACCCCTGCGGGTATTTTGTAAAGAAGTAGTAAGTTAAAATACAGAAATGTATATATGCTAAATAAATGCTTATATTCTGACCATCCGCCGTCCGTGCCTGAGAAAATAAATGCATTTATACTTGTGCGAGCAGAGTTGTATCAGGCTTGCAAAGCAGCGAAATGTGACTGTTCCGGCATCATGACGGGATCTCCGTCAGTCTTTCCTGGGAAATTAATCATAATACATAAAGATCTGCACCGCTAATGTCTGTTTGTGCTGGAGGTGTATAAGAGAGGGGATCAAATCAGCAGTTATGTACTGTACAGTGTCGGACTGGTTCATGAAGGACCCATCCTAACATGCAGTTTAGGGGCCCAAGCTTAAGGGGTGTGGCCAGTCAACAGAGGGGGTGTGGCAAGCCACCACAGCTACTTGTGTGTACCCAGAGTGTGCGCCTGCATTTTCTTTTTCCTGAATAGCTTTATTTTAGCACTGCAATTTCCAGCTACAACGAGCCCCCTCCCACACACCTGAAACATACTGTACCCAGTGCCCCCACAGTGCCCTGAAACATACTGTACCCGGTGCCCCCACAGTGCTGTACCCAGTGCCCTGAAACATACTGTACCCGGTGCCCCCACAGTGCCCTGAAACATACTGTACCCGGTGCCCCCACAGTGCCCTGAAACATACTGTACCCGGTGCCCCCACAGTGCCCTGAAACATACTGTACCCAGTGCCCCCACAGTGCCCTGAAACATACTGTACCCGGTGCCCCCACAGTGCCCTGAAACATACTGTACCCGGTGCCCCCACAGTGCCCTGAAACATACTGTACCCAGTGCCCCCACAGTGCTGTACCCAGTGCCCTGAAACATACTGTACCCGGTGCCCCCACAGTGCCCTGAAACATACTGTACCCAGTGCCCCCACAGTGCCCTGAAACATACTGTACCCGGTGCCCCCACAGTGCCCTGAAACATACTGTACCCAGTGCCCCCACAGTGCCCTGAAACATACTGTACCCGGTGCCCCCACAGTGCCCTGAAACATACTGTACCCAGTGCCCCCACAGTGCCCTGAAACATACTGTACCCGGTGCCCCCACAGTGCCCTGAAACATACTGTACCCAGTGCCCCCACAGTGCCCTGAAACATACTGTACCCGGTGCCCCCACAGTGCTGTACCCAGTGCCCTGAAACATACTGTACCCGGTGCCCCCACAGTGCCCTGAAACATACTGTACCCGGTGCCCCCACAGTGCCCTGAAACATACTGTACCCGGTGCCCCCACAGTGCCCTGAAACATACTGTACCCAGTGCCCCCACAGTGCCCTGAAACATACTGTACCCGGTGCCCCCACAGTGCCCTGAAACATACTGTACCCGGTGCCCCCACAGTGCCCTGAAACATACTGTACCCAGTGCCCCCACAGTGCTGTACCCAGTGCCCTGAAACATACTGTACCTGGTGCCCCCACAGTGCCCTGAAACATACTGTACCCAGTGCCCCCACAGTGCCCTGAAACATACTGTACCCGGTGCCCCCACAGTGCCCTGAAACATACTGTACCCAGTGCCCCCACAGTGCCCTGAAACATACTGTACCCGGTGCCCCCACAGTGCCCTGAAACATACTGTACCCAGTGCCCCCACAGTGCCCTGAAACATACTGTACCCAGTGCCCCCACAGTGCCCTGAAACATACTGTACCCAGTGCCCCCACAGTGCCCTGAAACATACTGTACCCAGTGCCCCCACAGTGCCCTGAAACATACTGTATCCGGTGCCCCCACAGTGCCCTGAAACATACTGTGCCCGGTGCCCCCACAGTACCCTGAAACATACTGTACCCAGTGCCCTGAAACACACTGTACCCGGTGCCCCCACAGTACCCTTAAACATACTGTATCCGGTGCCCCCACAGTGCCCTGAAACATACTGTATCCGGTGCCCCCACAGTGCCCTGAAATATACTGTACCCAGTGCCCTGAAACATACTGTACCCAGTGCCCTGAAACATACTGTACCCGGTGCCCCTACAGTGCCCTGAAACATACTGTATCCGGTGCCCCCACAGTGCCCTGAAACATACTGTATCCGGTGCCCCCACAGTGCCCTGAAACATACTGTACCCAGTGCCCTGAAACATACTGTACCCGGTGCCCCCACAGTACCCTGAAACATACTGTATCCGGTGCCCACACAGTGCCCTGAAACATACTGTATCCGGTGCCCCCACAGTGCCCTGAAACATACTGTACCCAGTGCCCTGAAACATACTGTACCCGGTGCCCCCACAGTACACTGAAACATACTGTATCCGGTGCCCCCACAGTGCCCTGAAACATACTGTACCCAGTGCCCTGAAACATACTGTACCCGGTGCCCCCACAGTACCCTGAAACATACTGTACCCGGTGCCCCCACAGTGCCCTGAAACATTCTGTATCCGGTGCCCCCACAGTGCCCTGAAACATACTGTATCCGGTGCCCCCACAGTGCCCTGAAATATACTGTACCCAGTGCCCCCACAGTGCAGCATTGTCTTGCCAAGGTGCAAAAATTGCCCCTTCTAGCTGGATGTTCCTTAAATGAGGCCAAACAATGTGATAGGATCTGCTTGAAACCACATAGGGGCCTTGTCCTAATTCTTTTTCTCAGAAACCCCAGAGCTCAGCAACTTTCCGTTCTCAGCCTTCATGTGGCATTAAACTCTGCGAAGCGTCATCCATCACCATCAGCGTCTCACGCACGTGCTGGCGTCCGGTGTGCGTGTCGTTTCAGGTTAGCCCTTCTTAAGTGCATTCCACTTGACTTGGCCGGATGCAAATGAGCCATGAGCAGAGATATATACCGATGGCATTGTCACACCGCGTTTAATGTAGCTCCCCGGCTCTGGGCCCTGGCACTGCGGATGCGAGGTGACACTTTCAGGTTGCTGATGCAAGTAATAAGTGTTCGTCCTCTGAGATTCCAGTGATGTGCTGGAACAGTCTGTACCGGATAACCATTTACAGCCTAAACCAGAGCCCTGCATGAGATCAGAAGCATGGGGTGTAGAAGGGGGGACAACAAGTGCACCTGTCCTCAAAGTGATCAACTTATCAACTCAAAATAACTTATCTTCTTGTTTAAATACTGCTAATGTCCGAATAGCAAGTCCTGTGTATGACTGAGCTACATAATATACCTGAAATAATGTCTCTGTATGTATCCGAATCTTAAATTCCCACCATGATCTGCGCTCTGTTCTGTAGAGTCAGTCCTCTTGTTTTTAGACAACTGACTTGTCCGTGCTTGATCATTTCAGCTTTTTGCCCTATGGTGTATTCCTACCACTTTATAGATATAAAGTTTATGGCCGTACGTATCCATTTCCAGTCCTCAGGACATGCTAACAGTGCATGTTTTCTGTATCTCCATGCTGAAACACAGGTGTATTCATTACTGACGGACACATTTTTAGACACCATAAGGGCTGATAAATATTTGCATTTGGCACTTTAGCCTATTTTACTGCAGTCGTGCCTGCGACTGCATGCCAACGCTAGTAAAAGCCATGCTTGCATTCCGGTTTACTTTGTGAATGATCCCCAGTATTTGATATAATTATTTTTTTTTATTTGTATTAACAAAGCATCTTGTGGACTGGCGAGACGCTGCATGCATTGCGGAAGAGCTGTGCGATTGGCCAGATTGCAGCCTTTGTCTGAAGATGTACTGATTTGGCTCTTTCCGGACGCTCGTCAAGTCATTGTAGCCAAGCTGAAGTTGCCTGGAGCAGCCAAGTACAGAAGTTGGCTGTGGAATGATCATTACTTAAAATTATATAGTAAAATGATATAATGGAGACAACCGCTGCCAGTGGCTCTATGCGTCTGTTAGGAGCAAAAGGCACAGGAAATGTTTCATGCAAATTCCCCCCACATACACACACTCCCACACCCACACAAAGACTTTCTGATGGCGTCAGTCATTAAATAACAGGACAAATGTCCAATATGACAATCAGCAGTGAATTACAGATGTAAGCTGGCCATGAAATTATCGTGCCAGATCTAGAACTGTGTACACCAGTCTTTTTCAACCAGTGTGCCGTGGCACACTAGTGTGCCGCGACCAGTTGCAAGGTGTGCCGCGGAGCCAGAGCAGCTTCCTGCACCTTCAGAGTGAACTGTTGTCCCGGGCTCTTCTTAGAGGATCAGTCGTGCGCCGACCGTGACCTGTGCCTTGAAAATGATGTGATATCATAGGTCACAGCCTCCGCGTCTCACCACCCAGCCAGCCCACCCGCCTGCATACACATCTTCCTGTTCGCGACTGCATACACAGCTTTCCTTGCCCACCCACATCCACACCTGCCCACCGCCTGCTGCTCAGTATTCGCAGAACTCCACTATGAACAACCCCCGCCACTGAGGGACAGGGAGGAGGTCAGCTGATAATAATATTTGTTATTTTATTTCTCCTGTGGGGAACAATAGGATTTCAATAGGATTTATGTGGGGAGAATAAGAATTTATGGATTTATGGGGGGAACAATGTGAATAATTCATGTGGGGAGCAATAGGATTTATGTGGGAGAAATGTGATTGATTTATGTAGGGAGCAACATGATTTATCTGGAGAGCAATGTGATTGTTTTTTTCTGTGCAGACCAATGTATGTGAGGATTTTTTTTTTTTTTTACTGTGAGGGCCAATGTGTGTGTGTTTTTTTTTTCCTGTGGGGAACTGATGGTGCACCTTGCCAATTTTAAAATATTGTTTGGTGTGCCGCAAGTAAAAAAAAGGTTGAAAATCACTGGTGTACACTGTAGGCATTATCTGCAAACTAACAGGGAACATCGAAAAGTTGCTCCAATAATGACCATATTGTCCCCTCCATAATGGCATTTCCCCCTGCGCAGTGATATTGTACATCGTGTAATCAATGCTGATTGGCAGGTCTGATAATGTCTCCGCTAATATAAGGGGGCAAAACAATTCAGCATGAAGGGCGTGTTTTACCTTTCTAGAACAGCAAATCTCATCCATCTACAGATAGAGCCATCTTTATCTTGGCCTTTAATAGGATTAATTGAGCCAGGACAGACGGACTTAATCCCCTGCTGTAATTACTTAACCCCCTGCTGTATTGTTCTCTCTGTATTGTATCGCAGCTGAGAACAATAGATGAAAGGCTTATGCTAATAAATCTTGGTGCACCTAGGCGCAGCAGAGAAGCCAAGATGACCGTGGCTCCATCTGTACATCGCAAGGGTGCGCAGGAAAACTTGCTGGTGTATCCGGCTGCTTTGTGTGCAGGCGGGCATTGCGGCCCATCGCCAATAATTTATATATTTTTTATTTTGGTGTCTTATTTTTACACCTTTTTCCGTATGACTATTAACTGTCCCCCCGTTTTTGACGAGGAGATCCGTTCTGCAGATGTGCATAATATAATGTTTAAATATTTTAAAAAATACTTTTTCAACTTGATTAAATAAAATAAATTTAAAAAAAAACAATGGCCCTCATTCCGAGTTGTTCGCTCGCTAGCTGCTTTTAGCAGCATTGCACACGCTAAGCTGCCGCCTAGTGGGAGTGAATCTTAGCTTTGCAGAATTGCGAACGAAAGATTAGCAGAATTGCGAATAGAATAGCGATTAGAAATTTCTTTGTAGTTTCCGAGTAGCTCGAGACTTACTCTGTCACTGCGATCAGTTCAGTCCTTTTCGTTCCTGGTTTGACGTCTCACACACACACCCAGCGTTCGCCCAGCCACTCCCCCGTTTCTCCAGACACTCCCGCGTTTTTCCCAGAAACGCCAGCGTTTTTTCACACACACCCATAAAACGGCCAGTTTCCGCCCAGAAACACCCACTTCCTGTCAATCACACTCCGATCACCAGAACGATGAAAAATCTTCGTAAAGCCGTGAGTAAAATACCAAACTTTTGTGCTAATTTACTTGGCGCAGGCGCACTGCGAACATTGCGCTTGCGCTGTTTGTGACTTATCGCACCGATGCAAAGAAAAAGAACGAGCGAACAACTCGGAATGAGGGCCCATGTTTCAACGCTTTTGAAGGGAAAAATCGTCAGTTAAGTGCCGTGGTTAATAACAGCAACAATATCAATATAATGAATGCTGATTATTTTTGTCTAGAAATTTACATATTCCGTAAAAAAGAAGGACTTTTTGTGTTGAAATTGGAATCAGGATTCAGCTTACTATTGACAATAATGGTTTATTAGTTATGTTTCCATACAATTGATCAAAGAAATGCTATTACTGTTTCAAAGAAAATTATTAAAATATAAAAAATTCTAGGTAAAAAGAGGCCGCCAATGACAAAATAAAAAATAAAAAAATAACTAAATAAAATTTCCCCTATTTGCGTCTCTGATTCCGCAGAGAAGAGAGCTACTGGTGACATCACCTAATCAGAGGCAATTACACTTTTTCTTTTCTAATTAAGTAGAATTATAGGGAACTTTTTGAAGCAAGATGAATGACTTTCCTGGCTCAAACTGTCCCCGAGCGTCAGTACTTATTCCACGGCTACCCACTCTAAGTCTTCTTGATTGTAAAACTGTTGAGGTTACCTGAGGACGGAGGAGTGGACTCATTATTGATATTCTCTTAGCCAGATAGTAGCTGGATCAATGCTGGAAAGAATAAAGGGTTAACCCGCCGGCCGTGTATTCTGGTTTTAGAATTCTGCGCACGTGGTCACCGTGGGGCTTAAATACCTCAATGCTGTTTTAGTTGTGCAGTAATGTTGGTGTCTGGTGCAAACATTTTTGCGAGAAGGGGAAACATTTCAGTAGAATTTCTACAAATGCAGTTTTGCAAAGTGGAAGCTTAAAAAACAGTATTTTTTCTGACTCAATTTTATTTATGTTTTGCAAGAGATATAAAACTGAACAGACCGTGTAATAGAAGCATAAAAATACAGTAACAAATGATGCAAGGAGATCTAAGTAATGTACATATGGTGTAATGGTTAGCATTACTGTCTCACGGCACTAAGGTCATGGGTTCAAACCGTTCAATTCCCACCATGTCCCTAACTGTGCGGAGTTTGTATATTCTCCCCGTACTTGCATGGGTTTCCTCCGGGTACTCCGGTTTCCTCCCGTAATCCAAAAATATACCGGTAGGTTGATTGATTTCTGACAAAATTAACCCTAGTGTGACTGTGTGTGCGTATAAATGTGATAGGGAATATAGATTGTAAGCTCCACTGGGGCGGGGACTGATGTGAATGGACAAATATTCTCTCTATAAAGTGCTGTGGAACATGTGTGCGCTATATAAATAACTGGTAATAACTAAAATAACTGTACTATAATATATATAAAGTAATAAATGATGAGATACTGTGGCTCTAATTTAGCGTTAGACACATTGCCGATGTCGGATGTAGTGGAGCCATTCCTTGATATTGCGCATGTGTCTTACCGGCTGCGCAAGTTGCGATTTCAGACGTTTTTTTAAAATGTTATTCAACATTTTGAACACAATTGTCTCTTTGCAAACAATAAATGATTTAATAAAATTAATATCTGCAAATACAGTATATAATATCTTTCTAGCATGATAATGCTACACTTTCCATATGCCCCCAGCAGAAGCAGGATGGCCCGGGGGACAGGGTGCCATGTTCCCCCGGGCCACGCTACTGCCAAGTGTTACGGGCCGGCCGCCACCTTCCACTATACCAGCGGTGGCCAACCCGCGGATCTCGAGCCGCATGCGGCTCTTTCTATCTCCGTATGTGGCTCGTAAGCTCCCGCGGCGCCTCCCACTGCCCTTGTCTGCAGTGCCAGCGCCGGCACGTGAGCCAATCAGAGCTCGCGGACCGGCAGCCAATCAGGAGTCTTAGCTGATGGGGTGAGGCAGAGGGTTCCAGTGAGTGAGACCGCCGGAGAAGCCCTAGGAGACAGTCCTGTGAAACGTGCTACCGGAGGCGCCAGCACTACCACCACGCAAATCTAGGTGGTCCTTTTATGTGCAGGAGCTTAGCAGGAGCCTTACAAAATGAGGAGCAGATGTACCAAGCCTTGAAGAGAGATGACGTGGAGAGAAATAAAGTACAAACCAATCAGCTTCTGTCACTTTTCAAACACCGCCTGTAACATGGCAGACGCTCATTGGTTGGTACTTTATCTCTCTCCAAGGCCTGATACATCTCCCACTGAATGAGGGACATAATATCACATATCTTTTGCCTTTAGTTCACTGCAGCGCAGTCTCAGCGTTGTCGAGAGTGTGGGGCAGATACGGATTACATGAGCATGGGTCTGTTGGAGGGGCCCGATAGGGGCACTGGGCCCGCTACTGAGAGGGCCAAATGTCCCCACTTGCAGCACATACCGACGCCCATAGTGTTTGCCATGTTTTCTTCCTCACTATCACAAAGACCCCACGTCTCAGCGTCCCGGCGCAGTCTGACTAGTTGCTTGCCGCTGATATAGCTGCGGTTCTTATATGTCAAACTATTGCTCCTCCAAGTTGTCCAACAATTTACCAAGCAACACTACCCCATACCGATCAGTGAGGGATCTGTGAAAGCTGGAGAGGCTTTGCAGGATCCCGTCCCGGACATATCACAATGCAAATGTGTTATCGATCGAGGTTTCCATTGGTTTTCCAATAGGAGCTGCAGATTAAAAAGTCTCTACTAATATGCATTCCACATATCTGCCAAATACAGCGAACCCACTGCTACTAATGTTAAATAAAGCCACAGCAACAGACATATTCATATACTGTAAATATGGGGGAAATGCGTCAATTGGTTGCTATGACAATATGATTAATCTCCCCCTATATATGGTATGACTGTGTTTTTGGCCTTATAACAAGATGGCCGCCACCACTGTGAGAGCTGCCTTTAATTCCAGCAGTTTCTGAGTTTTGGTGGCCTTGGGTGGCTTAGATTATGGAGATTTCCATTTCACAAAGCCCAACCTGGGAATAAGTAGAGAGACCTGAGAGGAGGGTGTACCGGAATCTCTCCGATAGACAAGCAAGAGGTTTCTGTTCGCATTAAGCGATTACCAAGCTGGATAACAGGCCTTCTGTTCCGCGTCCTGCCGAGAGCGTAATAGCCTAGGAGATATGCTAACCTAGGACACCAACCTGGCTTTTTCGATAGAAAACAAACGGCTTCTATTATGCTCAGTCAGTCAGAACATTTATACATACAAATGTGGCGGCATCTGCCCCTCCTGTCCTCTTCCCTAAATTGATGGTGATTAAACGTGCTCGGGATCGATTTATCAGACTGCATGAAGATTCGCTATGTACAGAAATTCATTGGATTCAGTTTTTGCCTGGGGTAATATATGATCTGCAGGTGACATAATGCATTCAAATAGCGTCTCTTCTAACTGGGCAATCGATGCAGACGGGAATTATGGTGCGTCTTTCTGCTCCAGCTGTAATTGGGACGAAAGCTCAGATTCGGGGCTTTATTCTCCGGCCTGTTTCACAAGTTTACACTGAAAATAAATAAACAAGTGAATTGAAAAATGACTAAAATGAAGTGGACTTGGCACCGTTATGTAAAAACTACCCGTTTGGTAAAACTATTTTTCTCTGACGTCCTAGACTCCTAGTGGATGCTGGGGACTCCGTAAGGACCATGGGGGGAATAGACGGGCTCCGCAGGAGACTGGGCACTCTATAAGAAAGATTTGGTACTATCTGGTGTGCACTGGCTCCTCCCTCTATGCCCCTCCTCCAGACCTCAGTTAGATTTCTGTGCCCGGCCGAGCTGGATGCACACTAGGGGCTCTCCTGAGCTCCTAGAAAGAAAGTATATGTTAGGTTTTTTATTTTACAGTGAGACCTGCTGGCAACAGGCTCACTGCAACGAGGGACTAAGGGGAGAAGAAGCGAACCTACCTGCTTGCAGCTAGCTTGGGCTTCTTAGGCTACTGGACACCATTAGCTCCAGAGGGATCGACCGCAGGACCCGTCCTTGGTGTTCGTTCCCGGAGCCGCGCCGCCGTCCCCCTTACAGAGCCAGAAGCAAGAAGATGGTCTGGAAAATCGGCGGCAGAAGACTTCAGTCTTCACCAAGGTAGCGCACAGCACTGCAGCTGTGCGCCATTGCTCCTAATGCACACTTCACACTCCGGTCACTGATGGTGCAGGGCGCTGGGGGGGGGGGCGCCCTGAGCAGCAATAAAAACACCTTGGCTGGCAAAATAACCACAATATATAGCCCCAGAGGCTATATATGTGGTAATTACCCCTGCCAGAATCCAGAAAAAAGCTGGAGAAAAGTCAGCCGAAAAAGGGGCGGAGCCATCTCCCTCAGCACACAGGCGCCATTTCTCCCTCACAGCTCCGCTGGAAGGAAGCTCCCTGACTCTCCCCTGCAGTCTACACTACAGAAAGGGTAAAAAAGAGAGGGGGGGCACTAAATTTAGGCGCAGTATAACTTATAGCAGCTATAAGGGGACATAATTCAGTTAGTCCCTGCACTATATAGCGCTCTGGTGTGTGCTGGCATACTCTCTCTCTGTCTCCCCAAAGGGCTTTTGTGGGGTCCTGTCTCCTTTAAGAGCATTCCTTGTGTGTGTGCGGTGTGTCGGTACGGCTGTGTCGACATGTTTGATGAGGAGGCTTATGTGGAGGCGGAGCAGATGCCTATAAATGTGATGTCACCTCCTGCGGGGCAGACACCTGAGTGGATGGACTTATGAAAGGAATTACGTGCAAGTGTCGACTCCTTACATAAAAAATTTGACGACATGCCAAATGCGGGACAGCCGGCTTCTCAGCTCGTGCCTGCCCAGACAATTCAAAGGCCATCAGGGGCTCTGAAACGCCCACTACCTCAGATGGCAGACACAGATGTCGACACGGATACTGATACCAGTGTCGACGACGATGAGTCAAATTTAATGTCCACTAGGGCCATTCGTTGCATGATTGAGGCAATGAAAGAGGTATTACACATTTCTGATATAAACCCAGGTACCTCAAAAAAGGGTATTATGTTTGGGGAGAAAAAACTACCAATAGTTTTTCCCCCATCTGAAGAATTAAATGAAGTGTGTGAAGAAACGTGGGCTTCCCCCGATAAAAAATTGGTGATTTCAAAAAAATTCCTAATGGCGTTCCCTTTCTCGCCAGAGGATAGGTCACGTTGGGAAACTCCCCCTAGGGTGGATAAAGCGCTCACACGTTTGTCTAAAAAGGTGGCACTACCGTCTCCGGATACGGCCGCCCTAAAGGAACCTGCTGATAGAAAGCAGGAGGCTATCCTAAAGTCTATATATACACACACTGGTGTTATACTGAGACCAGCTATTGCTTCAGCGTGGATGTGCAGTGCTGCTGCTGCTTGGTCAGATTCCCTGTCGGAAAATATTGACACCCTAGACAGGGACACTATATTGCTAACCGTAGAGCATATAAAAGACTCTGTCTTGTACATGAGAGATGCACAGAGGGAGATCTGCCGGCTGGCATCTAGAATAAGTGCATTGTCCATTTCTGCTAGGAGAGGCTTATGGACTCGGCAGTGGACAGGGGATGCAGATTCTAAAAGGCACATGGAAGTTTTGCCTTATAAGGGTGAGGAGTTATTCGGGGATTGTCTCTCAGACCTTGTTTCCACAGCAACAGCTGGGAAGTCAGCATTTTTGCCCCATGTCCCCTCACAGCCTAAGAAAGCGCCGTATTATCAGGTACAGTCCTATCGACCCCAGAAAAACAGGCGGGGAAAAGGCGGGTCCTTTCTGTCTAGAGGCAGAGGAAGGGGAAAAAAGCTGCAACACACAGCAGGTTCCCAGGAACAAAAGTCCTCTCCCGCTTCTTCCAAATCCGCCGCATGACGGTGGGGCTCCACAGGCGGAGCCAGGTACGGTGGGGGGCCGCCTCAAAAATTTCAGCGATCAGTGGGTTCGCTCACGGGTGGATCCCTGGATCCTTCAAGTAGTATCTCAGGGGTACAAGCTGGAATTCGAGGCGCCTCCCCCCCGCCGTTTCCTCAAATCGGCCTTACCGACAACTCCCTCGGGCAGGGAGGCTGTGCTAGAGGCAATTCACAAGCTGTATTCCCAGCAGGTGATAGTCAAGGTACCCCTACTTCAACAAGGACGGGGTTACTATTCCACACTGTTTGTGGTACCGAAACCGGACGGTTCGGTGAGACCCATTTTAAATTTGAAATCCTTGAACACATACATAAAAAGATTCAAGTTCAAGATGGAATCGCTCAGGGCGGTTATTGCAAGCCTGGACGAGGGGGATTACATGGTATCCCTGGACATCAAGGATGCTTACCTGCATGTCCCCATTTACCATCCTCACCAGGAGTACCTCAGATTTGTGGTACAGGATTGCCATTACCAATTCCAGACACTACCGTTTGGACTGTCCACGGCACCGAGGGTGTTTACCAAGGTAATGGCAGAAATGATGATACTCCTTCGAAAAAAGGGAGTTTTAATTATCCCGTACTTGGACGATCTCCTAATAAAGGCGAGGTCCAGGGAGCAGTTACTGGTCGGAGTAGCACTATCTCGGGAAGTGCTATTACAGCATGGCTGGATTCTAAACATTCCAAAGTCACAACTGGTTCCTTCCACACGCTTACTGTTCCTGGGGATGATTCTGGACACAGAACAGAAAAAAGTGTTTCTCCCGCAGGAGAAAGCCAAGGAGCTGTCATCTCTAGTCAGAGACCTCCTAAAACCAAAACGGGTATCGGTGCATCACTGCACACGAGTCCTGGGAAAAATGGTGGCTTCATACGAAGCAATTCCATTCGGCAGGTTCCATGCAAGGACCTTCCAGTGGGACCTCTTGGACAAGTGGTCGGGATCGCATCTTCAGATGCATCAACTGATAACCCTGTCTCCAAGGACCAGGGTGTCTCTACTGTGGTGGCTGCAGAGTGCTCATCTTCTAGAGGGCCGCAGATTCGGCATACAGGACTGGGTCCTGGTGACCACGGATGCCAGCCTTCGAGGCTGGGGCGCAGTCGCACAGGGAAGAAATTTCCAGGGACTTTGGTCAAGTCAGGAGTCGTCCCTACACATAAATATTCTGGAACTGAGGGCCATTTACAATGCCCTAAGTCAGGCAAGGCCCCTGCTTCAAAACCAGCCGGTTCTGATCCAATCAGACAACATCACGGCAGTCGCCCATGTAAACCGACAGGGCGGCACAAGAAGCAGGATGGCGATGGCAGAAGCCACAAGGATTCTCCGATGGGCGGAAAATCACGTACTAGCACTGTCAGCAGTGTTCATTCCGGGAGTGGACAACTGGGAAGCAGACTTCCTCAGCAGACACGACCTACACCCGGGAGAGTGGGGACTTCATCCAGAAGTCTTCCTACTGTTGGTAAACCGTTGGGAAAGGCCACAGGTGGACATGATGGCGTCCCGCCTCAACAAAAAGCTAAAGAGATATTGCGCCAGGTCAAGGGACCCTCAGGCGATAGCTGTGGACGCTCTAGTGACACCGTGGGTGTACCAGTCGGTTTATGTGTTCCCTCCTCTGCCTCTCATACCAAAGGTACTGAGAATAATAAGAAGGCGAGGAGTAAGAACGATACTCGTGGTTCCGGATTGGCCAAGAAGAGCTTGGTACCCAGAACTTCAAGAAATGATATCAGAGGACCCATGGCCTCTACCGCTCAGACAGGATCTGCTACAGCAGGGGCCCTGTCTGTTCCAAGACTTACCGCGGCTGCGTTTGACGGCATGGCGGTTGAATTCCGGATCCTAAAGGAAAAGGGCATTCCGGAGGAAGTCATTCCTACGCTGATAAAAGCCAGGAAAGAAGTAACCGCAAACCATTATCACCGTATTTGGCGAAAATATGTTGCGTGGTGTGAGGCCAGGAAGGCCCCTACAGAGGAATTTCAGCTGGGTCGTTTTCTGCACTTCCTACAGTCGGGAGTGACTATGGGCCTAAAATTGGGTTCCATTAAGGTCCAGATTTCGGCTCTGTCGATTTTCTTCCAGAAAGAACTGGCTTCACTGCCTGAAGTTCAGACTTTTGTAAAAGGAGTGCTTCATATTCAGCCCCCTTTTGTGCCTCCTGTGGCACCTTGGGATCTCAATGTGGTGTTGAGTTTCCTAAAATCACATTGGTTTGAACCACTTAAAACTGTGGATCTGAAATATCTCACGTGGAAAGTGGTCATGTTATTGGCCTTGGCTTCGGCCAGGCGTGTGTCAGAATTGGCGGCTTTGTCATGTAAAAGCCCTTATCTGATTTTCCATATGGATAGGGCAGAATTGAGGACTCGTCCCCAGTTTCTCCCTAAGGTGGTATCAGCTTTTCACTTGAACCAACCTATTGTGGTGCCTGCGGCTACTAGGGACTTGGAGGATTCCAAGTTACTGGACGTAGTCAGGGCCTTGAAAATTTATGTTTCCAGGACGGCGAGAGTCAGGAAAACTGACTCGCTTTTTATCCTGTATGCACCCAACAAGCTGGGTGCTCCTGCTTCTAAGCAGACTATTGCTCGCTGGATTTGTAGCACAATTCAGCTGGCGCATTCTGCGGCTGGATTGCCGCATCCTAAATCAGTGAAAGCCCATTCCACGAGGAAGGTGGGCTCATCTTGGGCGGCTGCCCGAGGGGTCTCGGCTTTACAACTTTGCCGAGCTGCAACTTGGTCAGGGGCAAACACGTTTGCTAAATTCTACAAATTTGATACCCTGGCTGAGGAGGACCTTGAGTTCTCTCATTCGGTGCTGCAGAGTCATCCGCACTCTCCCGCCCGTTTGGGAGCTTTGGTATAATCCCCATGGTCCTTACGGAGTCCCCAGCATCCACTAGGACGTCAGAGAAAATAAGAATTTACTCACCGGTAATTCTATTTCTCGTAGTCCGTAGTGGATGCTGGGCGCCCATCCCAAGTGCGGATTGTCTGCAATACTTGTATATAGTTATTGCCTAACTAAAGGGTTATTGTTGAGCCATCTGTTGAGATGCTCAGTTATATTTCATACTGTTAACTGGGTATAATATCACGAGTTGTACGGTGTGATTGGTGTGGCTGGTATGAGTCTTACCCGGGATTCAAAATCCTTCCTTATTGTGTCAGCTCTTCCGGGCACAGTATCCTAACTGAGGTCTGGAGGAGGGGCATAGAGGGAGGAGCCAGTGCACACCAGATAGTACCAAATCTTTCTTATAGAGTGCCCAGTCTCCTGCGGAGCCCGTCTATTCCCCCCATGGTCCTTACGGAGTCCCCAGCATCCACTACGGACTACGAGAAATAGAATTACCGGTGAGTAAATTCTTATTTTAAATTGCACCTTCTTATTCTTCTTATGACGGTCCCTGCGACATAGGATCAGGCACGGGTTGAGACCCTGACTGTCCCAAGGCTTCAGCCTTGTCTAATCTTTTATGCAAGGAATTTACATTAGCATTTAAAACCTTCCACATATCCATCCAATCAGGTGTCGGCGCCGTCGGCGGAGACACCACATTCATTTGCTCCCGCTCCTCTCCCACATAGCCTTCCTCATCAGACATGTCGACACAAGCGTACTTACACACCACACACACAGGGAATGTCCTTTCTGAAGATAGTTCCCCCACAAGGACCTTTGGAGAGACAGAGAGAGAGCATGCCAGCACACACCCCAGCGCTATATAACCCAGGAATAACACAGTAACTTAATGTTAACCCAGTAGCTGCTGTATGTCTATCTTTTTGCGCCTAATTATGTGCCCCCCCTCTCTTTTGAACCCTCTTCTACTGTGTATCAGCAGGGGAGAGCCCGGGGAACTTCCTCTCAGCGGTGCTGTGGAGAAAAAATGGCGCTGGTGAGTGCTGAGGGAGAAGCCCCGCCCCCTCAGCGGCGGGCTTCTGTCCCGCTTAAACTGTAATTTTTGGCGGGGGCTCATAAATATATACAGTGCCCAGCTGTATATATGTGTTCTTTTGCCAATATGAGGTCCCAAATGTTGCCCAGGGCGCCCACCCTGAGCCCTGCACCCTTACAGTGACCGGAGTATGTGAGGTGTGTGGAGCAATGGCGCACAGCTGCAGTGCTGTGCGTTACCTCTAGTGAAGATCATGAAGTCTTCTGCCGCCTGTGAAGTCTTCTTTGCTTCTCATACTCACCCGGCTTCTGTCTTCCGGCTCTGCGAGGGGGACGGCGGCGCGGCTCTGGGATCGGACGACGAGGGTGAGATCCTGCGTACCGATCCCTCTGGAGCTAATGGTGTCCAGTAGCCTAAGAAGCAGGACCTAGCTTCAGAGAGTAGGGCTGCTTCTCTCCCCTCAGTCCCACGATGCAGGGAGTCTGTTGCCAGCAGAGCTCCCTGAAAATAAAAAACCTAACAAAATACTTTCTCACAGCAAGCTCAGGAGAGCTCACTGAAAAGCACCCAGCTCCTCTGGGCACAGTATCAAACTGAGGACTGGAGGAGGGGCATAGAGGCAGGAGCCAGTGCACACCAGGAACTAAATTCTTTCTTAAAGTGCCCATGTCTCCTGCGGAGCCCGTCTATCCCCATGGTCCTTACGGAGTCCCCAGCATCCTCTAGGACGTTAGAGAAAATAAGATTTTACTTACCGGTAAATCTATTTCTCGTAGTCCGTAGAGGATGCTGGTCGCCCGTCCCAAGGCCCTCATTCCGAGTTGATCGCTCGGTAATTTTCATAGCATCGCAGTGAAATTCCGCTTAGTACGCATGCGCAATATTCGCACTGCGACTGCGCCAAGTAATTTAACAATGAAGATAGTATTTTTACTCACGGCTTTTTCTTCGCTCCGGCGATCGTAGTGTGATTGACAGGAAATGGGTGTTACTGGGCGGAAACACGGCGTTTTATGGGCGTGTGGATCAAAACGCTACCGTTTCCGGAAAAAACGCAGGAGTGGCCGGAGAAACGGGGGAGTGTCTGGGCGAACGCTGGGTGTGTTTGTGACGTCAAACCAGGAACGACAAGCACTGAACTGATCGCAGATGCCGAGTAAGTCTGGAGCTACTCTGAAACTGCTAAGTAGTTTGTAATCGCAATATTGCGAATACATCGTTCGCAATTTTAAGAAGCTAAGATTCACTCCCAGTAGGCGGCGGCTTAGCGTGTGTAACTCTGCTAAAATCGCCTTGCGAGCGATCAACTCGGAATGAGGGCCCAAGTGCGGACTTCTGCAATACTTGTATATAGTTATTGCTTCAATAAGGGTTACGTTAATGTTGCATCGGGCATGAACTGATGCTATGTTGTTTATCATACTGTTAACTGAGTTGTTATCACAAGTTATACGGTGTGATTGGTGTGGCTGGTATGAATCTTGCCCTGGATTACCAAAATCCTTTCCTCGTACTGTCAGTCTCCTCTGGGCACAGTTTCTCTAACTGAGGTCTGGAGGAGGGGCATAGAGGGAGGAGCCAGTGCACACCAGGAACTAAATTCTTTCTTAAAGTGCCCATGTCTCCTGCGGAGCCCGTCTATCCCCATGGTCCTTACGGAGTCCCCAGCATCCCCTACGGACTAGGAGAAATAGATTTACCGGTAAGTAAAATCTTATTTTTAAATTGCACCTTCTTATTGCACAGTACAAAGGGCCTAATTCAGACCTATTCGCTGTGCAAAAACCCGCCCCGTGCACATGTGCAAATGCAGGCGTACGCCATGCGAAAACTTCCCCAGACAGCGGACATCTGCAAATCTGTGCGCAACTCAGTCACCATTGAATGATTTCTCCACTCTATGCAGTCTGTGTGCAGCCCAGGACCTACTTCTACAGTGCGATACAAACAGGCTGATCGGGCCGGAGCTGACGTCACACACCCTCCCTGGAAACGCTTGGGAACGCCTAAGTTTTTCCTGACACTCCCAAACGCCCTCTTCCTGTCAATCACCTTGTGTACGCCGTGCCATTGAAATTTTCGCATTATTCTGTTGCTGTTTGGGCTCACACCTACACATTGTGGTGCATACGTATGCGCAGTCGTTCAATAATCGGCCGCTGTGCGAATTTGCACATCAGCGATCGGATCTGAATCGGGCTCAAAATCAGGTTACACTTTTGTCTAAGAGACACAGGGGCTAGCGTAAGTTGGCTGTAATTGCGCTCACATTGGGTGCGCAGAGATAAATGCAGAAATTTACCAGGGTGCAGAGCCTCTTCCATCTACCGACGTCACTATCATTGCCGTGCACCTGTGGTAATATTTGTAGGTAGCCCCCAAAATCTGTTGTTTTCAGGGGATATCCCACAAACATTCTTTGACAAATAGGCCTTTAACGTGTAAGAAACATATACTTGTGAACTGCCATATATCTACAGCGGATTTCCCGTTCTGCTGATCCCATCCACAGTCCACTGATCAATGGACATCGGCAGTCTATCAGGAAATCGGCACAAAAACAGCACCTTAGAAATAGCCGACTCACCATTCGCGATAATTTTTTGGTCTGAATTGATAAATTGAGGAGTTCCAACTTGTTGGATTTCCCAAATCCCCCGACCCAGGCATGGGGAGAACGGGGAATTACCCCAATACCTAGCTGACGTATGAGCCGCTTAATCTGTTTATTCATTGCTATATTGTATCATTGTTTAGGAAGCGGCAGTGTAAATGGATGGAGGCTAGAGTGGAGATTATAGTGGTATATTACAGAGAGCCCCCCATATTGATCACCCCGCTGTCCTGCCAGATACGGTGATCTGTGGCAGAATGTAGCAGGAATTGATTACACGTCAGGGGCTCAAAGAGGCGGCTGTGACTTGTGAAGGGGAGATCTAAGCTCTCAGTGGATTTCTGTTATCTGGGGTCACAGTAACATGTGATCTGCTGTGTATAACATGTCCCTATGCATCAATAGTCCAAACATCAGTGCACAACAAAAGTCTTATAATACATGTCCGTTACTGATTCTGATATTCTGACATGAGACCTACAACAATAGGTATATATATATATATATATATATATATATAAATGTAAAGATATGTTTCATATATATATATATATATATATATATATATATACCCAGCTGTTCTACCCATTCTTTGCATAGGAATTTCTGATTTTCACCGTTATAAATATAAATGAGTGTTAATAATTTGGTAAATCTATAGAGATGTAAATTTGAGACGTCTTAATGTAAGTAAATATTAATCCATGGTTCTTGGCGTTACCTGAGGAGCACCCGTAGCAGAGACGGTAAAAAAGTGACAGAACGATTTTTGTGGTTTATTAGATTCCACATACTGGAGGTACAATACAAATTTTGATCCGATTGTCCATTTGGGCATTATCGTTCATGCAACGCAAGCCATGCATCGGTAATGACGTCACTATGTCACCCCCCCTTTTCATCCCCTTAGGGGAGGTTTATTAACATTCTGATTACATAGTTTTCCAAACCTTTAAATGTTCCCTGAAAACTCACCTCTTCAGACAAGCCTATCAAATTCCAGACCCAGCCACATAACCTTCAGTGCTTCCCTATCTAATTACATCCTCTCTGTACAGTACACATAACATCACATATCTTGTCTTTACTCTCACACCCTCCTGACAGTTGCCCAACATTGCGGGGTGATCATATCATACAGCCCATTAAGAACCTAGCAATCTGGTGGACCATTATGCAATAGGTAACATCTATCCTTGTGTATCAATGCCTATTTCCCTATAGATTGTAAGCTTGTGAGCAGGACCCTCCTACCTCTATGTCTGTCTGTTTTTACCCAGATTTGTTCTATTACTGTTGTTCTAATTGTAGAGCAGGCCCAATCATTTTATAAATAATTCTTAAACACATACATGCACCAATTGAATAAATTAAATCTTTCTGTACCTGCTGATGTTCCTGTAACGTTATTAAATATTCAGTAATACAAAAGTATGTGAAATACGGCGCAGGATATTAATAGAAGATCATCGTTTTCCCCAAGGTTTGCGCTGAAGTATGTTAGGCAAAAAATGTGAAGTTTCTGAACATTTTGCAGGGAAGCCTTCTGGGGACTGTAAACCTAATTCAATTATTTTACAACTTTATTTTAGCATTCTATGGAGTTTATATGTTATGTTGAAGTTAATCAATAAACCTTGATGAAATGCAAGTCTTATTCATCAATATAAGCCTAAAGCCTTGTAGGAGAGTTGTCTCATCAAATTGTAATTTTTTACAAACACGAGATTGGTGGAAGAAAATATCAGGAACTAAAATATGAAGAAGAAAAAAAAAGAATCATTTTTTTTTGTATTTTTTTTGTTTTGAAAAATAATTGCTAGATTTTACGTGATGAGAAATGACAGAAGGATTTGCCGTATATAGGTTTCTATAAACGGTTGCACAGCGTTGGTCAGCAGGGACTACAGAGCACATAAGTAAAGAATATGAAGCCAGACTGACTATGATACTGTCAACTAGCAGCAGCAATTATTTATTTCTGTCTCACTGGTTTCCTGAACGTGCTGGTTAATGATTACATTACTACTCTGGTGTGGGGGGAATTACAGAGAAGCAGTGAATGGATAATTATATAAAAAGAAAAAAGATTGTGTGGGGCAAATTCAATTACAGTAGGGGCGAGTTTGCCAAGCGAGATTGTTTAATGAAAGTCGCAGACATTGCGTGAATGCGCGCACCCAAGAAAGCCGTGGCTAGGTTGAGCGGTGTTTCTACAATAAGTGAACTACTCAACCAGAGCAGAAATAATAGAAGCAAAAATATTGACCAAAATATTTAAAGGGGCAGGAGGTGTGTTAAAATCTTGATGGGGTAACGCCATTTCACCCAAATGATGCAATACAAATACAGTAAGCAAGACTTGCCATACACCCCAACTGTGCAGCTCTCCCTCTTGTGCAGCAGCATACGCTAGACAGAACCAGGCAGCCAGAAAGCAAGCAGAACAGTATGCAGTGCAAGCAGACACACAGTAGTACCAGGTTTCATGAGCTGCCAATGGAGCTTCCTGACCAAAGGAGAGATAGTAGTGAGGAGAGAGCTGTTAGTGAACCAGGGATCCCCCGTCCCCATATACAGCAGGCTAGATTAATGTGTCGGAGTAACCTGCTATCTGATTAGCGTGTTCAGTGCTAGAGATAGACACACAGAGAGTCCTCCTAATTCCTGTCCCAGTGTGTAAGTAGTTCAGAGGCTGCAGCTAGTCTTGCATATTTTTGCATGTGTATTTTAAGTTTAAGTTGTCTTTGTTCCACTATAAGAAAACTTTATAAAAATCGTTGTCTCTGAATTATGTGGAGCTATAAACCGTACCCAGACATTAATAAACTATTAGTTCAAATCTAATATACACTATTGGTTTAAATTTAATATACACAATCTATAATACACAGAGACTACAAGCTGCACTTGCACTGTGCAGTCCCATAGTGGGGTGGGCAGGATGCAAAGTGGGAGTACTGCTGAGAAGAAGTGGATGGCTGGAGGAGTGGGCCCTTCTGTCTTAGGTGACCCGGGGGGGGGGGGGGGGGGGGGCAAGGCCTAAGAGGTCTTATGGAGGAGAGGCCATGCCAAGATAGTCATAGGTTGGGCATGCTAAGCACTTTGAATCCGGTGGCATGTGCCCCCAGCACAGTGAATGGAAAGTACCCCCAACTACCTGACCTGTTGGATATGGTTACCCATGGACAGGATAACGCAACAGTGCCTTTAAAGTGGGACTGCTCCGGCTAACTTTCATTAGTTGGCAGAGTAGACATGCTACAGTATTTCCTGACAATATATTTGCTGACGTGCAGCAACCATTCATCCCTGGCAGCTGTTTACTGCGCACATGTGAAGGTTAGATACAAAGAAAAACTGGAGTCATATGAATTAAATGGATCTTCTTTTTGAAAAAGTTGAAGAGTCATCTTTTCTTTTGTTCTTTAGTCGAGTCCCAGCACCTGGTATTTAGCAGTAGTAGTACATGCAATTTAAAGTGTTTGGATGCACTCGTGTCATTATCACCTTCATTGAGTGCGCTAACAGAAGGAAGTGGAGATAATTGCAGCGTGATTGGCTCGAGCCGTCCGTAGGCTTCTACCAGCCAGGAGTGTCCGCGTTCACCTTCATCTGACCTCAACGGCCGTCTTATTACTCAATACCGTTATTTACGCCTGTTAAAAAATGGAAATCCCATTACTAAGCACTAGCCGTTACACATTGCCTGATATTTACAAATACAATTTATTCATTTGAATTTTCTGCCTTTGCCGGTAGAGACTAATGAGAAAAAATTATATCCCAGTCTTGTATCACTTAACAACGAGTTTAGTAAAACCTATTTACATGTAAATCAACATTTACCTGACTCTGGCAATTACTCGGTGAGATAAAGCATAACATTGTACAGACAAGCGTCACGGCTAATGGAGGAATGCCTTGAAAACCGAGCAGACACGAAGTTTCAATAAATATTCATTAAGGGAGAAGGCCACCTTTTGTCTTTGTGCCCTTATCATGTCGGGTGGCATTAGGACATTAAGCAGCCGGTAATGGTATATGGGAGCTGTTCCCTGTGGCGGACAGAGTGGCGCCTACAGTGAGAGGGAGTTCTGGGCGCCAACTAAACAAAGGGAATTTAGTTTTTTTTTTTTTTAGATGCTTCTTTATTGTTTTTGTATTGCAAAGATCTAAATGAATGGTACATACACTTAAGTGCTAATGCCTGATATTTGTCTTTCCAAGTACACACAACTCATACACAAATGTTTGTGTACTTTGCAAAAGATTAATAATGTAACAATATATACTGCAATTTTTAGATACATATGACCTGGGTCAGAGAGTCTTAACAGGACAGTAGGCCATGGGCAAAGCAATGCATTGGGGCCCCTACACACCCATTAACAGATAACAATTACAAAAAATCATGACATTCCCCTCCTGCGGTCCTACATTTTCTCTCGACATGCTTCCATACAGTGAATGGCATCAGCACTCTGATTGGTGGATAATCACCAATCAGCATGATGACAGCCATTCACTGCCTGCCTGCAGGCTTTGAGGCAGGTAAGAATGCTGCCTCACCACTCTGATTGTGTAACCACCACCTGCCCCTGCTCGGAGACCCTTAAAATTGTGGGGCCCTGGGCAGCTGCCCAGTGTGCCTATACACATGGCCCTGCTGGTAGGCGTTACTTGTCCTCAGGGTCTCTGACACTGTAAACTGGGCTAGGCTGGGCTTTGGCACAAGTTTGAAACTATTTTTTAGTTCTGCACAGAGGTCTCGGAAAGGGATGTAGACAAGCCAGTGTGAATAGCAGGATAGCAGCCGGGGCTATAGGGTGCAGGTAAGTGCTTTATGTTGCATATCTGCTAATCAGCTGTTTTAGAAGAGCCCCCTTCTCTCCTCTTTATTATAGGTACCAAAAATCAACACAATATTCTTTATTGGACACGAACATTTTCCCAATTTTGTTTGGATATTTATAATCCCAGACTTTGGGAAAATTCATAAACAAATAGATAATCAGATTTGAGATAGATAGATAGATATATAGATAGATAGATAGATAGATAGATAGATAGATAGATAGATATGAGATAGATAGATTGATAGATATTAGATAGATAGATAGATAGATAGATAGATAGATAGATAGATAGATAGATATGAAATAGATAGATGGATAGATATGAGATAGATAGATAGATAGATAGATAGATAGATAGATAGATAGATAGATATGAGATAGATAGATTGATAGATATTAGATAGATAGGTAGATAGGTACACTGTAGGTAGATAGATAGATGATAGATAGATAGATAGATAGATAGATAGATAGATAGATAGATAGATAGATAGATAGATAGATAGATATTATATAGATAGGTAGGTAGATAGATATGAGATAGATAGATAGATAGATAGATAGATAGATAGATAGATAGATAGATATGAAATAGATAGAAAGACAGACAGACAGACAGACAGACAGACAGACAGACAGATAGATAGATAGATAGATAGATAGATAGATAGATCATTTGGAAGCCGGGAATGGGGAAAGGAGAATAATAAACAGCCATGGCTTGCACATTGGCTCAGATACTAAGATCTCATCATACGGTTTCCTACAGGTGAGTTTAATAAATGGTTTTGCAGATGAGCTTTTAATGTCTTCTTCATATGGTCCAATAATGGAGTAAGTAGGTTAATAGTGGTTAGACAATTATAATTCTTCAAGAATAATAGGGTCCCTGCCATCAGTCTATAGTGTCAGCCTAATGAGCTATTAACTGATTTTAATGTAAAAACTCCATAATGACATAAACTATAGTCTGACGCGTGCAGCCATGTTTCAGCAGGAAGACTTTATGATCTCTCCGCTCAGTGGTAAAGAGAAAACATGAATTCTAATGCGGCATAAAGAAAATATGTTATAGCCACCAAGCCCTTGTACTGAAGAATTCTACCAGAAAGTACATGTTGTGCTACCCAGATCCGGTGCCTCACCCCCAAGAGCTCCAGCCGCCCGGTGCTGTGACCTAATGTCCAATTAGTGCTTGCATGATCTAAGCAGGCAGTGGGAGGGGCATCGACAACTGCACAGTGGAGAGGGCAAATGGAACCTCTGTGCTTACCTGCCACCATCAGGAGCATTAGGTTTTATCTTGTTTTATGCTATTTGTTTTGAAGTACTGTCAATTTGCTGGAAGTAACACTGCACATTGTACCAGCCCATCAGGGGCCCCTGGGTCATCATAAAAGTCTGTCTAAAAAATCAATATAGCGTACATCTCTAAATCAGCCCCGTGACGCCATCAATTTACCAAGCCTGGATTATGTGTCAAGGTCTCTATGAACAGGTTAATATACTGGCGTGGTTTTATGTCGGATTCTGAGAATAATCAGTGCAATGCTATAGAGCAGATGTTCCTTAGCAGGATGAAATCTCCATCCCATGTCAGTCTTTTTCCAGATGTCCAAAAATATCCTGATGTTCCGTGCGACACATAAATGGATCTGGATTGACAGACTTTTGTAGACTCTGGAAATGTTTTACCTCACCCCCGACGCCCGTCTTTATGGCTCTTACACAAATAATTCAGCAAATTCTGTACATTGTGACTTTCTGCAGCTATTTCTCAGTTCTACAGGAGCTCGTTCTGCCAGAGCCGCCAATATGGAGCGCCCAGATCCGGGGAAGGAGTCAGGAACGGCCCAGCTGCACTGCTTGAAATATTTCCATTTAAAATACAAATTGGAAATTAAACTAAAAAGCAAAATGACCCAGAAGTGTTGACTGTACATCTGTGTCATTCCGGCATGGCGGTGTCATAGAGAGAGTGTGATAACTCTCTTACAAGAATCAGGAGGCATGCTGGGGCTTGTAGTTGAAGATTAAATTATGCATTTTACTCTGTTTTGCTCTAAAGAAATTAAGGGGTCCATCTAACATCGAATCTACTGTTTGCAGGTGGCATATTTTGTTTAGTGTCACAGCAATACTATCATGCAGCTGGTATTTATTGTAATGTGACTTACCCGCCCAGCGCAGTCCATCAGTGCCCCCCCATCCCCCTCCTCCGCTGCGTTTTCTGCTGCAATGGGTAACAGAATAATGCACGGTTTTTGTAGTTTGTCTTGTTGGGGCTGCTGGAGGCTACAAAACTGAACACACCCCACCCACATCTAACTCTCTCTGCACATGTTACACCTGCCCCACCTGCAGCGCAGCATGGTGTTACCCAGTTGTTTCTTTTATTGCTTTACTTACCAACATAAATCAGGCCCATTAAATGGTGTTTAGCACATCCAGTTCTGACACCTTTAAGTAAAAATGTGCTTGTCAAAGGTTAATTGCTTTAAATACTGATTACAAAGCACTCAGAGAAATCTTTATTTGAAGGAATAACCTCAGGTTAATACTCTAAGCTACTGACTTACAAACCTTCCTACATCCCCCGCACCAAATCTCCGAGCGACACTCTAAGCTGCGATGGCGAATTAATTGTTTCTGGTCACTGCCGTGAATTAACCCTTAGACGCTCCCCTATTTTCCCCCCTCTAAGAATGTGTCGCTGTCAGTAGTCCTGACAGAGGGCGCACAGCTGTCTGAGTTTTAGGCAAAGCACCATGTGGGTGATTCAGATCTGATCGCTGCGCTGCTAACTTTGCTGTTCTGCGTTCAGATAGTCGCCGCCCCTAGGGGGAGTGTAAATTCGCTGTGCAAGTGTGCGATCCTATATGTACACCGAGCTGCTAAAATCCACTGTGTGCAGTGTGTGCGCAGCCCCGGACTTACTCCTACAGTGCGATGAGAACAGGCTGATCGGGGCCGGAGCTGACGTCAGACACCCTCCTTGATAACGCTTGGGAACGCCTGCGTTTTTCCGGACACTCCCAGTAAACGGTCAGTTACCGCCCACAAACGGCCTCTTCTTGTCAATCACCTAGTGAATGCCAGTGCAAATGAAATTTTCGCACCATCCCGTCGCTGACCGGCGATGGCCGTTGTTGTTGGCCGACACGCGTGTGCATTGCGATGCATACACATGCGCAGTCTATTGCTGATCGCCCGCTATGAGAAAACGTACAGCATCGATCAGGTCTGAATCACCCCCCATGTGTTTTTGTGCTTACAAGCATATTTATTAAAGTTGTACAATGGCTGTTTTCGGGAGATCCCCACAAAATCGAAGCAACCCCCGGGATGTAACATTTCCGACTGCAAAAGCAGCACCTACTGTACAGATTTCTCTAGGGGCTGCAAAAACTGTCTGGCAAGCAAAGAGCATTTTGGATCTTGGCGTTGGCCGCAAACACCTTCTAATGATAGCAGCCTATGGGCTACTCTGTTGCAAATTTTTCCAGAGAGGGGTCCTTCAGATCCTTCTCCGTCAGCCCCCACGTGAAGCAAGTGATTGTATAAATCACTTTGCTTCTAAGCCTTCGGCCGGACAGGGCTTGTTTGGAACTGCAGTTACCTCGTAGCCCATAGGGGTGCAGAGGAATTTACAATGTAAGCCTACTATACAGCATATGTGTGTGCACTGCATATATCCCGTATATGGCATCAGATTGTGCAATGTAAGATCACTTCTAATTGAATTGACCCCATGGAATGTATGAAATTAAGAGGGTGCGGTCAGGATCCCACTAGTTGAAATCTGGACAGTCAGAATACCGACAGCTGGATACCAATGTTCAAAATCCCAACAGATCCCGATGGTAAGCATTGGGGGTTAGGGTTAGGCTGCGGGAAGGGGCAGTTAGGGTTAGGCTGCGGGAAGGGGCAGTTAGGGTTAGGCTGTTTGACGAGTGTATGGTTAGGCTGTGGGGGTGGCAGTTATGGTCTGGCTGCGGGAGAGGACTGTTAGGGTTAGTCTGGGGGAGGAGGTGGGTTAGGGATAGACTGTTTTTACAAGTGATGTAGGGTGTTTATGGTTTGGCTGCAGGAGGGGGTAGTTAGGGTTAGACTGTTTTTACAAGTGATGTAGGGTTAGGCTGCGGGGGTGTTGTTTATGGTTTGGCTGCAGGAGGGGGTAGTTAGGGTTAGACTGTGGGAGGGGCTGGTTAGGGTTAGGCTGTGGGAGGGGTGGGCTAGGGTTAGGCTGTGGGGGTGGTGGTTATGGTTTGGCTGCAGGAGTTGACGGTTAGGGTTAGACTGTGGGAGGGGATGGGTTACGGTTAGGCTGTGGGAGGGGTGGGTTAAGTTAGGCTGTGGGGGGTGTTGTTTATGGTTTGGCTGCAGGAGGGGGTAGTTAGGGTTAGACTGTGGGAGGGGCTGGTTAGGGTTAGGCTGTGGGAGGGGTGGGCTAGGGTTAGGCTGTGGGGGTGGTGGTTATGGTTTGGCTGCAGGAGTGGACGGTTAGGGTTAGACTGTGGGAGGGGATGGGTTACGGTTAGGCTGTGGGAGGGGTGGGTTAAGTTAGGCTGTGGGGGGTGGTGTTTATGGTTTGGCTGAGGGAGGGGATGCTTAGATTGCGGAGGGGGTGGGTTAGGGTTAGACTACGGGAGGGGTGGCTAGGGTTAGGCTGTGGGGGTGGTGGTTATGGTTTGGCTGCAGGAGTTGACGGTTAGGGTTAGATTGTGGGAGGGGATGGGTTACGGTTAGGCTGTGGGAGGGGTGGGTTAAGTTAGGCTGTGGGGGGTGGTGTTTATGGTTTGGCTGAGGGAGGGGATGCTTAGATTGCGGAGGGGGTGGGTTAGGGTTAGACTACGGGAGGGGTGGCTAGGGTTAGGCTGTGGGGGTGGCGGTTATGGTTTGGCTGCGGGAGTGGACGGTTAGGGTTAGACAGTGCACAGGGGTGGTTAGGGTTAGGCTGCGGGAAGGGTGGAGTAGGGTTAGGGATAAGGGTAGGGTTAAAATACTTACTGGGATCCATTGGGATTTTGACCTGCGGGATGCTGCTGTCAGCATCCAGACTGTCGGGATTCATTTTGTTCCCAACCCCGAAATTAACAGCAGGGATTGATGCAAAAGGAGATCTACCTCAACGACATTTACTGTACCCAGGGACGTTGGAAAACAAAGTAAAGAATAGACGAGACTGGTGAAAATCAACAGCGATCCGCCATTTTGTACTGTATATGATACACATTACTGTTTATACTACAAGCAACAAGGGGGGTAATTCCAAGTTGATCGCAGCAGGATTTTTGTTAGCAATTAAGCAAAACCATGTGCACTGCAGGGGAGGCAGATATAACATGTGCAGAGAGAATTAGATTTGGGTGGGGTGTGTTCAATCTGCAATCTCATTTGCAGTGTAAAAATAAAGCAGCCAGTATTTACCCTGCACAGAAACAAAATAACCCACCCAAATCTAACTCTCTCTGCACATGTTATATCTGCCTCCCCTGCAGTGCACATGGTTTTGCCCAATTGCTATCAAAAATCCTGCTGCGATCAACTTGGAATTACCCCAAAGAGTAGGCCCATAGGTGTGTAAATTAGAGATGAGCGGGTTCGGTTCCTCGGAATCCGAACCCGCCCGAACTTCAGGGTTTTTTACACGGGGCCGAGCAGGCTCGGATCCTCCCGCCTTGCTCGGTTAACCCGAGCGCGCCCGAACGTCATCATCACGCTGTCGGATTCTCGCGAGGCTCGGATTCTATATAAGGAGCCGCGCGTCGCCGCCATTTTTCACACGTGCATTGAGATTCATAGGGAGAGGACGTGGCTGGCGTCCTCTCCGTTTATAGAGATTTGAGAAGAGAGTGAGACAGTCTCACTAGAGAGAGACACAGTAGTAATTTTGGGGAGCATTAGGAGGAGTACTACTACTACTAGTACTTGCTGAAGTGAAGTGATAGATAGTGTGACTGTATTGTATTATCTGACTTGTGGGGGAGACACTGACAGTGGGGAGCAGTTAGAGTCTGAGAGCAGGACTCAGGACTCAGGAGTACATACTACATATAACGTACAGTGCACACTTTTGCTGCCAGAGTGCCACACCAGTATAATATATATTGTGATTGTATGCTTAGGAGTACTACTTGCAAGTTGCTGATAGTGTGACCAGTGACCTGACCACCAGTTTAATAATCACCACCAGTTTAATTAATATATATATATATATATATATATATATATAATTGTATATAATTAATATATATAATATTATAATTGTATACCACCTACCCGTGTTTTTTTTTTTTTTTCTTTCTTCTTTATACATACTACTATAGTAGCTTACTGTAGCAGTCTGCGGTGCTGCTGAGCTGACAGTGTCCAGCAGGTCCGTCATCAGTCATTACATAATAAATATATATACCTGTCCGGCTGCAGTACTAGTGATATTATATATACATATATATATTGATTTCATATCATTATCATCCAGTCTATATTAGCAGCAGACACAGTACGTTAGTCCACGGCTGTAGCTACCTCTGTGTCGGCACTCGGCAGTCCATCCATAATTGTATACCACCTACCCGTGGTTTTTTTTTTTTTCTTTCTTCTTGATACATACTACTATAGTAGCTTACTGTAGCAGTCTGCGGTGCTGCTGAGCTGACAGTGTCCAGCAGGTCCGTCATCAGTCATCATTATCTAATAAATATATATCTACCTGTCCGGCTGCAGTACTAGTGATATTATATATACATATATATATTGATTTCATCTCATTATCATCCAGTCTATATTAGCAGCAGACAAAGTACGTTAGTCCACGGCTGTAGCTACCTCTGTGTCGGCACTCGGCAGTCCATCCATAATTGTATACCACCTACCCGTGGTTTTTTTTTTTCTTTCTTCTTGATACATACTACTATAGTAGCTTACTGTAGCAGTCTGCGGTGCTGCTGAGCTGACAGTGTCCAGCAGGTCCGTCATCAGTCATCATTACCTAATAAATATATATCTACCTGTCCGGCTGCAGTACTAGTGATATTATATATACATATATATATTGATTTCATATCATTATCATCCAGTCTATATTAGCAGCAGACACAGTACGGTAGTCCACGGCTGTAGCTACCTCTGTGTCGGCACTCGGCAGTCCATCCATAAGTATACTAGTATCCATCCATCTCCATTGTTTACCTGAGGTGCCTTTTAGTTGTGCCTATTAAAATATGGAGAACAAAAATGTTGAGGTTCCAAAATTAGGGAAAGATCAAGATCCACTTCCACCTCGTGCTGAAGCTGCTGCCACTAGTCATGGCCGAGACGATGAAATGCCAGCAACGTCGTCTGCCAAGGCCGATGCCCAATGTCATAGTACAGAGCATGTCAAATCCAAAACACCAAATATCAGTAAAAAAAGGACTCCAAAACCTAAAATAAAATTGTCGGAGGAGAAGCGTAAACTTGCCAATATGCCATTTACCACACGGAGTGGCAAGGAACGGCTGAGGCCCTGGCCTATGTTCATGGCTAGTGGTTCAGCTTCACATGAGGATGGAAGCACTCAGCCTCTCGCTAGAAAAATGAAAAGACTCAAGCTGGCAAAAGCAGTAGCACCGCAAAGAACTGTGCGTTCTTCGAAATCCCAAATCCACAAGGAGAGTCCGACTCCAATTGTGTCGGTTGCGATGCCTGACCTTCCCAACACTGGACGTGAAGAGCATGCGCCTTCCACCATTTGCACGCCCCCTGCAAGTGCTGGAAGGAGCACCCGCAGTCCAGTTCCTGATAGTCAGATTGAAGATGTCAGTGTTGAAGTACACCAGGATGAGGAGGATATGGGTGTTGCTGGCGCTGGGGAGGAAATTGACCAGGAGGATTCTGATGGTGAGGTGGTTTGTTTAAGTCAGGCACCCGGGGAGACACCTGTTGTCCGTGGGAGGAATATGGCCACTGACATGCCTGGTGAAAATACCCAAAAAATCAGCTCTTCGGTGTGGAAGTATTTCAACAGAAATGCGGACAACAGGTGTCAAGCCGTGTGTTGCCTTTGTCAAGCTGTAATAAGTAGGGGTAAGGACGTTAACCACCTCGGAACATCCTCCCTTATACGTCACCTGCAGCGCATTCATAATAAGTCAGTGACAAGTTCAAAAACTTTGGGTGACAGCGGAAGCAGTCCACTGACCAGTAAATACCTTCCTCTTGTAACCAAGCTCACGCAAACCACCCCACCAACTCCCTCAGTGTCAATTTCCTCCTTCCCCAGGAATGCCAATAGTCCTGCAGGCCATGTCACTGGCAATTCTGACGATTCCTCTCCTGCCTGTAATTCCTCCGATGCATCCTTGCGTGTAACGCCTACTGCTGCTGACGCTGCTGTTGTTGCTGCTGGGAGTCGATGGTCATCCCAGAGGGGAAGTCGTAAGATCACTTTTACTACTTCCACCAAGCAATTGACTGCCCAACAGTCCTTTGCGAGGAAGATGAAATATCACAGCAGTCATCCTACTGCAAAGCGGATAACTGAGGCCTTGGCATCCTGGGTGGTGAGAAACGTGGTTCCGGTATCCATCATTACTGCAGAGCCAACTAGAGACTTGTTGGAGGTACTGTGTCCCCGGTACCAAATACCATCTAGGTTCCATTTCTCTAGGCAGGCGATACCGAAAATGTACACAGACCTCAGAAAAAGAGTCACCAGTGTCCTAAAAAATGCAGCTGTACCCAATGTCCACTTAACCACGGACATGTGGACAAGTGGAGCAGGGCAGGGTCAGGACTATATGACTGTGACAGCCCACTGGGTAGATGTATGGACTCCCACCGCAAGAACAGCAGCGGCGGCACCAGTAGCAGCATCTCGCAAACGCCAACTCTTTCCTAGGCAGGCTACGCTTTGTATCACCGGTTTCCAGAATACGCACACAGCTGAAAACCTCTTACGGCAACTGAGGAAGATCATCGCGGAATGGCTTACCCCAATTGGACTCTCCTGTGGATTTGTGGCATCGGACAACGCCAGCAATATTGTGTGTGCATTAAATATGGGCAAATTCCAGCACGTCCCATGTTTTGCACATACCTTGAATTTGGTGGTGCAGAATTTTAAAAAAAACGACAGGGGCGTGCAAGAGATGCTGTCGGTGGCCAGAAGAATTGCGGGACACTTTCGGCGTACAGGCACCACGTACAGAAGACTGGAGCACCACCAAAAACAACTGAACCTGCCCTGCCATCATCTGAAGCAAGAAGTGGTAACGAGGTGGAATTCAACCCTCTATATGCTTCAGAGGTTGGAGGAGCAGCAAAAGGCCATTCAAGCCTATACAATTGAGCACGATATAGGAGGTGGAATGCACCTGTCTCAAGCGCAGTGGAGAATGATTTCAACGTTGTGCAAGGTTCTGCTGCCCTTTGAACTTGCCACACGTGAAGTCAGTTCAGACACTGCCAGCCTGAGTCAGGTCATTCCCCTCATCAGGCTTTTGCAGAAGAAGCTGGAGACATTGAAGGAGGAGCTAACACGGAGCGATTCCGCTAGGCATGTGGGACTTGTGGATGGAGCCCTTAATTCGCTTAACAAGGATTCACGGGTGGTCAATCTGTTGAAATCAGAGCACTACATTTTGGCCACCGTGCTCGATCCTAGATTTAAAGCCTACCTTGGATCTCTCTTTCCGGCAGACACAAGTCTGCTGGGGTTGAAAGACCTGCTGGTGAGAAAATTGTCAAGTCAAGCGGAACGCGACCTGTCAACATCTCCTCCTTCACATTCTCCCGCAACTTGGGGTGCGAGGAAAAGGCTCAGAATTCCGAGCCCACCCGCTGGCGGTGATGCAGGGCAGTCTGGAGCGACTGCTGATGCTGACATCTGGTCCGGACTGAAGGACCTGACAACGATTACGGACATGTCGTCTACTGTCACTGCATATGATTCTCTCACCATTGAAAGAATGGTGGAGGATTATATGAGTGACCGCATCCAAGTAGGCACGTCACACAGTCCGTACTTATACTGGCAGGAAAAAGAGGCAATTTGGAGGCCCTTGCACAAACTGGCTTTATTCTACCTAAGTTGCCCTCCCACAAGTGTGTACTCCGAAAGAGTGTTTAGTGCCGCCGCTCACCTTGTCAGCAATCGGCGTACGAGGTTACATCCAGAAAATGTGGAGAAGATGATGTTCATTAAAATGAATTATAATCAATTCCTCCGTGGAGACATTGACCAGCAGCAATTGCCTCCACAAAGTACACAGGGAGCTGAGATGGTGGATTCCAGTGGGGACGAATTGATAATCTGTGAGGAGGGGGATGTACACGGTGATATATCGGAGGATGATGATGAGGTGGACATCTTGCCTCTGTAGAGCCAGTTTGTGCAAGGAGAGATTAATTGCTTCTTTTTTGGTGGGGGTCCAAACCATCCCGTCATTTCAGTCACAGTCGTGTGGCAGACCCTGTCACTGAAATGATGGGTTGGTTAAAGTGTGCATGTCCTGTTTATACAACATAAGGGTGGGTGGGAGGGCCCAAGGACAATTCCATCTTGCACCTCTTTTTTCTTTAATTTTTCTTTGCGTCATGTGCTGTTTGTGGAGTGTTTTTTGGAAGGGCCATCCTGCGTGACACTGCAGTGCCACTCCTAGATGGGCCCGGTGTTTGTGTCGGCCACTAGGGTCGCTTATCTTACTCACACAGCTACCTCATTGCGCCTCTTTTTTTCTTTGCGTCATGTGCTGTTTGGGGAGTGTTTTTTGGAAGGGCCATCCTGCGTGACACTGCAGTGCCACTCCTAGATGGGCCCGGTGTTTGTGTCGGCCACTAGGGTCGCTTATCTTACTCACACAGCTACCTCATTGCGCCTCTTTTTTTCTTTGCGTCATGTGCTGTTTGGGGAGTGTTTTTTGGAAGGGCCATCCTGCGTGACACTGTAGTGCCACTCCTAGATGGGCCCGGTGTTTGTGTCGGCCACTAGGGTCGCTTATCTTACTCACACAGCTACCTCATTGCGCCTCTTTTTTTCTTTGCGTCATGTGCTGTTTGGGGAGTGTTTTTTGGAAGGGCCATCCTGCGTGACACTGCAGTGCCACTCCTAGATGGGCCAGGTGTTTGTGTCGGCCACTAGGGTCGCTTAGCTTAGTCATCCAGCGAGCTCGGTGCAAATTTTAGGACTAAAAATAATATTGTGAGGTGTGAGGTATTCAGAATAGACTGAAAATGAGTGGAAATTATGGTTTTTGAGGTTAATAATACTTTGGGATCAAAATGACCCCCAAATTCTATGATTTAAGCTGTTTTTTAGGTTTTTTGGAAAAAAACACCCGAATCCAAAACACACCCGAATCCGACAAAAAAAATTTGGTGAGGTTTTGCCAAAACGCGGTCGAACCCAAAACACGGCCGCGGAACCGAACCCAAAACCAAAACACAAAACCCGAAAAATTTCCGGCGCTCATCTCTAGTTTAAATGTGCATTTAATAGAACAGATATCCTAAGTGGCTTAGTGATGATGTAGTTGTATTATGTAGTTTCCTCTCAGTGTGGTCACAGAACCCCCGTATCAGGCTGTATACTGTAAGAGCTGATGCAGTCACCGTTTGACCCTGTGGAGTGTCCATTCTGGTTTTCCCTGCAGATACATTTTTAAAGTTACACAACAAAACATATTAGGTGCTGTTTTAATATAAAAGTGAACACATATATTCATGCAATATAATGCAAATATTGATATTAGTTTATATTAGGGGTCAGTCCAATCACCAAGCCCCATTTTCGGTAAGGGCCTGCTCTGCTGATGACACCCCAACCTCCGGGCCCCGTTCTACTGGCAGAAAAAGCAGGGTGGATCGTGAACCAGAACACATACAATGCAGTTACTGTTTTGTGCAATTAGATTCCGATTGATTAAAAGCGATGTGTATATATCTTGTATTCATACACCCCATTGGATGATTACCTATTAGCCATTTATTCTAACTTTTCTGCTCTTTTCTTATGGAAATATTGGGCAATATATGGAATTCTCATTCTCAAAAGTATTCCAGTGGTCCTTATTCCCAACAAATACTCCCTGCCCCCCAAAATACTAAAGTTAGACCCCACCATCAGGTTTTTCGTTTGCACAATTAAAACTCAAGAAATGAATTGCTTCAGAAAAACCAGTGAGGGTTATTTTCAGGATTATTCGTATGGGATAACGGATTCCCTATTGATTCTGCCCAGAATGACGGGTTTGAGCGAAATCAGTGATTTTTAGTTGCAGGTTTGGATGCAGCTAATTGCATAAGACAAATTGCGTGATCTGCAATGAGCGCTTTCCTCTGGGACTAGCGGCACAGTGTAAAAGCTCCATGTGTACCTGGCTGCACCTCATGCAATTTGTCACATATGATTAGTTGCAGGGTGCCAAGACTGAAAATCACTCGTGAAGCGTCCCGTGATCCCGACATCCCTGGGGATCAGCAATTAATCGTGTAGCCTATTATACTCTGCGGATGAGACTCACGGCCTGCAGCTAATGTCAGGAGATTAAATTGCAACGTCGGTCTGCGAACGTGATCACAGGGAAGGATAATCCCAGGTGTAGCGCAACACATTGGAAACAATTAGTTACAAAACGAGACGTCAGAGTTGTGTGATTAATGATGGAGACAAAGAGGACGCGGCACAACCGACATTGGGGCAGATGTACTAAGCCTTGGACAGAGATAAAGTGGACGGAGATAAAGTACCAACCAACCAGCTCCTAATTGTCATTTTTCAAAAGCAGCCTGTAACATGACAGTTAGGAGCTGATTGGCTGATACTTGATCTCTCTCCACGTTATCTATCTACAAGGTTAAGTACATCTCCACCCTTTTAAGACTTGGCTAAAGAACAGTAATGGAGGCTCCATGACCCGCCATCTTTCTTTTCCCTTTGTGAATCAGAAGGGATGGCCTGGCATATGCCACCCATAAAGGAATTCAGTTTATAGCTGTTCCTTGTCTGCTCTCAAAGAGGGATAATTAAATCTTCATAATGTCAACCGGCACTATACAGACCCTGGAGCGCCGACGCCGGGAGATCGACAAGTGTGAAATTCTACCTATGTCATTTCATGTGCGTCGGCGGTACAACTGTCAACATGATGGTTAATAATCAATGGGCGTTCTGGGGTCCACATAGTGCAAGACGATTTTATGTATACATGCCACCTCCTGAGAGGTATATTTATCAAACAGAATTTGCAGAATATCCCCTTAAGGATCCTGTGGATGAATGCACGGGGGACCCCAACAGATCACGGACAGCCCCCGGTTCCGATTGCAAAAGCAACCCCCATGGGTCCAGCTTAAAGTTCCAGATTTACCAAGCTACGGCGTGCAGTTAGGAGCTGATCGGTTGGTACTTTATCTCTCTCCATTTTCTCTCTCCATGCTTTGATAAATACCCCCCAACATTTGTGTGTGAGTCTCTTTGTATGTGTGATACATTCTGAATGCAATGCAATACAAAAAAACATTACTTAGTTGGCTTGCGCGGGTTTTTTTTATACATATGCCCCGCTGTACTGATTCCGATGGTGCCAAATAAAGCACATTAAAACAAGTAATATGAATATCCTACCAAAAACAGCACAATAATTCACAGCAAGCGGCGAATGTCACCATATAAAGAACAGCAATTAATAAAATACATGCATGCAGCACGCGTACAAATGTTTAGTTTAAAGGACAGATCCAAGTAAAAGATCAGTATTGCCATGCACAAATGGGCCACATCTGACGCATCCCATATCTAAGGCCGTTGTATGTTCCTGTGGTACCTACACCCATAGTAGCTGCGTTGATTTGAAGCTGCTATTACTGTATATAAGTATCACTCCCTACTGGGTAACGACCGTCAATCGCTAGAAGACCAGAATCTCTGGATGTATTCCACTGATAGACGTAAACGTCAATAAAATCATCCAGCGCTCTTCTCAGTCGTGTTGGGGAGAATAAGAGATGTGGAAACACGAGGATGAGAAATGAGAGCGCGCAATTAGAGAGCCAGCTCTCAGGTACATTAATTCCTCAGCGCGTCCCAAGGTCTAAGCGCTTCCACAGACCATATATCCCTCAGTCCTTCATCCAAACCGCGGGGACATTAATAACACGGAAGATCAACTCTTAGATTATTATTAATGTCTGGAGCGCTGCGCAATATTTATTTTCAAAGCCCCCATAATAAAATAATTTTCGAGCTGCACTTTTTTTTTTAATGTCTGTCATGTCATTGTAATCACATATATCGGGCTCTAGATTGCGACCGTCTTCTCGGATCATTTGCTGCAAAAAGGGAACCGTAGCGTATGGGGCAACTCTGCAACCTACCCAGGATTTGGCGATTTGGCGCCAATTAAGATGTTAATGTGGATTGTGTTAATAGTGAGGTAGATCATTCGTTTTTGAAGATAATTTATTTTTAGTGACACCCCTCGGTGGTCAGTAAGAACCAAATGCTTCACGTTCCCACCAGAGTTACACCCGGTTCTGAGTTGGGCGCACTGCTGATGTTGGACGCAGTACAGCTAATTTATTCATGTAAATTGCACTGCGCCTGCGTCCAGATAGCGTGCGCACACAGTGGGAGTTGTGGTTGAGGTGCTCGGGAGATGCACGGTCTCAGAAATGTCTTAAAAATTAATTTGAAATTTATGGGCGAAGACAAGGAGGTGGCTTTGTAGACGCACGGAGATGG